>NC_079895.1:7480486-7800069 GCF_024868665.1 Triplophysa rosa
ATTGGGCTGACTATTTTTCTTGGCAGAATCTTGAAGGTTATCGAAGTAAGATGATAAAACAGTTTCAACTCCAATCAATATAACAAGTCCACGTATTTGTTGTTTTGGAAACAAGCCATGTGATAAGCAGGAAAACATCAAGTCGGCTAGACATTATCACAAAATATCCTTCCCTGAGAACCAACCCCTTGATTGTTGCTGGTAATATTCTTTAAATGTATTGATTCCAAAACAGAATGTAAAAAATCGTGTATATAATCCTTTCATAATAAAATATAAACAAAAAGGTCTGTTTTGAGAGATACATCACAGAAATAAATGACAGGGTGAACATGCCTAAACGATGCGGCTGGTGTCAGGGGACTTACAGCATATGTGCGGCTCCTCATCACTGCCGTCTAAACAGTCATCATCTCCATCGCAAATCCAATTGGCTTGTATGCAGCGCCAGTTCTTGCATTGAAACTCATCGTTTCCGCATCGCTTGGGCTCCTCCTGGCCTGCAGGGTCTACAGTAAAGAATTCATTGAAAGAAATTAATAAAAAAGAATAATTCAATACTATTACCCAGTACTTGTAAAGATAACGTTCCCCAATCCGGAGAGAAACATTTGATTCTATTTTTGTTTTTATTGACTCATTTCATTAATTAAATGAATGGGATTGAAAGGGCCTACCAGAGCATGTGACATTATTTTTGTCCAGGTGCTGGTTGTCGGCACACGCGCACACTCGGCCTCCTGGGACGGCCAAACAGAGGGTACCGCAACCACCATAATTCACCCGGCAGGCATTGTCACCTAAAAAACAAACATAGAACTAAACAACAGATATCTACAAATCTTCCCTCGCACCGCAACTGCCTTTTATGTGTTCATCCCTTTATGGCTTTTAGCAATGTCTCTCCTTGAAGCGGAGAACATAAAGTTCTTCTCCACTGCCCACTCAGAACCAATTTCCTGCTCTTGGGGGATGTCGCGGCTACACGGGGGCATTATTTTTAATCACACGTCAAGTAAATTACGGCAAACATTGGAGAGGAGAGCCATTTGACACTCTTTTCCTTTGGCTGACATAATTCATTGTGTGGGCAATGACACCGACGACGGGGCAGGAAAGGAGAAAAACACAGTTTTGTGAGAAAACTGTCACTTATTAAGTTGAAGCATGGGGACAATAATAAGGTTTCATTTAGAGGGGGGTTGAAAGGCATTGCCTGAACCAATGAGATAAAAACGGTTTTGTAATGGCCAATACAAAGGTGCTCCAAAGAGGGGAGACACAATTAATCTTTTTCACGACAAGCACCAAGGAGAAATTTCTGTTCTGTTGAGAACATTGATTGTCAAAACAGGCCGTATTTTTGGGACGGGAACATCCTGAAGGAACCCTGCGTGACATAACTGGAGTTCTCCCCCTGTGGCGAAGCTAGCGTATCTTGATGTTAAAATGCTTGTAAGCTCGAGACGAAAGCATTTAAAATAGAATATGAATTTGCCAGCATCATCACGTTCAGAGAAAGCACGAGTCTTCTCTGACAAGTAGAGCTCTTTTCCCTCAGGTGAGCAAGAGATGAAACACGCGGGAGCTGCGCACACGACTGCTCGTCTGCCTGCGCGAGAGCCCCGCTGGGCAGCATCCCTCCCTCTGTCGTGTTGTGACTGGCACTTATGAGCGGGAATGACAGTAATCATCCGCTCTGCCTCAGACATCCATACAGAGTTAAACATTGTAAACAGAGCGTTAGCCTTGACTTCACCTGATTAAACCCACCCACTCAACAGCACGGCTTCAGCTCTATAGTCTGGTTTTTAATGCAAGTTAAAACCATGAAATTTTGTAATTGCTGTGTTGTGTAACAAATATAATTTATCATCTTCTGAGGGAATGCACTTGCAGCAGGGTCGTGCAGAATCGTAATTGAATTGAGAATTTTCAGTTAAAGGGATAGTTCACCCAAAAATGAAAATTCTTTCATCATTTACTCACCCTCTTGTCATTCTAAACCTGTAAGACTTAATTTCTTCTGCAGAACACAAAAAAAGATATTTTGAAGAATGTCGATAACCAAAAAACGTTAGTCCCCATTGATTTTATTGTATGGACACAAAAAGGTTTGCTGTTACCAACATTTTTCTAAATATGTATTTTGTTTTCTGCAAAAGAAAGAAAGTCATACAGGTTTTAAATGACAAGAGGGTGAGTGAATCATGACAGATTTGGGGTGAACGTTCGTTCAAAAATATGATTTTGTCATTATTTACTCTTTGGGTGAACTGCCCCTTTAAGAATGTAGAATTGATGCATATTACTGATGTGTGTAGTTTTTAAAACTTCTTTTATGCATCATTTACCTAAAAGTTTACAAAATGAAGCTGGCATAAAGCCCAAAAACATTACACAGACGTTATCTGCTCTCACCCACTGTGTTATGTCTTCAACAGTGCTTTTCAGAAAATGTATTATCCTGTGGTACACGACTCGATTGTAAACACAATGTATGAATTAAAAGCGAGCCAATTCTTGAATTCTTGAATTTCGCCCAAACGCGTTACACTCAGGAAACAGAATTAAGGAAAATGTGATTATCAAATAAAAATATGACTAATGTGTCATTCTGCAGTCTTACCCAGCTGGCTTTGTGCATCATATACTCTGAGCCCAAAGAGAGGCGGCCGCTCACTCCTGAGCAGAGAGACTTCACCAGAGACCAGATCCAGCTGGAAGATGGAGGCGTTCATATACTCCGTCCAGAAGATGGAATTCTGGTACTGAGCGATCCCAAAAGGGTGATTAAGTTCTCTGCCACTGTACACAACCTAGATTGCAAGAGAAAATGACCATACACTGTTGTGACAATTGTGGAAGTAAATAAACAATTTCCATTGCTTTTCGTGTCTTTTTTTTTTAAAGGAGAGAAAAAGCGCAAAGGAGATCTCATACAGCAGATAGCATTGGGATGAATTGCCTAGAGTGAATGAACAATGAAATGTGTCCTGTACACACCTCATCTGCCATTGATCGAACAAAAACATAGTCACACACGTTGGTTGAGATATGAAGTAACCACAATAAACGTACCATTCTGCCAGTGCCATTGAGGTAGATTCTCTCAATGTGATCATAATAAGCATCGCACCAGTACATGGTACTGGTCCCGTGATCCAGAGTGAGTCCATTGGGCCAGAGCATGTTAGATGTGACAAATATTTTCCGGTTAGAGCCATCCATCCACGCTTTCTCTATCCTCCCGATGCTGTCATTTACTTCATCTTCTTCCCAATCAGTCCAGTACATCCAGCTGCAACAAAACCAGAACACAGTCAGTCTAAAGCATGAATCTATGGAAGCATATTGGTAGCAATTATCAAATTGAAATGCAATTTGCAAAATGGCAATGCAGTATGTAAAATGACAATGCATTTATGTCTTTAAATATACATTTAAAATAACATATGTTTATGTTTACGTATATTTGGCAATGGTAATGTTTACGTATATTTGTGCATAATCTCTCCCCACTGCCTCAAGCACGAAAGTACCACAGTACAGACGTGTACTTGGGTTTTTCCACATGGATGGGTCGTGTTTGGGCTATACAGTCTCACAAAACGAACATTTCTGAATGATTGTGTGAAGATATTGTGACTAAACAACACTCAAAATACAGAATGTGTTCATGATGAAAACGCGTCTGCACACGTATGAGAAAGTCTACAATGAGACATTCAGCATAGCGAGCTCACCACCTAATAAGGCAGAGAATTTTCTGCGAGATGTTCTAACAATGTATCTACTAGTTCTATCGTCTACAGACACCTAATAATCTTAAGAAACACTTCACATCACCGCACGTACACCTGGCTCCACCTTCACACAATGATGCCGTATCGGGGAGGGGGGCGTGGCCAGCTCGAAATGCATTTTCAAGTCCAGATTGAATTTTGCAACACTCAGCGAGCTGTGTAATGAAAATGCAATCCAAAATGTTCAACCCGTGAATGTTAATGCACTATTAGGGAAAATAACATTTGAATGATCATTTTGCAACAGTTTTGCTTGGCTATCGTCGCTGTCGGGCGGAAACCTCCTATGTCCAAATTTGGTCAATTTCATATTTTTTCACAAATCGATGCTATTGGTCAGTCCCCATGTGGGTCTGTTATTTTTACAAATTATTAACCAATCTAAAGTGTTGAAAATAGCTTGAGAGCAAATCTCTTAACTCCATTGGACACTTCAGCTGTCTGAGAAGTCTCGTAACTCCACCTCTTCTTCACTCCACGGGAGCTTCTCGGCATTACATCTCCTGATTGAAAGTTTTTTAGACAATAACGAGTGAAAATAGTTAGGTTAGATACGTTTGAGTAGGTCTGTTTTGTTAAAAATCGATAGCTGTAATGCTTCGGTGCAGAAGGAAGTCCGTGAGCCACGAAGGTAAATTTGCGAGCAGATTCGGCTAATGTCTAAAACAGTCATTTTTACAGCAAAGCAATGGATGAATAAATAAAGCAAATACATTGAAGATTGTAAGGAAACACGTAGGGAATTGTTTCTAGGGCCATGTTAACAAACTACACATATAATGTGCAAACAATTTTTGCTAAATAATTTCTGTGCTAAAACATCACAGACTCTACATGCAAATTAACAACACCGTCAGCAGGCACAATTCACTCATAGTGAAATCCCATTGGCTAAATGAACACTACAAAGGAAACTTTGAAAAACTTTTCTAAACATTTTCTTGTCAGCGTTGAGGATCCACAGAAGTAAATTTGCGCGTCAACATGAACTCTCAATGGGTTAGTGATATTTGAAAAGTGATTGGGTCAACATTCTGACATGATCCACTCTATTGTAAGTGCGCTTAAGGGATTTGTTGCCTCTGAGTAAGACTCAGCGTTGAACGTCGGCTTTTCTGTCTCATTAATGATAGAAGCCTTTGCTTTATGTGCACAACATAAAACAGAATGGGTTAGAGGGTGAATTAAGAACTCCCTGTCCCAATGTGTTAGCTGCGTGACCCTATGAATTATTCAAAAACAGCATGCTCCTGCACAACAGTGAGTCTCATCCCGCACTGTTCGAAATGTAACAACACACTGCGATCTATTGAAAATGAGCGAGGATTACATAAGTACTCTTACAAATCATAGTCAGCTGCCTGGCTGGCCATTATGTACATAGGCAGGTGCCTTTTAAAGCAGCATCTGAGAGCATAAAATATATAGCAGACACAAATGTTGGATAATACATTATTATGATTTAAAAGGAAGAATAATTAAGCTGGGGTTAGGATGGCACCTGCGATGCATTAAAGGGACAGTTCACCCAAAAATGAAAAAAATCTTTCATCATTTACTCACCCTCGTGTCATTCCAAACCTGTATGATGTGTTTGCTTCTGCAGAACACAAAAGAAGACATTCTGAAGAATTTTGGTACCCAAACAACACTGAACCCCATTGACTTCCATTGTATGGACACAAAACCAATGAGACATTTCTTAAAACATCTTATTTTGTGTTCCACAGAAGAAAGAGTCATACACATGTATTGAACAACATAATGGTGAATATAATGGTGAAAATTTTGGAAAAAAGCAGAGAGAGAGAGAGAGAGAGAGAGAGAGAGAGGCGATTGAAGGCTTCATTAATTCCTTAAACTGGAGCATCTAAGTTAGAACAATAAGGAGTTTATTACACTATGGAGTTTATGGACTATGTATCCGTAAGAGTTCACAAAATCGGTTTAAACCCGCTGAAAACGCCACTGTGGGCAGAGTTAGACATCTGCTCCTGGGTAGGTATGTACAGCACAGCAAAGAAGAGAAAGTGGAGATAAAGAACACGAAACAAATGAATAGACACAGACAAAGATTGTGAAAGTTCAAATGACAGAACACGAGATACAGAATGGGAGAAAAGAGTTATTGGGCCAAGGTCAATCTTATCATGCTAGCACAGATTGTATGTGGCACAAACACAGAGATGTACTGTATATGGGGAAGGAAGATAAAGAAATCCGGACAAGAGGGAGTTATTTCAGCAGGGAATCCCATCCAGAGGACAAGATAAAGATCAACATGCCACCTGCTCCCCTGATAGACAGCCAACCACCTAATGATGGGCACTAACCCCATTTCTATAAATAAGCCCATCTAGGCAGGTCACAATAACAATCTAAACACAAATTTGTTTTAGGGAAGAACCGTAAAAATATAAATAAAATAAAGGCTCCCCACGTGTTTTTAGATCTAGTGGATTTGAGAAATCATGTTTCTTAGAAATTTTATTACATTTGGTCCAAACACAGGACTTGATGTTCAGTAATTAAGCTATAGCAGAGGACTCGTTTTTTATTTTTATAAAAAATATTTGCACAACATTTATCTTCAACAAATGTAATAATCTGACATATAGCTTGTTCGTAATATAAAGTTCAGACTATTTTTTACAAAGATTTAAAGGAAAAACTTTCCTATGCTCTTGAAATCTAGTTAAGAGGATGAGGCTAATGTGTTTACACATAACAGAGTTTTGAGACACTGCTTATACATCACACCTTGCTTGTTAAAGTAAACAACATGAGGAAAAAAGCACTTTCTTGGTTCAGAAAGGCAAACATGGAAATTACTCACTGGGGTGTCATGCTGAGTTTCCCAACGTCTTAACTCAGATGACTCTGTTGCTTTCTCTAATAGGACCAAAACACGACATAAAGGCTTTCACTGCTATGGTAACACTGACTCTGCATGTCAATCATAGCTAGTAGCTAATATTTATAATATAGTACCTAATATCGGATATTTAAACTGCAGTGATACAGTAAGTCACATTTAAACAGCACAACCTATACATGCAAATAAAAAGTGAACTCGCTCTATGTTGGGCCAAAATGAAGTGGCTTTATATTGGAGTAAAATTGGAGTCACTCTCTGATGGACAAAAGTGAATTCACTCTATAAAATAAAGTAATATTATATTTGGTTAAATTAAGTTATTTTATGATGGACAAAAGAGAAGTCACTCCCTATTGGACAAAAGTCACTCTACAGTATGTTGGGCAAAAGTGAAGTCACTCTATGTTAGACTGAAGTGAAGTCACTCTATATTGGGCAAAATCCAAGTCACTCTATGTTAGAAAAAAGTGAAGTCACTCTATATTGGACAAAAGCGAAGTCACTCTATATTGGGCATGAGTGATGTCTATCTATTTTGTGTAAAAGTGAAGTCACTCTATGTTGGGTAAAAGTGAAGTCACTCTATGTTAGACAAAAGTGATGTCATTCTATAATGGACAAAAGTGAAGTAACTATGTTGGGCAAAAGTGACGTCACTCTATATTGGGTAAAATTGAAGTCACTCTATTGTGGATAAGAGTGAAGTCGCTCTATATTGGGTAGAAGGGAAGTCACTCTATTGTGGATAAAAGTGATGTCACTCTATGTTGGGTTAAAGTGAAGTCACCATATATTTGGTAAAAGGGAAGTCACTCTATGTTGGGTAAAAGTGAAGTCACTCTATGTTGGGTAAAAGTGAAGTCACTCTTTATTAGACAAAGTGAACTCACTCTATGTTGGGCAAAAGTAAAGACACTCTACATTATATTGGGGAAAAGTGAAATCACTTTATTTTGGAAAAAAATGAAGTCTGTAGTGCAAAAGTAGAGTGACTCTATACTGGTCAAAGTTCACAGACTCGATCCTCTTATGCCTTCTTAAACAGGTCAAACATGTACATATTTCCCAAACTTCTACCATTCACCTTACATTTTTCGTTAAAGTCTTGTTCACTTTTTTGACTGGCTGTCAAAACAGGACATGTAAATAACATGTCTGAAAAGGAAGACGCTCTGCCTTTCATGCCCTGTCAGAGAGCTTGATGCAAAAAGCTTTAGCTTTCAACATTAAAAAAATATAGTGTCAAGCAGCCTGCGTGACGCCTTCAGAGCAGGCAGTTGAGAGGAGGGTGTTTTTAATGCAGATTTTAATCTTTTCCACACCACTGAAGTTACCCCATCGGGACTGACACACAGTTGTGACTGAAAGATGAGGTGGCGCTTCTGCGTGTTACTCTCACAAACATATAGCATTTGGGATTGGCTGTCGATGAACTCTCAAAAGGACAATTTCTAGCTTCTTGTCATTGTCCTTTGCATATGTTATTGCTACGGCTGCCGTTTAAGATACATTAGCTTCATTAAATGCAAGAGAGAGTTGCATAAATTGTACAAGCGTGAGGTCTGAGCAATGAATATAATTATGGCTCTGAGCAAATGAACCCATTGTGTCTGGAAATAATGAAACCGTTCTGCACTTTCCTCTCTTCAAATTATTCAGTAATCAACACTTCTTCAGTTCCCTAAAGACGGCAAAATCTATTCCGACTTGTATTAATTAGTTAATGATAAGTGCACACTTTCAAACAAGACATTTATTTACAAAGATTTTTAAAGAAAAAGCGAAAAGCACTCAAAGCACCCGTAACACACAGGTTGTAGCGTAAAAGATTATTAACCAATCAGCATTTCTGTTCCACTGATTAAAAGTGCCGGGGTGCTGAGAGCGAGCGGGTGCTGTGATTGGATCTGAGAAGCAGTGAGAGGTTGCTTCCTTATTGCAGTATCTCCAGTCCTTCAGTTCCCAGGCTGGCTGCGCCTCCTCAGGATTCATGAGCTACTCTCGCATCCACGGAGGGTGATAATGAGATTGGCTCCAGGCCATCAAACTCACCTTTTACTGCCTCTGCCATGTCAGCTTACAGCAACACACACAGATGGAGACGTGCTTGGACGGACGTCTGCACTTTTCGCTACTTTGTGTGTACGATTGCAATCGCCCAAATCGTGTCTGGGGCTATGTAAACAAATTTTAGTAAATAAAATGTATTAAGGATGGTTCCTTCAGGCTGTGAGAGCACCGAGTACAGCTCATCATGGCCATACCCACACTAGTTAGTGTACATCATGTAAAAGTGTGCATAAGAGGAGCAAGTTTGTATGTCTCTTTTATTCCACACTATTTTAGGGCTCTCTACTATACCTGTTCACAGGATCCACCACTATGGCTCTGGGGTGAGACATCTCTCCTTCCAAAAGAGTTTTCCTGGTTTCCAATGCCCTCTCCAGCCTGGCCACGCTGATGGTTTTCCTGTAGCCATCATTGGTCCAGTAAAGATTATTCCCAATCCAGTCCACTGATATTCCCTCCACATTGTCGAGATCTGTAAAGGCACATCAAGCATGTCATTCTACCAATTTTAATATTTACAATCATCTGTCATGTTTTAATTCATAGACACGTGCAGTTTATCTCACTTTGGCACCTGGTTTGCTTTATATATCAACAACACTGAAAAACCAAATACCATGACTATACAAACACTAATCACCATCTTTGAGAATAGTTCCGCGGCTGCTTCCATCAACTTTCTGCCGGCCAATCAGAAAGCTTGTAGTGTCGGCGAAGTATATGTTTCCGGTTAGAGCGTGATAGTCAAGGGCTCTCGGGTTCACCAGGTCCTCAATCGGAACCATGTGCTCATTGGTAGACTTCACATTCATATCCAGGCCACGGATTATGCCGGGTCGCCCTTTTCCATAGAAGAGGAAAAGATCTTTCTTGGGTTCTGCAAAAGCACGGATAGAAAGTGTTCACGTTTATGTTTCACAAGCCATTTTAAGTCATTTAATGTCTCCATTTAGCTTATGTTGACATTTTTATTTGACATATAAATCATTCCCGTATTTCTTTTTATTCAGTTTACCCCTTGGCATGACAAAGTTCATGAGTTTTTCTTGAGAAACTCTCTGTTTATTTCCGTGGCTCAATGTACTGTACTGTATACACGTTCTCTTGTCATTTCAGTTGATAACAGACTTGTAAGTTCTACTTCCCGCTGTCTAAAAGACAATTTAAGCAAACAGTGGCACAGGTTAGCCCCATTAACGCCCCTTGTTGGTCTTATTTGTGTAAAGTTTGACCCTAAATACTATTTGTAATGATGTACAAAGCCAAACATTGGCACAGACATGCTCACTAACTTACAGAAATGACTGAAGCAATCAACCCCACTTAGCATCCCCGAGCTAAAATTATCTTGATTGAGAGGATTAATTTGTCAGGCTCCAGCAATGATACTTTTGCTCATTGGGACTTTGTTTGAACAATAAATCTCCTGTTGTCAGATTAAAAAAGAAGCACAACAGTAGCCGAGGTTATCCGTGGGTTTGCTCATTTAAATTAGCCTCTAGTCACATTGGGAATAACACCAAGGGTGGCCCGTTTTGTCTGTTAACCAGTATGCTGAAAGAAGGCGAGGATTCTGAGTAAAGAAAGGGACCTCGGCTCAGCCAGATGAGCTTCACTTTAATTTATCATCCGATTGGGAGAGTTCCATTAGCTTGAAGACAATTAAGAGCTTTGAGATCTAGATATCAAACAACACAGGGACCGTTGTGTAAAGCAAGACAGAGTTGTTTAGCATTGCTTCTCATCAGACGGAAAGTCGGAGGATAATGGGTAAAAAGCTCGATGGAGCCATTTAAAGCAGTCAAAATTGGGTATGTTTTTGCCTTTTCACAAAAAAGTCCTATATTAGGAATTGTATCATTTAGTTATCATGTACTGTATATAGTTAAAAGGGATAGGTACCCCCAAAAATAAATTAAATTATTCATTTTTATTATTTTATTTCTTTTATTCACCCCAATGTCACTCCAAACCTATATTACTTTTTTCTTCTGAAGAACACAAAAGAGGGTATTTTGAAGAATGTTGGTAACTGAATAACATCGGACCCCATTGACTTCCAGACACAAAACCAGCATGACATTTCTCAAAATATCTTATTTTGTGTTCAACAGAAGAAAGAGTCATATTCACATAAAATAAAATGTATAAAAACAGAATTTTTATTTTTGGGTGAACAATCCATTGAATCTCATTTAGTTTAGGCTACCATGCAGAATCTGCTAAATATTAATAATTTTTTTTGGGGGGGTGATAAAAATGGTTTATTCTGACATAAATGAGTTCCGTAAAGTATTAACATCACATTTACAGTGCATATATTCCACACAACAGCACAAATAACAATAATAATCATCATAATTAAATTGAGTAATTTCACAAAGCTTGATCCTAATAGTGTTGTGTGCAAGGTTACCTGGATCATCATTTTGTTTTGTCCAACAAAAATACAAATTTCCAATAATTTCCAATTATTAACATTTAGCAGATTCTGAAAGATGCACGCAAACTCATGACCGCAACTCCCTCTATATACAGTATATACAGTACATGTATCAGTGTCATCTGGCGCACGTGACTGGCCCGGTTTGTTGATCGGTCAGGCTAGTGGCTAATAATATAACTATTCATACTTTATTTAATTTATATTCATATAATTTGTTCTTAATGTTTGATTGTTTAATAATTGTATTAAATAAACAAGTTGTTGAATTTTATTATATGTTAATTTTATTAAACAGCCTTAAAAATTTGTAGAATTTTAATGAAATATTACTTTTATTAAATAAAATAAACAATTCATTGAATGGGTTGTTTAACTTTGTCGCATTTAAGATTAGCCAAGTAACAGTTCTTCTACTGATAATCCAACATAATACTGGCTATAAACTTTTAACTTGGTAGCTAATGTAATTTACTTGTTATGTCTTTTGCTTGTAATCAGAAATAATGTTCAGGGACTAATTTGCAGATGTGCACTGGAAGTTAAGTTTGGGCCTGCAGTAACATTTGTTTATGTTGTTGCTTTGAAACCATACATACAGTAGCATGTTTCAGCAAGCTAATAAAGTGATTCAGTTTACTAGCGTTTAGCTCTTTCACCTCAAGCACTGACCAGAGGAGGGCAGGGAGCAAACATCTGGTCAGACGTATAAATCAGAAGCATCTGAGGATGTTCATTACTGCCATCACTTAATACTAAACTCAGGACTGTCATTAATTGACCCACAGCTTTCATTGTCAACTAAGTAAAATGTCCATTGATCAGGAGACTCCACGTATAGGGAAATGGCAGTAATGGCAGTAATAAATCATTCCATAGGCAGTCAATAAAATAACATCGCAACCACGTGAGCCAATCTCTTTAAGAGTTGATCTCCATCTCTGTCCATCTGAATCAATGCCAAGACCGCCGCAAATGCAAAACCGCTCAATCTTACCGTAATAGCATAACAACACATACATTTCAATTTCCAGCTCCAGATAGCTGACGAGAACCGAATAAACCAAACACATATTCCATCATCATTTCCGCAGGGATGCCGTGACCTTAACTGTCATAATATCGTTGTCTGCATTTTTTATTTCACTTCGGCAGCAGAGAACAAACATGTTTTGATGAATATTTTAAACAACCGACTCTTTGTGAACAACACGTTAGAAAGGGTGTGAAATCCGTCACCCCGACTGCAATGCAAAGCGGAAAAAGAGGCTGAAAGTTTTACTGACTCTTGCAGGACTGCCCGTCACTTCCAAGGATGAATCCGGTTCGACAGCGGCAGCTTCGGGATTTGTAGCTCCCGCTGAGGAGGCAGATGTGAGAGCATCCTCCCGGCTTACTGTAGGGGTCAACCTCACACGCGTGGCCCTTGACTGAGGAGAAGAAACTGGTTTAACATACAAGATATACATGACTGTACGTAGGACTGAATCAACATCCTTGTTGGTCTTGAATCTTTATTTCAACAATATTTCTTCAGATTAGGTTAAGTATAGTTCATTTCCCAATATTTTTAGAAGTAGGAACATTCTTTTACAGGAACGTTGTTCTAGGACCAACAGTGGGTTCATCCAGAAGAGGTCCTAGTTGGTCAACAATAAAAAAAAACTATACTATAGATCATTAATTGATATTACAATATCATTCAAAAGACTGTTTTATATTCTTCACCTTTACATTCCTGCTGGAAAAAAATAGAAACCCAAATCTATTGGTTTCCATTAAAATACCATTATGAACCTTTAGCCATAAAAACCATTACACCATTCCTTCTTGTAGTGTGTTTTGGGAATTATTCCTACAGTAATCTGCCTGTTAACAACCCACCAATAGTTTCCATTAAAACCAACACAATTCCCATTATAACCATTAAATCCATTACATTTTCTATTGTGTTTTGGGCAGGGTTCTCCCCCCTGCTGAAAAAATCAATAGAAACCATTAAAGAAGTTATAATGGTTTTATTGGTTTTAAAGGGATTTGTATTGGTTTAAATGGAAACTGTAATGGTTCTACTGGTATGTGATGGATTCTATTGGTGGGATGTTAAATCCTACTGGAATAACACCCAAAACACATTACAAAAAGGCATTTTGTAATGGTTTTAATGGAAAAAGCTAATGGTTCATAATGGTATTTTATTGCAAACCATTAGAATTTCTGTAATGGTTTCTGTTGGGGTTCTATTGTTTTTTTCAGCAGGGCTATCATGGCAATTTGATTAAACCCATTGAACTCACTTTACAAGAAGGAAAACCTTGTGATAAATATTGTTTATATTTTTAATAATTAAAAATTGTCATAGAAATTATAGAATGTAAATAGAAAATAAGATGATCTGTATTCTTAACAACTTAACAAGAAGCTTACTAAAAGATTTACAGACAGCGATACATAAACCGTTGAATGATATCGGACATCTCGATGTGTTGTTAGGTACAAACAAGCCTAACAAACACTTTACCTTTTGGCTGACTGAGTTTGTGGTAAACCCGTATCGTTTTTGCATTTCCTGTGCTGGTTAGTGTCTCCGGGTCTGTGACATTAAAGCGATTTATACGTAAGACGTCCGCCACCGCTCCACTGGAGGGTTCAGAGCGAATTGCGTACAAGTAGTCCTCAAAGACAGCTAATCCATGCAGGTGGGCCACCTAAAAAAGAAGCATTGGCTATTTTAGGTTGATTAGAAGGCTGGAAGGAACTTAGCCAGGAAAAAATCCCCTCGCAAGAAAAGCAGAACGAAACTGATACACTCACTGGCATCACCCTGTGTTTTCAAGCTGTTATTAGACCCAATTTAACCTGGCACAATCCGCACAATGTTGTGTCTTACATCCCATTTGCTTGGCTAGTATTCACACACATTAAACTGGCAATGAGTAGCATCATTCTGAACGAGACACAATCAACTGATTTCTGTTGGTATGCATTCAGGAGTTCAGGCAGGGTCAGCCAGAGTGCAGGGTCCCCAGGGACACCTCATTCTGTGCTGTTACTGTAGCATACATACTATAAGTCTGCTAGTGATGCCCATGTGACAGGTGCAAACCATGACTGCTGAACCCTATCCATAAATACATGCACACTGGAGTGCACCTCGTTTCATCTAAACCCACAAGAGACAATCCTTTTTTCACTATAAAGCTAAAGCCAAAATAATGTAGTTCAGAATGCTATCGCCATTGAAATTTATAGTCCAGTGCTCAACCTTCCCAGACTGAAAGAAACTTCCAATGAACAATGGTCTCATTTTAAAGCCACGTTTTAAACATTATTGTATTAGATAACATAATATGCATCTTGAAAGAAATGATATTGCGTTTTAATTCTGGTTTTTATTAGAGTTTTGATTCTTAAACAGGCAGGTTTAAGTTGCTTTGTTATGTATTAAGTAAGTTTCCTATTTACAAGTTGTAAACGTGTATATTTTATGCAACTGTACCTGTACATTTACATTAACAATGCACACGTTTACAACTATAATAATGTCTTCAAATACTTCTTAATTTGGAACATTTCATTGTTTTGCTTTTAACTACTTATATTTATTTATAGACAGTTTCAGCAGCAACAAATGTGATATGGCCGCACTTCCAGTAGACCACAGCAAAGAAATACAGTTGAGTAGTTTTAATGTAATTTATTACAATTAAAACAGAATATATTATTATAAAATAAAAATAAAACGAATTATTACAATATAACCAAACACAGACCAGAAGTTAACTTAGGGCCAGTCGCATACACCCAATGGAACAGTCTATAATGTTTTAAAACGTTTCTATGCCATGCTTTCTGCCTATGCTACTTGGTTTCCCTCATTTTAAAGGAGTAGTTCACTTCAAAATTCGCCCATTTTCTCATAGTAGGAACCAAAATTACTATGGAAAGTGAATGGGGACAAATTTTGAAGTGAACTTCTCCTTAAATACCATGTATTTTAAACTTTTCTGTTTTCATGTTTTATATTTATTTTAATTGTTTTTACATGTTTCTTGCATCTCTACTAAAATTTATTTTTTCCAATGCTACTTTTCAACAATGCAAAATTGTAAAAAAAGCACCTTAGAAATTACATTGAATTGTGTTAAAATACTCTTTCGGGGCACTGTCCATCAAATATGATGGTTTACAGTTGACAGCATACCGTATCATCAAATACGGGTGTGCACAGGGCTAGTGTGGTGTGTGTAAGCAATGAACGATCAATGCTTTGAATACAAATAAGGCTTTCTGGATGGGTGCATAAACAGCAAGGTATCATCCTACAATAAGGAACGAGTTAGCAAAATAATGAAGTCCAGAGAAAAGGGAAGTCTTCATGCAGAGCAGAACCTTGCCTTCATTTTCCATGGAAATTAAATGTGTTAGCAACCTCTCAACAATAACCGTGGCTTGCACTTATGAACACTATTAAACAGAGCATCTGCACACACACACACACACACACACGCACACGCACACGCACACGCACACACACACACACACACACACACACACACACACGCACACGCACACGCACACGCACACACACACACACACACGCACAGCACACACACACACACAATGATGTATTCCTTTTTGTACATGGCCTTCTACCCTTTTCTATAAGGAGACAGTCTTTGGGCTGCTTAGCTGAGGTGTACTTTGGAATAATAATGATCCCTAATTACTGTTCTCATAAGTGCACTTCAGGTAAAATATTCCAATGGTAAATGTGTTTCACAGAACCTCACCTCTAACCTGTGTTTTAATTTAGTCTAATGAAGAGCCAGAGAAATCAAAACACAGCTGAAGCCGCACAGATAGCTGGTGGACATAAATGCCATAACCAATTAATACCTGAAATCAATCTGTGTACAACTGTGTAAGTTTCCGGTGTTTCTTATAGCAAGAAGGATATGCAAACTCAGAGCATAGCAACGACATCTTTTAATCCAGGGGTTCCCAAACTCTTCAGTATACCCCCAAAATAACTGTGCCAGGGACTCGAGACCCCCACTATCCTCGGAGGTGGCTAAAGTATACAAACATTGCGTGCAACTGCGCATGTGCGCTAATTAGGTCTCTTTTCATACCCGAGGATGAAGGCCTTTCTGTCTGCGGTGCTTCTCCGCTTTCCTCCACTGGCCTCCCTGCGTTGTCTTTGGTCGATATTAACCAACGTTTAATTTCGACAAATAAAAATATCCTAAACTTAAAGCCTGAAGAATAATCTGCGTGCACATATGGGAAGGTTTAAAGTGGTGCTGTAAATTGACTTGCTGGACCTAACCTAATGCGGTTGCTAATGTGACGCTAATGTGGGGTCACGATCAAGGGGGAGCAAATTCCAAAGGCTGATGGCTTTTTATTTGCATGGTTTTATTTTTAACTTAACTACTATTGTTATGTTTTGTTACACTTATTGATTAAATACGCTATTCCTAATAAAAAAAAAAGATTTCTGGAAATTATCTTGCGACCCCACCCTCGCGGCCTTACGACTAGGGTTGGGAATCGTTTCAATTTTATCGATTCCGATTCCAATTCTGATTTTGCTTATCAATTTCGATTCTTATCGATTCCCAGTTTCGATTCCACAGTTGAAGTAAAACATTTAGATATCAACCTGTGTGGTCATTTAGCCTGCTTATTGACTTGTTTGCAAATACTGTATATACTGTATATATTTATGAGCACCGTTTTGTGTATATTTACACATAGAAACACACTTTTTCTGATTTATTACAATTTGTATTATAGTTGAACTACATCATGGTTAAACTGCAGTTACTATAATGCAACTATGGTTAATTTGTGATTCCTGTGCTTTAATGCAAATTCTATAGCTAAACTATGCTTACTATAGTAAAAAATATCGCTAATTTTCATAAGGGCTTTTATTGAGATATCAGCAGATCATGCAACGCATGTACTTTTCTGAAAATATGCACACAAGAATTTTAATCTCAAGTATCCGATTCCTATTCCTTTCGATTCCGATCCGATTCCTAGCCTTTCGATTCCGATTCCAAATTGGAATTGATTTTCGATTCCCAACCCTACTTACGACCCCTACTTTGGGAACCCCTGTTTTAATCCACCTACATAGTGGTTTTGTGCAGCCAGGCTTTTAAATGTTTGGTTCTCATTGCAGTTTATTTAAGCAAAGCATCTCCCACTTAGATAGAGTCTTACATCTGAAGCAACCAAATACAATGTTATGTTTCCATGTTCCATTTAAGGGCAGGGTCATCTCAGATAGTGGCGTCTGAATGTCATAAATGCTGATTATTTAACATATTTAGCTCAAATGCCATGTAGGCAGTCAATAAAAGCAATTTCAGCCAGCTTTCCATTTTTGCACACAGTGCGGATCAGATGGTCACTGAATGGACCGTGGGCGGACTGTGGAAGTGCCGTCTAAGGCTACAGCAAAAAATTCATAAACATCAAAAAGCCAAACATATTATATCAAGTACAAACATGTAAGTACGTACTTGATACCCCTGAATGATAGTATGTCTGTTTTTGCCATTGTAATCCACCATCTCTATGTAATCCAGATAAGCGTCTGCCCAGTACACTAACTTCTTCACCAGATCCAGTGTTACTGCAGTCGGCCGCTCAACCTTATAATCCACAAGGCGAGTTCTGTTGGTGCCATCCATGTTGCAGCGGTCCAGTTTGGCAACATTTCCATAGTCCGTGAAAAAAAGCATGCTGCAAGAGATGAAGAACAAGAGTGAACCCAATGAAGCTTTAAAAAAACATCACTTTAACATAGAAAGCTCCACGTTTTTCATCATCGTCGGAGTCATATTTGATTTTACTGTAACTGAAAGGTTTTTTTTTACCCATTTAACCAAGATTTCTTTGGTAACATGTATGTATGCACTTTGTTGCTAGTTTGGAGCTTGACAGCCTTTAGCCACTATTCATTTATATTGTAAAGAAATAAGCAACATGTCCTGACTGACATCTGTGGACTATGGAAGAGATAAAAATCATAAAAGATTCTTAATTTTTCTGTGAGTTTTCACTTTAATATAGATGACAGAGGGATGCTAAAGAGTGTCTGATCCTGGAAACATTTCATTGAATAAGGAATCGAACAAGCTAAGAGTAATATCAGCATCCCCAAAGCGCTACATTGACCCAGAGAAGCAAACATAAAACAAGAGAAATTAAAAACTGTACCGTAAAGAGCTATTTTAAATCACTGAAGAATAATCTTGTATTCTACTCGTATTCTAAATTCCTTAAAGCACAATATCAAGTTATTTTATTTCTCCCTTTGGTATTAAAGTTGTGGAACTCATTAAATGTCTCAAAGTCTGACTTTTAGTTTATTAGAATATTAATAAAAGATGAAAATAAAAAACAAATCTTTTTCCGCATCCCGACCTTCTTCCATTTAGGCAATCTTTTGCTTTTTTGTAAGGGTACAAATAATTGAACATTGTATTAGCGATGCGTCCCAGCCTGCCAACAATATAAACTAATTGGCTTTTGTAGCATGTACAAAGTTTCACTACAGTGCAGAGTATTTTACGAACTTCTTTCTCGGGTCCTTAGATTTGGGTCAGTTTAGAAACACTGCAACAAAGAAAGTGATTCAACATGAATACATAGGAAGAAAGACAGCATGAAAGACTCTGTGTACTGTAATGCAAAAGAATAATGTTTATGACAAGTGTCTTGTCTTCCAAAATTGAAGAATGTCTTTTTCTTTACTTTGCCTACTAGACCAGACATTGCCCAAATTGATCAATGGAACTAAAATAGAGATTTGGTGTTCTTTTTACTTCTGCTAAGGCAAACCAAAAAAATCATGACGGTCAGCATTCGTCTCTCTTTCTGAGTGTGCACACCTTTAGTTATCAAACTGCCACATATCAGATTTAGGTGCTGCTGAATCAGAATACTAAAGTCAAATATAAAGGCCAAAATATAATGACATACAGGAGGATAAAAGCTGATAAGGTATCTGCAAGTTCAGTGTCTTTTTTCGGCTGTCGAGTAAAAGTCCTCACACAGCAATCCACTAAATTATCCACACACCCCTATTTAATCTCTAGGTTGGTTGGGTCTTATAGCAAAATTGTGAATATCTTGGTGATGTAAAATCATCTAATGTTGAAGCACAGAGTTTAGCCTCCTATTAACAGTGTGTCTATATTTCATAGATGTGACCCTGGACCACAAAACCAGTCTTAAGAAGCACGGGTATATTTGCAGCAATAGCTAACAATACATTGTATGGGTCAAAATTATAGATGTTTCTTTTATTCCAAAAGTCATCAGGATATTAAGTACAGATCATGTTCCATGGAAGATATTTTGAACATTTCCTACTGTAAATATATAGAAACTTTATTTTTATGAGTGGATGCAGCAAAATCACAAACAAAAACAGCCGCAAACACGGCTACAAACTCCGCTAGCTGCTGCCCGCTCTATGGGATTTACCCACTCAAGTTTGGTATCTATTTAAATCTTAGAATTTCTGCTTTCGGGTTCATCTACTCTCCATAACATCATTACAGCGGTAAGCCAATAGAGAACGTTAAAACAAACCCATTTCTTCTTTGCAACGACCTGCTACAGAGCTTCTGATGGAGAACTTTAAAGGCGATTTTCTCAATATTTCAATTTTTTTGCACCCTCAGATTCCAGATTTTCAAATAGTTGTATCTCGGCCAAATATTGTCTTATTCTAACAAACCATACTGTACATCAATGAAAATCTTACATATTCAGCTTTCAGATGATGTCTTAATAAATCTTAATTTCAGACAATTGACCCTTATGACTGGTTTTGTGGTCCAGGGTCACATTTAATTCGGTTCTGTCTTCATTTCCAGGAGTCAGAACTGTTGCAGGAGCTCCAGCGTGTATTCCTAAATACAGAGAAAAGCCCTTTACCTGGAATTGTCTTCTTCTAACAACAGCAACATAATCAAAAGCCACTGTTTAATATATAATAATATAGAATAAATTCAGAATAAATAATTCTGAATGCAAGTCATTTAGCTTGTTAACTGTAATTGTACTCTGTTTTGGTATTTGTGGCATGTCCAAAAACACTCATGATAATGTGTTAATGAGAAGAGCACTGAAGCGCAATAATATAATAAAGCAAAATCAATTAAATTCATAATCTTGAATAAATCCATAATTTGTATAGGTTTATGTGTGACTGAGCTAATCCAACATTTATTTTTATCCATCACTGTTCAATATACTTTGTTTATTTTTGGGATCTGAATCCAATAATGAATACAGAGGGAAAATGTGGAAAAGGGAGTAACTTTCATCACAGCGGCAGAATGATAAATCAACAATACTTTATTTGTATGGTGGTTTGATAACAAACTCAATAAGCCAACAAGATATTCACAAACCAAAACACAAAACACAATGGGGATGAATCTGAATCGGTCATACATCTCATCAGCTTCCTCAGACCTTTAGACCCGGGCTTTAAGTAATCACAGCAAAGGTGACACAATGGTCGAACCCGAGCCCAGACCGCTGGAGAGTTTCATTACTGTGGAGAATAACCCAGCAGAAAATGCCTCCCCTTCTTTCACCAAGACAGATTACCAAACAAGAGAGGAAAAATAGCAGACGTATAAAGATTAGCACACAGCTCCGTTTTCATTTCGCTCTAAATCAAATCCAAGTTTCCCACCCTCCACTGACTATAGTACACATCTCTCACCATGCCTTTTTCGTTCTCCGAATTGATTTGGGGAATTGAAGTTACACTTTGAAAAGTGAGGTTAAACCAAGTTCAGTCACATTTTCTGCCGGGGGTTTTGTTTTAAATTAGAAGGCTACATTTTACATAAGCAGAGGACAAAGCGTCTTTATGAAAGCAAGAGAGAAAATATACACAAAAAAGTGGCAGGGAAAATATATCAAAACCGCGAAATGAAACAGCAAGCATTTCGTGAACTCCTTCCATAACTACCGCGCCTCATGCTGAGCCACTATCGCAAACAGCCTCGATTTCTTTTGTTTTCAGTCCATTGCTGCGGGCGGACAGGCCTCCTGCTCTCTCAGCCTCCCGCACACATGCAGCTCCGACCTCATCTGGCCAATTACAGAAGGAGGAGAAGAGAAAGCAGAACGGATAAGTAATGTAGTAAACTGCACGTCTAGTTAAGGGCCTGGAGGTTTGACCAATGCACTTCTCTCCCACATGCCCAGCCCTCAGCTGGAGGAAAACTGGCCAGTGGTACTGAAGGCCAAGTACAAAAGTTAGAAAGGCATCCCTGTGGGTAATGCTCATGTAAACATACAAATTTGAGATGGTAAAATTACACGCTCATAATAATCCATAAAAGGACATAAAAAGGCAAATCACGGCAAATGGAGAAGGAACCGCATCAAGCTTGTTTTATAAGGGTAGAAACTAGGATTTTCTGCTCACCCTCTTGTCATTTTAAACCTATATGACTTTCTGTCTTCTGCAGATCACAAAAGAAGATATTTTGAAGAATGTTGGTAACCGAAAAACAGCGGTCACCATTGACTTGCACTGGTTTTGTGTCCAAACAATACAGTAGAAGTGAATGGGTAACGCATATTGTTCGGTTACAAACACTCTTCAAAATATCTTTTGTTTTCTGCAGAAGACAGAAAGTCATACAGGTTTGAATTGACAAGAGGGTGAGTAAATGATGACAGAATTTTCGGGTGAACTATACCTTTAAGGTCTGCAGTGTAAAGTGAATAAGACGGCCTTGTGTCTCTGAAGCCATATAATAATAGTGCACATGTAAAGCATGCTGCTGACATTTTTAAGCACAAATAAAATAAACTGTTGTGCCACTTTAAAGGTGTCCTGAAATGGGCTTGTTTATTGTTTTATACTGTTGTATGAGGTCTACTTATGACGTTTGTGTGGTTTTTACATTCGAAAACATCAAAATCAATAAGTAATAGGCTATTTTCTACCCGGGTTTTGAGGCCTGAAGCACTGAAGACTTGGAAGTAAACGCCCACTGCTATGATTGGACAGCAGTTTTCGTAGTAAACTTAGTTGGAGCCTTCTGTGAATTTGGTTAGACACGTAACGTTAGGTTAAACATTATCAGGACATATCAAGCGATCTCTAACAAAGCAATAGTGACGCATAGTACAAATATGTTTTACTCACATAAGATTGCTGCGCCATACCTGTCGGATCCAATATTGACTGCACAGCACTGCTTTTTATTAATTTGAGTCTCTCCGCAAATCTAACGCCTTGTTCACAAAGGAATCCATGGTGAAATGACGCGAACAAATGCTCAATGTTTCACCCACGTAAGCGGGAACGTACTTAAAAATAAACTTCAACCACGCATTCCTAATATCAGAATCCGAAGGAAGCGACTGTGTTCTTCCACAACCAGGCGCTGCACAATGTTGCATGTTTGTTGCTTGGTCGCTCTAAATAAAAATAACAGTTAAACAAGTCCTCACTTTTGCACATATGACACGGGGCTAGCCGCCCTCGAGAGCCCTTCGCTAAAGTGACAGGGTTGCCAGATCTTCACAGAAAAAATGATCAAATAAAGACAAAACCAAACCTTAAAATGCAAATTGTTTATATATTTTATAAGACCAAAAATTCTTAAAATCTGCAACAGACCATTTATTAAGACCTAAGTGCCGAGGCTTTTGGATCTAAGACCAAACGACAAGCCCTTATTAATAACAAACATGGCAACACAGCAAAAGAGCGCTGTGTGATGGAGCCTTCAGCATGAACACAACACAGCGCATATCAGCAGTTTAGTTTAAACTGACGGACAAAACGAATCTTTAGCCGAAAAATATGTCGCTATGGTTACCAGTTTGTGGATCATCACAAATGCGGGAGTGTGTACTATGTGTGGCTAAAGTCATTCGCGAACCAGTGGGCGGGGCTAGAGAAGTAGTCGTTGATATTTTTCTGTGGATGCGGTGTTCAACCTATCTATAACAGGTGCATTCCAGGACCTGGCGTTCACTGAGCCTGGTGTCAATAACAGATGTAATTTCAGTGACAAGGGCGTTTTCAGTTCTGACACTTACAGGAAGTTTGCTTGAATACGATTCCCTCTTATACAACAAAATCTCGGGTTAAAATTGTGGTTTTAATTCATGGCTCCTTTAAAGTGCATAATTTCAACGTAAAAACATTGCTACAAAACTGTTAATGCAACCCTGGTTTTCTTTCATTTCAAACTGCGTAATTCAGAGTCATCATGATTCTACTTTTGCCAGAATAACAACACGCAAACAAAAGGATGACACCCGAACTCTAAAGAACGGAAAATGTGATGGCCTGGGTCGTCCCTGCAGTCTTTAGACATACTGAACATTGGTGCTACAATTTAGCTTCACTGGGCACAAGGTGTCTCATTAAAAATCCTGGAACAGTGTGCTCTGCCTGTCCTTGCAAGCTCATGAATAAACGGGACTCTCCGCTGAATTCCTATTCTGAGCTCGCCGGGAATATTAGCACGGAGCTCCTTTTTAGCAGCTAATAACTAGAATAATTATTTTGCCCTTCTCTTTTCAAAATGATTTGTGTTCCTTGTTTTTCCCAGAACATTTCAACAGTCCCCACATTAACATGTGGGCTCCATGGCCACCTTGTTTTAACAGTGGCTTTGTGTCGTCAAAACAAAACAAAAACCCGTAAAAAAGATTTCTGCAAGGGTGTTATGGATCATTGGCTGATGGATAAACCATGGAATGCTAATGACAATCCAGACCGGTTGCTGTAACATAATCATGGAAAATGCTGGAAATATTAGAAATAGCGAAAAAGAAGAGAAGATATTCGGCTAAACGGTTAAAGAGACAGTTAATAAAAATAAAAATTCTTATTCTCATTGACTGGAATCTAATGGTGGCCAAGAACTGTTTGGTTACAAGCATTCTTTCAAATATCTCTTCTCTGTGTTCATCAGAATAAATAAATGTTTACAGATTTGGAACATATTGAGAGTGAGTAAATAAAGACATTATTTTCGTTTTTTGGTGAACTGTCCCTTTAAGGGTGTTCTAGTGGTGAGGGTTATGTGAAACCTTTGCCAATGTCCAACACACATTCATAATAAAAATGTTTATAGAGAGATTGGAAATCTGATTATAAAAGGTCAAAGATGAGATCTCCCTATGATATTTCCAAATGTGAATTTTAAACTCACCCCATCAGAGGATCCAAAGCGATGGCTGTAGGGTTCACCAGGTCTAGGTCTATCACTGTGACACAGGTGTCTCCATATTGGTTGCACACAAATATCCTGTCGCTTGCTCGATCCACGAAGTAAAAGTTTCCCGTGAGCCAGTCAAATGCTAACCGGTCAACATCTAGAGGAGATACAAACATGATTACTTTACACAAAACAAGCTCATTTCATATATACTGTATGTAAATATGTATCAGTTTTGTGTATTTTGTAAAAGTCTCAGACATCATTAAAGGATGATATTTACAGTGAATCACATACCAAGTGAAGCTGTTATCACATCAGGTATCAAGCATATGTTCATTACTAGTCATTGTGAGCTCTTGCAATGAGGTGCTAATTAGTCATATTCATGATAAAAACATTGTTTATAAAAATCAGATTCTCAGTTTAAGCACAAGAGGTACTTTTCACCAAGGCTTCAACAGATCGGTGAACAATCCACAAGTGTCAGACAGACTTTACATGTGGAGACGTGAAAACATATTCTACATATTTTGTGAAAAAATACAAAATGGAGACGCGTATTTGCAAAAAAGTTGAGATTAGCTTTCTGATTCAAGAATTAAACACATTTAGTATACAAAATGAAACCAAAAATTAAAAGAAATTGTGCAACATGGTGGAAACTTATAAATAAATAAAAGTAGGAAAAGTGCCTCCTAAAGTAAGTGATTTAGCAAATATATCAGTTTTTGCAAGAACTGGTAGATAATAAAGTCCGGGTCCATTAGAGGCTCTTAATGCACAGCACTAGGTTTGAAATATATTATAACTGAAATGCTTTGCTTTGCTTTATTCCAAAGTCATAAAGAAAACTGGCCATTATTTGAATCAATATATCAAAATGAGAACATGCACTTACTTCTTCACTGATTCAAGTCTACAACTAAATAGCAGATAAATCATCTGCACTATGAGATCTGTCATAATTCTGTCCCATCATGTCATGTCTTTCTTGGTCTTGTGGCAGAATCATGGCAAAGCCTTAGGTTTTATGTGGAGAGAGGCGTTTTGGCCCTGTAGGCCTTCCATATACTCTCTCTCTGGTCTTGTCTCTGTTCCCGCCCTCTCGTTCCTCATTTAGCTCTCCATTAGTGTTTCATCCCCTACACCTATTCCCTTGTTAATTATCCTCTGTCTGTCCCCCTATATAATATCCTCGTGTCTATTGTCCTGTGCTTGTTCGTTGTGCTTGTGTGCTTTGTTCCACGTCGTGATGATGTTGTGTCTTACCTATGATATTTCCCGAAGTCAAGTAAGTCTAGTTTAGTGTTAGTTTATTGTAGTCATGTCAAGTGTTGTATTTAGTCTTTGTTAGTTTAGTGTAGTCAGTTTTTGTTCCTGTTTGCCTGTTATATTATTTCCCTTGTTATCGTGTCTTGTTTTCCCCATCGTGGGTTTTTGTTTTGTTAGTATTTTATTATTAAAGTCTTTCTTGTCAACCCCTTCACGCTGCCTGCATTTGGGTTCTACCACCCCGACCGTGACAGAGATCCATCAACATTAGGTTGAACTACACAAACATGATCTTTAGATTTTGCAATGTATAAACCAATCCATGCACAGGATGAGTGCATAAATGGTGAACTCTGTTAGCATCTACTGTATACAGTTTACGCATAAATGAGCATCTGTAAAGTACTCAGACGATCAACTATTTCTAGTGAAAATGGTAATGTTGATCCATGCACACTAATGGCTGATATTACTCACAACACATTTCTAAAAGGAGGAACTTATTTATGCCACACACTAAATAAAAAACTAAACGGTATTGTAAAACTACATAAGAAATAATAAATGAAGAAGAGCTGAAACGCAAGGAGTAATGTACAGTAAATTCCTAATTTGATGGCAAGGTAAGTGTCCACACACACTATACATTATTAATAGAGGTTCACTTCCGTGATTTAGAATGATTCTAACATCAAACAAACCCCGGTGCACACAACATTGCTTGTGTAAAAGGTGCCCAAGTGGTTTTGTGCCAAAACTTTGCATTTGAACTGAATAAGCCACGCCCCACTGGATGTTGAATTGGGATGCCAGGAAGTGGAATTCACTGTATTGCAATTCAAACTGACTAATAACAAAAAACAATTAGGTCTATTGATTATGTTGACTATTCCACCTTATTTATTCCATAATGGTTTTAGGGACATACGATATTTCTATAAACTAAAGTTATAATATAAAAAGCTAATATGTCATACTGATGGTTTTAGGGACATACGATATTTCTATAAACTAAAGTTATACTATAAAAAGCTAATATGTCATACTGTTTGTGTCATAAATTCACTTTATCAGTTACATAAATTTTCAGTTTTCCAGTTGACTTTACACATCCTTAAATTTTAATTCCATTCATATTCAGTTCAAGTAAAAGTATTGAGGAATTTCTCAGTTATTGAATTTCTTTCTTTGTTTATCATCATCTTTCAAAATAAAAGCCTTTGTTTTTTCTCCAGAGCCTCCTTTAACACCTAGCATGAAACGTACCGTGGAGATTCTGGACTGTCTTTACTTCCTGTTCCTTAGTGAAACCACTCGCTTTCCTCATTCTGGCGCACCGGAGTTGTCCTGTTGACCCTGAAGATGTGACCCAGCACACTGATTCCTCCTTATGGTTGAAATCCAAGCCAAGAGTCTCATTTAAGTCCAGTTGTTTGAGGGTTTGCAGGCGGGATCCATTTAGGGCTGTGATTACAATACTATCCGAGCCTCCGATCAGCAGAGCTGCAGGGTTTTCACCGGGTTCTGGAATAGAAGGACAGGAAAATGGTGACAAGACTGCTTGAGGCCAAGAATTTCCTCGTCATTCCATGCTTTCACTAGAACAGGATAAAATAGGCTAGCGCAGAGGGCACGGGTAATTGAGAAACATGTCTCCTAGGATTGAAACCCATTTTCAAAAAGCAGCAGTCAGCTGCATATTTCTGTTCCTATTCAGTTTTTATTGTATTTTGAAAGTGATAGTAGATATTATATCCAGGTTTGAAAAGTTACCAAGATGAAAAGGAGCATCCATCACTTACCGTTATGTCCGATATAGCAAGGGAATGATATATAATAGACCATCTACATAGTGTATCGCAAAAATAGTAGGGTTGTCAAAAGATTAATCGCATCCAGAATAAGTTTGTGTTTACAAAATACATGTCTGTGTACTGCGCATACTTATTTTGTATTTATAAAAACATACACAGACGTGCATATTAAAAAATATATATAGAATATAAAATAAATATATAAAATATGTAAATATTTCCTAAATATGTATACGTGTATGTGTTTATAAACACAAAATTAAAATGTACAGTACACAGACATATTATGTAAACTTTTATTCTGGATGCGATTAATCACGATTACTCATTTGACAGCCCTTAAAAACAGATATTCTGAATAATAAGTTACACATAAATGACAATATATCTAACTAGCTTAAACTTCCATTTAAAATAATATATACATTAAAGATTTGTAATATATTTGTGTAATATATTAAATAATAGCAATATTAAATGAATACATAACAGGCATGTGATCTGACCTTTGAAGGTCAACCAACAAAACATCTTCCTTTTTATTCTTATGCAGTTTAATTTTAAGAGTCGTATTAAAAATTCACCTTTCTAATGGCTATGTCATACTCCCCCATCAGATGGCTGGGTAGCGTCAATGCTCTAAAATTGATATGCATGAGCTTTTACATCTAATGGAAACCTCATAGCTACCCTTGTGCAACAACCTCTTTCTGCTAAATTAATATTAATGTAGGTGAGCACTGAGTTCAGTTAAGTTTATGGGTAATGATATTCAGTTTATTCCTCATAGGAAAGCAGTCACATTGATTAAAAGCAGGACGGATTCAGCATCCAGCAGCAAGGTGTGCAGCTGCCTGCGAGCTATTTCCCGCTGTACAGTAGTGGCGTAATCCCCGTTCAATTTAAAACGTGCAAACTGGTTCCAGTGCAAAGCACCCATATATTTACCAGGACGTGTGATATTATTAGGTCGCAAACTGCTTTGCACAAGGTTACCCTTGAGGGCTTCATATTTATACTGAGACACACTTTACATATGAGATTTGCGCTTAACATCACTCATACTTGCGGGAATGTGGTTACAACAGCAGAATGCGCCTACAAATGAAATTATGGCCCCCTGTAAGCAGTGAAACTTACTGATGTGGGAAATAGCTTCAAAATGATGTAAAGGGTAACCATGACAACAATTTCCCATATACACATACCTGCAAATGGAAGTGTATTTTCACATTTGCATTTTTATGTAAAATATGTCATTTTAACTGCAATTTTCTCATCTGTTGCTGCTCATGTTGCTAAACATTCCCTCTCTGATGCATTCAGCTTCTTCCTCAGAATTGAAGATGTTAATCAGATATTATCCACAAACATGACACCTGAAGATGCTGTAAGTGATGTCAGCTAACTCATTTTGCTATCTTCAGTCACCCCGTCTTTCAAGCTCTGCTCTCTGAAGACTTCCTGCAAGCCAGCATGCAAAATGACTGCCACAGAGCAATGCATTATATTTGATTGATCACAACACCTATTTCAGCGATATCTATCAAGAAAGCTAGTGCACTATGTGTGTTTGTCGCTCCATTCTATGCATAAATGCACTACTAATATTGTTATTAAGAGTCTGTTTAATTCCCCCTAATATTCTAACAATGCTCACAGTCATAGAAAAACTAGTAATTGCACAGTTTGGAACCAAATCCAGCTTTTTATTAAACCGACTACAATTACCTGATTCAAAAACTTCTAATCTTTAAAAGGGATTAGAATCCATTTAGAATAGTAGTGAATGTTTTCCCTACAAAACCCCCTTATTACAAAGCTGCAGATTCAATGATAAACTTGATTGGATTTCTGGCTGGTGGGAAGACGCTCTCACACGCAGGTGCCATTAGGCAAGCAATCATTGACAGAGTCTGATAAAGACAGAGAATAGCTGTCCTTCAGGTCATGCACTTCATAAAATTCAGCCTCTACTTAATCCTCAATGTCTGGTTTATCTTCCACCAATAGCTCCATTATTTCTGTCCCTTGGCACAGCAACGCTGATATCAGGACTTTGGAGAAATCTCCAATGCAAACCCGGACCGTCTCAATTTTGAGGTCTTCGTGAGAATGGAGGGCTGGAATTTGCAGCTTAGTCTGGATTTAATTTTTTTTTAAACAAACATCTTGTTTGGTGAGACAAACTTATCTGTGACCTTCCCAGAAATAAATGACCTCTACTGAACTTTCAACACAATCTCATGGGAATTTGTAACTGTTTTACGAGGTGGCTAATTCGTATGAATTCGTTCGATCTCATTTGTACAGCACATGTTAGTACGATTTGCTTTCCCAAATAACACAGGTACATCTATAAGATGTCTGCTAAAGATCTGTAGATCTGGAAAACACCTGCTGTGTAAAAACATCTGATAAACATCTTAGAAAGAGCAGTTTCACATACATTCTAAATCATAAACATCTTACAGACATCTTCGAGATGTCTATATGACATCTGACAGCCGACGTCTCAATGACGTATTCCAGATAAGCAAACAATCAAAAAAATGTCTTGCAGAGATCAAATAGACGTCTGTCAGATGTATGTGTGCTATCAGGGTTTTGTGCCAATGACGATGAGGTTTAGGGGAGGGGCTTCAGTATTACTTTTTCTAATAATCGTAGGTTTTCAGATCATACGAATTCATAGCAATCTCGTAAAAATAGCTATGAATTCCAAATAAAGAAAAGCACCATTTAATACACCTGATTCTTCAAAAATAAGCATAGCCACATTTAATAAAGAAATTATTATTCATTCTGATTTATATTGATATAAAATGACCTATACCATACAATGAGAGTTCAGTCATACCATCTGATTTCTCACTAGCCGTAACCTAGCATAGCATGCAACACGTGGGCCGTACATTCATTTCACATCAAACACACAACCCGTTCATTCATCAAGCTCACAGCTCAGTAGCATTTCATAATACTCAACCATACATTACAACAGGCTATTTTTTCCAAGGTCGGAAAATTACCATCTCCACAGGCTGCTTACAGCAAAGCTGCAAGTTAATTACATTCACATCACACAGACTAATAAAATCCTCCTTGTCTCAACCCAGTGCATTCTGTGAAAGAATAATATCAAGACGTGACTCCGTTTCAGGTGGCTTATGCAGATCTCCGGTCATTAATTTGACACGCTCTTACCGTGTTTGGCTATGCAGGAGCGTCTGTTCGACTGCAGGCTGTACCCATCTGTGCAACTGCACCGATATGACCCATAGGTGTTCATGCAGGTCTGGCTGCATGTCCCGTACATGGCGCATTCATCATGATCTGTACACAGAGGAAGAGTCATTTATGACAAAGTAGGAGTGCTCAAACGTGACCTAAATACATAAAATCCATTTAATGTGGTCTCTCCCCGTGCCACCTTGTATCTCTAGGCTGGCCTTGTCCTGCAGCAGTCTCCAGAGCTTTGCCTGTTAAGACCGCAGCTCTGTGTAATGTTCGAGTGGTGATTTGCTGGTTAGTCCTGCATGACTTACAAGAAGTCTGAAGTAAATTCAGTGGAAATGGCTCTTCGCTGCTCTTCAATGTAAAGAGGGAGATCTATTCTACATTGGAAAACTACCATTCCAAAATTATTTCTGCTACTTGGACAAATATACGACAAACAGCTGTTATGCCTATAAGACAATTTCGTTTAGTCCAGTCATAAGTGGGAAACAATTGTAGTTTCTGAACAATATACTAGTTACATGTCTTTTATAGCAAATATTGTAATGCATAGCCTACACTGTAAAAGCTGTGATTTTATGGAATTTTACGGTTTTATTTTACAGGATTTTCACGTATTTTTGAAAAGCAAAGAATTTAAGTGACAGAAACTGTAAATTTACAAGATTGGTGTAAAATAATGTGAAAACATGTCATTTCACTATACAAAAAACATTAGCAGCTGCTGGGCAAAAAAAAAACTGTGTATACAGTGTACATTCTAACACCTGCATTGAGGATTGTGATTTTTTTAACATTTTCAGTTTGGGGCAGGAGTGGGAAAAAAAAGAAGAGTTACCTGTACTATTTAATAGACGGTTTCTTACACACACGCTGGCCCAAGTTAACTTCAGATCTGTGTTTGGTTATAATAGAACAATTCCTTTTATATTTAAATTATATTAATCCTTTTTTATATTTTATTGTTAATTAAAGATGGGGTAACATGCTATTTCATGCATTCTGACTTCTTTACACTGTTAAACGGGCTGGCTTCTCATGCTTAACATGGTCAACTTGTTAAAAACGAGTTGGACCTGTGACATAGTATTTCTGTGCTCGATACACTCCCTCAGCACTCCAACTTGTTTCGGAAAGTTTTTTATAAGTCTGGATCCCTGTTTCGTAACAGGGATCCTATTCCTTTTATTGGCCATTCTCCCGGAAAAGCACTCACACACGTCATCCACCTAGCGAAAGAGCATGCCCACGCCCTAGCATGAGAGAAAGAGCATGCCCAAGAAAGAGCACGCCCATCAATGCCTCTTCACTCAGCTGACGGAAGTTCAGCTGTGTTTGTTTGCTCACTGCATTTCGGTGATGAATGTTATATAAACGGTGGATATAACGCTGGATTTGGAGATCGTTTGAAACTGATAGATGGCGCGGTCCCAGCGCTAAAAGATGGCGGATATGAACTGCATGTGGTAAGTCAAACTAAGTCATATGTCTGTGTTTTGTTGGCATTCGGCGCGTACGTGCATAATGTAAACAACAGGAAGGGATAATGTGATGATGTATTGTGTGCTCGTGCTGTAGTTCCGTCCCCCCTGCCTGCCTCCTGCAGCTCGTCTTTTTCCGGAAATAATCGCACAGCAGTATCTCTCTTTTATAAATTTAATCAAACTAAATACTCTTTGAAGATACGAAGTATGCAATACTACTGTATAGGTACTCAAGATTAATATGAGATTGGCAGAAACCGCGTGTTACTTCATCTTTAATTGTATTAAACTAAATCAAAACCACTCAACAGTTATTGATTCTTTGCAGAGGTGCACTGGAAGTTAAGTTTGGCCACATAACGTTTGTTTATGTTGTTGCCGCTGAAAAATATAAAAAGTCTAAAAAAAGTTTTAGTCCTCTTCAACTCCAACTTTCCATTGCCTAAATATTTCAATTGGCTCAGCTAAAATGACAGAGCACATTCTAGACAGCTACCGTTTTAAAGATTCAAGTAGGGCACTTGCACAGATGCTCTGAATGGCTCAAAGTACTGATGAGCATCTTACAGAAAAGTGATTTATCTACTTACAAATGCTAATCAAAACTTGTTCACTGAAAAACTGTTACATAAGATACCCGGTCTGAAATAAAGCGGTAGAAAGACCCTACTCTCTGAACTCAATCATTCATCGGAGATTTTGGTGACTGGTGCAACCCTGTAGCGCCTACCTCTGCAGCTCCGGCCGTCCTCTCCCACCTCAAATCCATCCGCACAAAAGCAGAAGGTGCCGTTTCTGGTCATGATGCACCCGTAGCGGCAGTGCAGCTCGTGACAGGCTGACAGGAGCTCTGTGGGAGGAGAGAGACAGAAAGAGTTGGAGAAGTAGAGGAAAAACATGTAAATTGCTTTTTGATTTCACCCCTCTAAAAGCTCTTCCTTCCCATCAGTACGAGGGTGTGCCGGCGCGCTCTGACAGCTGCAAGCCAGAGGCAGGGATCAATAGCACTCCGTGCGGGTGGAATCAGAGAGGTGCTCCACACAGGGAAATAGCGATGAAATGAGAAGAAATACCTAACTATTTTGTTGGAAACTCTGCCAGAAAAGAAAAAGGGTTTGGGGCAGGGACCGGTGAAAGCTTTTAGTAATTCTTATCTTCTGTGCTTGAAATTCAATCAACCTGCCACAAAAGAGTTGTGCGCAAGTAGCTATTAGGTTTTTGATTAATGGATCTCACGGTGGACTTTCATTGAAGTTTCAATTTTATATTGTTCATTTTTGGGAAAAGAAAAATGGAAATGTCAGCTAGATTCTTTTGTGGTCAGGCATCCCTGATGACCGAGAGGGGCAGATTTGTGGTGTTGCTGTACAGTTTGTTGTTTCTGAGATGTTTATATTCAATATCTTTTTCATGTAGTGTAATTAGAGAGATCAACAGAATATAAATGACGTAAAATGTTGAAAATATGCAGATTAATTGATCTTGCAAACAAATACATTTTGTTGAAATTCAGACACTGGACTGGAATGGTGATAAATGCAAAAAATGCTGATTCAATGAAAATTTGGAATGGTCTCTTACTTTTTCCACAGCTGTATATAGGCATGTTCAAAGAATTCGATAAAGGCAAGTAAAGCATTGACTAGGCATTACAAAGAGTCAATTTTCTCATTAAGGCTGTAACTAGTCCACAGCATTACACTTTGCAATTGAGCTGCAATCTGTGCCACAATCTACTTGGGTGCTACCGTCAAATAAAATTCTATTGTAATGCATCTTGGGCCGTAAGCTATGAAAGCACATTAAGTTAAAAACATAACTTTTAAAAACATATCTCGAGACTCCTGTGTTCTGTTCCATTTCTTTGCACTCCATCTGGCGGTTTTATTTTTAATTGCAAGAATTCATCTTGTGTTTGTGCATTCATGCAGCTGGCAGATGCTTTTGATCCAAAGATTATCCCAAGTCATTTACATTGCATTTAAGGCTGGTATGAAGTTTATCACTCCCATCCTTGCCATTGCTAGTGCCATTCTCTTCATGCCATATGCACTACTAAAGCATGCAGACAACTTCATAAAACACCAAGATGCATGCATTAAACAAATTAATAAAAGACTTACATGGTCACTGCACTTTTACTGTCTAACTGAAAAAATCTACTAATTTACAGAAAATCTTTATACATAATGAATGCAGTTTAATAAAGCCCAGATTCTTTATAACAGTGTTCTGTGGATCAAACATCACAAAAATCCACAAAGCGAAGACAAGTAAAAAAACTGTTCTTTATAAAACAGGAGACTAACTCAAGCACAAAAGCTTTTTAAACTATTCAAAAACATAATTTAATGCTTTATACTATCAGTATCAAGTTGAATCAAAATGATTCTGATATTAGACACAATGAACACTGCAATGTAAACTGCAAAAACACGCATTCCGTGTGTGCAATATCTGACAAAATGAACATAACATGACAATTTTCTACTAAGTCAACCCTTAAATTCACTTTTGAGTTATTTTTTGTCTCTATTCCTCACCGCATTGCCTGTCATTCTCTCCGTAAAGTCTCAGTGGAATACTATTGCAACAACCTGAAATTATTTTCATGCAGTACAGACAACAAAGGCCAAATCAGCACGTCTCTGAAAGGCCCTGTCTGCCTGTCACATATTAAATCATGTGGCAGTTCCTGAGAAAAGCATGAGACCCATCCAGCTATTGTTCACTGCTCTTTTCTGACGTTTGTGGGCGTGGATTTGACTGTGCTATTACAATTAGTACAAAGACTGCCAATTTACCGGCTTCAAAACTCTGTAAGACACTATGCGAATCTGAAATGATGAGCTCTCAAGATGAAGAGCTTTCCTTCAACTATTTATAAGACATGCAGTTGCTAAACATTAATTATAATTAATTATGCAAATCTGTTCCTTGATTCGTTACATATTGTGTCTGATTACAATGATTAACTGAGGACCAATTCACCAAATCAAGACTTATACTTCATGTTATACTGTATACTGTATGTTATGAAAAAACACTAAATAACAATTAAAAAAATCTTAATGAAATCTTTGTATTTCAACTGTGGGTACCAATGGTAAGAAAATCTGTTACAGGAATTTACTGTGCATGTAATGTTATTTTTTGAATACTATTCAGATTACTATTGTTATTATTTACGCTAATTATATCAACACGTTAAAATTGACAGACCTAATTTAGATACATGTGTTGCAATTAAAACGTAGTTAAAAGACAGATGTTTATTTCACCTTCCCATTTTCAGAGTTGTTTTGAAAGCTGGTTGCTGCCATGCTCAAGCAGGTATGAGGGATTGATGGGAATCAACTGAAGTTCAGTTTTCTTTGTCTTGACTGCAATGCAAGTGACACACTTAGGTGAAGCTGCTTTTGTCATTACAAATGCAATACAGCTGTGTCAGCTGTGTCGGCTGAAAAGCATCAATGGACAATGCTCAGAGCATATCTTAAGGTTAAAAATCATTTGCGTAAAGAAATGGTGCACAGCATTAACTAGTAACACCAAGTAAAGCCAAACCCAACTGCACATTCTATAGAGTGTTGCAGTCATAATGTAGTTTTGTAGGTGAAAACCCGGAAATTAGTATTTTAGCACTTAAGATTCCCTCGTTAAAGTCAAAAGTTTTTTTGAGAAGACGACATTTCTACATTTTTTTTCTACAACATAAACCACACCAGTAATTTAAGGTCAAAGCTTTTTAAAGCATTTCCGTGTATTGCAAAAGGTTGCTGCATCATCACACATAGAAATATCAACAAATAATTCAAAATAGACACATTTCCCCAAAATTGGGAACATGTTATTAATAAAGTTTAAAAAGTGGAAAGCTTGGTGATGTTGACCGACTGTGTTATAGTTTTTTTTTTTTTCATATTGTACCTGTAATGATTTTATGTAGACTTCATTCATAATCCAAAAGCCTATGGAAAAAAATCGTATTTGCTTTTAGATGGGCGAGCCTGTATGATGCTAACTTCTGTGTTGACATACAAAAATACGTCTTCACTGTCACATCATGAGCAAAGCTGGAATGCTTGAATAACAAACAGCAGTATTTTCATAAAATGTCATACACCAGACAGACATCACAGAAACAGGTGTCCTGACAAATCACACCTGTCTTCCTAACATCCTCAGTATCGGTGCCAGGATTAATTACTTGAGGGGGCATTGGAAGTTTCAAAGGGGGCAAACATTTGTCACTTACTTATAATAAATAATATAATAAATGTAACACTGCTAAAATGCACGGTTGTATTCTAACAGATGTTCAAAATTAATGTTTACACTTTCCCTTAAAAAAGAAAAACATACAACAAATGATCTAAAAACAAAGAGAAGATAAAATATTATTTATGTCAATATCTATTTTGCAATCAGTTCTTACAACACGCTGGCAGACGTGTCTTTGGAGGAGAGGTTTTGAGAAGAGAGCATTAGCTATAAAACTAACCCTAACCCTATTTTAATCCTAAAAAAACATCTATTTTAAACTCTGATCTTGCTATTCACACCCATTAACGTTGAGTGTCTACGTTCTTTACCTTTTAATTGGATGCGTGCTGCTTTGTGAACACAAAAAGCCTAAACAAAGAAATGAGACGGCAGGACGTCAGATATCCAGGACTAATCCTTATATCTGCTTTCAGACACCAGCGCTCACTCCTGACCTGACACAGAGCCAGACAGAGAAATATTCACAACAATCTGTCTGCTGGTAATGGGGAAAATGTCATGGCTTGCTAGGCAGAGTTGTCACAACCGTAGAAAAGACAAAAACATAGAAATCATGTTCAACATTGAATAAGGATCTGTGACGTGTTCGCAATTCATTATTGTAGGCAGAAGAATATAGAGACACTGTTACTTTAATAAAGTTATTTTTGTAAAGTGTCGCCCATCTCAAATGCAGTAGGCGAACTAACCTGAACCGCTTTGTAACAGGTTACTTTACTTACTCAAACATGTTAATGGTCCAGTGCATTAAATTTAGCGGCATCTAGTGGTGAGGTTGCGAACTGTAACCAACAGCTCACTCCACCACTCTCCCCTTTCTTTTGAAGCACTACAGTGGCTGACACAGGACTAAGATGTCGTCTTGCCAAAGGAAATAACGCATTTACGAAACGCTCTGTAGAGCAGTTTGTCTGTTTAGGGCTACTGTAGAAACAACATGGTGAATTCCATGCAAGGGGACCCGCGATGTATGAAATAGCTCATTCTAAGATAATAAAAACATAACGCTTCATTATGTAAGGTCTTTATACACCTCTGAAGACTCTTTATACCTGACCATGTGACTAAAACCAACCAATCAGATGATCACATTTAACCCCCACTGTAATTGACAATTGGCAGACTCCTTGATATGCAAATGTCAAATCTTTCATCAACACCTGTAATTTTAGTAATGCTAAAAAATTATCTTCTGGGAAGGATATTGTAAAACAAAATTATATGTATTTTGTTAATACAGAACCTATGTGCTTAAATGAATAAATGTTTATACATTTCTGTCACGGTTTGACAAATGTTGTCATTTTCAAGTGTTCTCAAAAGGTAGAGTGTATTTTATTATTCTAAGGCATTTTATTAAAAGGTCTACATCTAAACACTGATGACAAAGCATCATGGGGTCTGCCTCTCCTCCCATCACAGTCACCTCAGCCCACATCAAACACGCCACATGAGTCTGATAACGGACCGCTGCAGGCAGAGCGTGACGCAGCTCACTTGATGCTCATTGTATCCTGTCATAAATCCAGCTTCACGTCTCCTCCTGTGCATCACAAAGTGTCCTTGAGGCGAGGTACACTATGGTTGACTCAACGGCTCTGCTCCGCCGGATCAGTTTCCTCACTGGACCCTTCCTGTTGAAGACTGTAGCATCTTTTGAAGACAAACATTTCATGGAGCAGCTCAAGTGGTGAAAGCACAGCTGTGGGAATGCTGCAGTCTGTAAATGTAAACGCTGCGAGTAAATATAGTCTCTCTATATTTTAGCACAAAAGTTGATATTGTTATCAATAACTTTGATAGAACGTTCTTCATACAGTTTAAGTGAAGTCGGAAGATACACAGATGGTCTAGAGACTGGACACTTTAACTGAATACTCAATACACCCACGCAAACATGAGAACAGAAAACCAGCAGAAGTTTGTATTTCACTTTCCCATATGGACTAATTACAGGCCAGCTCTAGAGACCTCCGTGGCCTTTGTTTCTCCAAGGTCTGACTTAATCCAATCACTTGCCTGCTTCCAGGGCCCCTAATTAATGTGGGACCGAATTAAGATGCTGATCTTAGCACAAGCCATGGTCATCCGAGTCGTGTTTAATAAGCATGCCATACTGTAGGTCTGCGTCCCCGCGAAGGGGCCGATTTCATTTGTGAGCATTGTTACAAATTAAAGTTCATATATATCAAAGTTCATGCACTTTTGTTGCTGAAGTAAATGGCACGTATATCAAAATCATTTTATGAGAAATGCACAAATCATCTCTATAATTACAATACTGAAAATGATATAGTATGGCACCCAGAGACATTTGAAAATGTGTGGTTTGGTTTACAAACACAAATCATTACTGAAGGCAAGTAAAAATTAAAGCAACAGTCCACTTGAAAATAAACCCTTCTGAATAAACTCTAAATATTTTATGCAACAAAAGCATATTGCAACCAGAAGTATAGAATGAGGTGAGAATATCTTTTTGCGGAGTGAACAATAACAATGACAAGCCAAAGTGCAGGAAGTATTATAGAGCATCACTGTACATAATTGAAGTCTCATAACATTTTTAAATATCTCCTGCACAGAAAAATAACCCTGCAGTTGCATTTAATATCACCAGATTGAAATGTGCCATTTAAAATTTAAATTACAATAGGTAATAATTTGACAGAAGATTCAGGCAAAATGGTATAAACAGAGAAGAACATTAAATATTGATAATGAGAAATTCACTTTTTAAACTTACAAAGGTCAGTGGAAAGCGCTGGAGGAAACCAAACTATAAACCAGTCACACTCCATTTTTACTCATTAGCTAGTGAATTCAAGCAGTGTGTGCATTTAAACAAGCCTGTATGCATCTGTTCAAGAAAGAACGGAGACCAAATATTTAATGGCATCTGATATATAAACATGTTCTCCTAACAGTCTGTTTTAATGCTTCGATAAAGAAAAATGAAATGCATACTAGCTACTTATAATTACAAAAGATTGCTAAAACCTCACTGAGGTTACGGTTATAACAGGGGTGGGAAAACTTTTTACTTCGAGGGCCACATCATGTTTTCGAATCCTTGTTAAGGGCCGCATATTATTCGCATATTAAATTAAATCTTTTTTTATTTATTCCAAACTGAAATTTGATAAATACTGTAGAGTATGTACATGCAATTCCTTCTACCCTGTGTTTTATAAATACTTTTATATTGAAAAAAATGACAAAACATTTGCGCACTGTCATTTAAGACACATTATTATAATAATTTACAGTATACATATTTTTTTATTCATGACATTTTCAAATATTCCTCTAATTCAGGGACGTGCAATTAATCCCAAGGGGCCACATGAGAAATGGGACTGTAGTGGAGGGCTGAACCAAAAGGGTAAACTTAAAAAAAAATCACGTTTTTTATTATGTTATCATGTTTTTATTGTGTTTTTTAGCTGTATTTTTTTAGTTATTATGGCTTAAATAAAAAACAACTGCACTTTGATTGATATTAATTGGAATGCACAATAAAAATACATGATTTTTTATTGTTTTTTAAAACGGAGTTATCTCATTTTGGAACCAAACTCTTATGACGGGAACCATTTCACAGTCTGTGTCACTCCGCCATTAAGCTAAATCGGATTTATAAGAATTGAAAGTAAAAGCAGTCTCTCTTAGAGCATTTCTCAGCAATTGTGACCGATTGCAGAACAGCAGACCCCTACGTCACAGCCGTATCTCTTTCTCAGCGCTCAGGGCAAGTGTTTCGAGATGCGCTTTTGATAACAGAAATTCCCGCCTCAGCGCGAGGCGCTTCAAAAGACACGAGACGCAAACGCAGCGTTTATACATGTCCATCCAGCTAGCGCAATAGCGCATGTCTCCCTCTCTTTTCATTTTTACTATAGTATGCTGCATAGCAGACTCGCGCCATCTATGGATTTTGTCTGTATTACATCAAATTAGTAATTTTAACCAAAATCCTAACTGAAACGCAATGTTATTGAAAACATTTAAAAACTGGAAAGTATATTAAGTAGTAATTAAATCTACAGTAAGTTACTGGCAAACCTGCTGCAAAAATTAAAGCAAAGTTTTACAGTGTGTCTAATGCACAAAGAGAAATGCATTAGGCGACATCCCAGACACCAATCAGAATGCCTGGCTGCTATAGAAAAAGTCACTTTACATGTCAATCATAGTCCTCTCACTACTTCCTAGCTGGTTGTTATAACATGCTTTGTAAGAAGACACTGTATTGCATTTCAGTTAAACTCTACAGACATCAATATCCAAAAATAATTAACTTCATATATTTAACTTCAAAATGTATCTTCTAGATCAGTGGTTCCCAATGATCACATAATCACATATGTTTTGAGGTTAAAAACAGATGCAAAAATGTGTTCCACTAATAATATTATGTATTAAAGATTTTGAAAAAACAAGGCACTTCAAAAAAAAAATTAATTTAAAGGGAAAGTTCACCCAAAAATCACTTATTCACCCTCTTGTCATTTCAAGCCTCTATGACTTTTTTGCAGAACACAAAACATATTTTGTGTTCTGCAATAACAATTGGGGAACCTATTGACTTCTTTTGTATATATGTACATAGAACTAAGTCAATGAAGTCAATGAGAAGTCAATGGATGCCACTGATATTTTGGTTCTTTAAAATATCTTCTTTTCTGTTCTGCAGAAAAAAAGAAAGTCATACAGGTTTGAATTGACAAGAGAGTGAGTAAAACATAAGAGTATTTTAATTTTTGGGTGAACTATCACTTAGTATTTGAAATGTATATATTTACATGGGGGAGGTGTTCAGATTGGGAGGGGGGTTTCAGGAAAAAAGGTTGGGAACCACTGTAAAAGACAAACTAACAATAACTACAGCACAATGCATTATAAATAAAATATTATGGGATTATATGTGCAAGCACACATAAAACTCTGAAAGAGCTTCTCTTTACCAAATGCAACGCAAGCCAGCAAATTCCACAATCATCACCAGCCAACTCCTACTCCTCCAGTTAATCCTATTAGTAAAAATAATCACACTTTAAGACTAAACACTGACCAAAGCATCCTGGATTAAAAGGCGTTGAATTGCTTTAGGAAGGCATTCAGGGGTAATCCTGTGTCTTTATGAGCTCAAATGAGTCAAAAACTGAACCTCGAGTGCTTGACTTTGACCCTGCTTCACAACCTGGGAGTATTTCCAAAGGCAAGCACAGCGAAGAACGTTGAGCGCTACCCCTTCATTATCTTATTTAAATGAGCTGCTCGACTCGCACATATCTGGTAACCTGAGGTGTCCGACCCGCTGAGACTTAACTGTGAACCATCTTCAAATAACAGTTGCAGCAGCCAGATGCGGCATCATTGAACATAATCATTTGCTTTAGAAAATGACCAACAGCTAGTGAGTACTGCATATGACTACACACAATACATTCAATAAATATATAAATATGCTAATAGCTCCTGTGTAGGTAAATGCACTCCACTTTGCTTTAAACAGAAGAGATCACGGGAAATGACTCGCACTGTATTTGTGGAGATTCATATTTGTGCTATTGTTAACGCTGCTGCCCTGGCCCTCCAGGATATTGTTTGTTTGAATTGTTGGAAATTAAAAGTTAATCAAGTGAAATAATTGAATGCTGTTGAGAGGCAAAGCGAGGGAGGGAAGGTACATCTGCGACACAGGTTTTCATTACTTCGCAAAAGCAACATTATCTATTAACAATGTCATATTCTCCAAATATCTATTTGCATTCCTGTTCCACTTGTAAGCAGTTAATGGCCGGTGATGCGTACATTTATTCATTCACTTTCAAACAGGTCTGGTCTGGTAACAGAGTTAATAGATGTAGGGGCGGTTTCCCAGACAAGGATTATCTTAAACCAGGACTAGGCCTTATTTAAATTAGGATAATTAAGTTGTTTTAAAAAACATACTTTACAAAAAAAATATTACTGTGTGTATCTTAGGACAAAACAATCACAGTGATATATTTTAAGATATGTCAGTGCAAGTTGTTTTCGATCAAGGCATCTCTCACATTTAAACTAGTCTGAGACTAGGCTTAAACCCTGTCTGGGAAACCGCCCCATAAAGTTGTCTTTAAGAGGCCATATATCAACAAATATGACTATACACAGAATATATTTCTAAATAATAGCAAATAAACGAGAAAAGTCAGCCTTTAGTAGTTAATAAAGCTATTTGAAAGTCTACAAAAAGGGGTGGTTTACCTAAAAAAATTTTTTATCATTTACTCACTCAAACCTGTATGACTTTCTTCTGCAGAACACAAAATAACACTGGACCCCATTGACATCCACTGTATGGACACAAAGTAGTGACATTTCTAAAAATATCTTCTTTTGTTTCCACAGAAGTGTCATATCGCTGCTGTCCTTCTGAAACCTTGAATCTCCATATTTATTGATTTAAATTTTTGCCATACATCATTATTATTAGTCTACCTTTATGGGTGCAATTGGGTTTTGCAAATATCTAACGAATAAAAAGTATTAAAAAGTGCTTGTCAACTTTGAAAACACAGTATTTAATCATTCAGAAAGTAGGCTAAAGTGTGTTTGTCCATTTCCTGAAAAACACAGAACTTGGACATACAAGGTTTCAAAAGGGCAGCGACGATATACAGGTTTGCATGTAACTGGTATGTAATGGTAATTGCTTTTTAATCATGAGGTGCTTATAATTCTTATTGAATTTGAGCAACAAAACTATTATTTTATTTTCCAATAATTCTTTCCAACCTATCATGAGGTCATTCACAAGCCATAACATAGCGAAAATAACACCATAGATATAGTTTTAATAAACCATTTTCAGTAGCTAGCCTGTTGTTCACAAAAAACAACAATCAAATATAAAACAGCTAATATACAAAAGGGATAATGTACTGCCAGTTGGTGATGATCAGAAAAGAATCCCTGACAGGGTGATCAAGACCCTGATGGCAGGTAGAGGGGTCTAATGTTTTCCCGAAGGTGTTTATTTTTCCAATTACGACCAGCAGACTGACTTAATACACAATCTACTAAAAATATAAATCAATAAAGGGACATGAAATATTGATTTGAGACCACCAAGTTAAAAGGCAAGAAACAAACAGATTGCAAGAATGGTCATAGCAGTCATTAAAGAAAAATAATGTACATGATCGGCTGTGGTCATGATTGACCAATTAAAATAAAATACTTAATATACTTCCTATAATTGATCAAATATATTAAGTATATTACTTCCACAGCCCCTACAAATGTCTCTCTATGTCTAGTCTATAATTTGGTGCCAACTATGAATATTACAGCTAATAAAATTAACAATAACTATGATTTAATGTTAAACAAATAACATGCAGACTTTACTGTATTGGCCCGTTTTGTAAACAGACAATAAAGTTGTAATGCTTATGATTAAACCTTAATGCACAGGACCATTCACGACACTTTGACCAAACTCTTTGGGCACAGAGTCTCTCACAGCTTACAGTATAAAGAACCTCAGACAAGTCCATCTAAGAGCCTTTCTGCAGTCCTTAATTCAAATGTGGCCTCTTTACTTTTCCACCTGTCAGGACTCAGCGCTGGCTGAGCAAAGCGAGATTTTGCACAATGAAAGAAAGGCAGCCAGGTGGTTGAAAAGGAATTGTTTTTTATAAAATCTCCTTTCCGCTGAAGGACAATCGTTAAAATAAAGCATTGCTGAAGTCTATGAAGGTGAAATAGAAAGCCGTCTCAGTCTTCCATATGGGCACAGTTTTCCGTAAGGCTCTCTTGGGATTCATTATGTATATTCATTATGAGGGGCGGAGGGAAAGTTTCAGCCGAGACCCAGCTGCTATGCTCCAACTTCTCTACAGTGACCTCATTTCCTCCCGTCTGCAGGTGTATGAGTGGAAACACATGCCGAATGTCCTGCCTCGAACTCCTCAGTGGCCAACACTTACTCATTCAATTAGCCTCTCTGATGAGGTATAGTCTGTTGCTTACTTCAGCACGCGGTTAAATCACTAACAAAAACACACCAGCCCTTTGAAACCGCACACGTCTGCCTGTGTCTAGACTTTCTACTTCAGTCAGCCTGTAAATCTCTGTCTTGCAAATAATTTTGTTTGCTCTGTAATAGCTAATGTATTGTAAGTTTCCTAGCACACAAGCTGTAAAAACATTTAAAAGTGAGGTGTTATTTTTTTGAAATATTTTCTTAACTAGCAGCAGAAATGCATAAAAAAATTGTCAAACAACTTTGAAACACTGTTCACTTGTCATTGGCTTGGCAACAGTTAGCTCCTCCCCAAACCTACGACAAAGCTCGAGGCAATAGATATGGTTCCTTTCTACATACAGTACACATATATATTTAGGAAATATGTACGTGTATATACATTTTATTACTTATATATAATTTATATATATTAGGGCAGTCAAATGATTATTTGTGATAAATCTCATCCAGAATTAACATAATATATGTATATTTACTGTGCCTATTAATTTTGTTTTTATAAACACATATACATACATGTACATGTATACATATTTAGGAAATATATGTTTTTATAAATACAAAATTCATATGCACAGTAGACAGACATATATTATGTAAGCCCAAACTTTTATTCTAGATGCGATTAATCGTTAGACAGCCCTAATATAAATATAAATGTATTAATATATATAATATAGGGACTTAGCTAACTATAGACATATATCGAATCTACCTTTCATTTCTAAAGTACTTGAAAAGGTTGTTTCATCACAGCTATGTTCCTTCCTCCAAAGGAATTACATCTGTGAAGAATTCCAGTCAGGATTTAGAGCACATCACAGTATAGAGACTGCTCTGATCAGAGTAACAAATGATTTGCTTTTGGCATCTGATCGTGGCTGCATCTCGTTACTTGTGCTATTAGATCTTAGTGTCGCTTTTGACACTATTGACCACAGCATACTTTTACATAGACTTGAAAATTATGTTGGCGTTAGTGGAATAGTATTAAAATGGTTTTGTTCATTCCTATCTAACCATTTTCAGTTTGTAGCAATAAACAATGAGGTGTCACGCAAATCACTAGTCCAGTACGGCATGCCGCAGGGCTCAGTCTTAGGGCCTCTGCTCTTCGCACTGTACATGCTTCCTCTAGGAGCTATAATTAAGAGACACAGAGTATGTTTTCATTGCTATTTTGATGATACTCAACTGTACATTTCATCGAGGTCTCACGAAACACAGCAGTTCACCAGAATAATGGAATGCATAGTTGATATAAAAAACTGGATGAGTAGCAACTTTTTATAGTTGAACTCATACAAAACAGAAGTGTTACTTACTGGACCAAAAACTGCCATACGTAACCACCAAGAATTATGCTTACCTATTGATGGATGCTCAATAAAACCCTCCTTGTCAGCTAGGAACCTGGGCATTTTATTTGATAGTAATCTGTCATTAGAAAACCATTTGCCAACACCTGCAAAACCGCGTTTTTTCATTTTAAGAATTTATCTAAATTACGTCATACGCTGTCACTATCAAATGCAGAAAAGTTAATTCACGCATTCATGACGTCAAGACTAGATTATTGTAATGCACTGTTAGGCGGTTGCTCTGTAGGTTTATTACAAAAACTCCAACTAGTTCAAAACACGGCAGATAGAGTTCTAACACAAACAAAAAAGTATGGGCATAGTGTATTATCCCGGTCCTGTCAACATTGCACTGCTTACCTATTAAGCAACGTATTAACTATAAAATCTTACTGACTACCTATAAGGCCCAACACGGTTTAGCTCCACAGTACCTGAGTGAGCTTCTACTACTATACAGTCTCTCGCGTTCACTACGCTCTTTGGGCTCTGGACAGCTGGTAATACCTAGAGTTTCAAAATAAAGTGCAGGTGGTAGATCCTTTTCCTACCTAACGTCCAAACTCTCGAACAGTCTTCTGAATAGTGTGCGGGAGGCAGACACACTCTGTCAGTTTAAATCTAGATTAAAGATGCATCTCTTCAACCTTGCGTACACAACACTTCTATAATACAAATCCTCTAAGGGATTCATAGGCTGCATTATTTAGATCAACCGGAACCAGGAACACTTCCTATAACAACTGATGCACTAGTAGAACAGTATTCTGCTCTCAGTTGTCTTTTCTCATTGTTCCGAGGTGAAAGAGGGAGGCGACGAGTCTAGATGGTGGAGCTGAAAGGGAGGCGTGTGTCTGTACAGTATATTATGTAAACATACGATTACATATGAGTTGCAAATAATCGTTTGACAGCCCTAGTTTCCATTCAAAGTTAGAAAGTTATCTTATGTGCAAAACTGCATAACACATTTGCACATAAAGCACTGTTTCCATCTGAGTCAAAGAGAACTAAGTCGTAACTTCTTGATAAACTGGAAAATGGAAGATTCTGTAACTGTAGGTTGTCTTTTTATTAATAATACATATAACAAATTACTTCAGAGCCTATACACAATAAACGCAACTTTCGGAGGCTATGCCTGCTCTTTAGGAACGTAATTGTGTAAGACAATTATGGGATGTAATACCAAACCACTTTCACTGCATACTTTGGCTAAAGCATTTGAGAACAACATTCCAGATACTGTGCAATGAGGTCGGACCGCTGGTTAGTCCAGTTACGCTTTTATATTTCTTTATTTTGATGTGCATGGAGCAATTTATTCAGTAAATGTGTTTCCATAGTAGTTTTTGCGGATTTCTAAAAAAATATATTAGACTCAATTAAGATTTTTAAGCATATTTTAAGAATGTATCTTGGTTTTTCCACCTAGCTTTTTGTTTATGCAATATCCCAAAATGCATATAAAAACAGACGGATGGAAACAAAGCTAATGTCATGCCACATCAAATCTCTTAAACAAACAGATTTGAATTCCCATTGTTGCGACTAGTGGTGCAGAATTTTCACACTTCACATTTAAAGACCTATTTTACACAATATTGCATTCTCAGAAAACAAATTGAAGTTTGAAAGCAGAACAATTTATGCTGTGACTGCAGTGGTGTAAATGGCGCTGAGCAAATGTGCACAGTGCCTTTTTTCAAAAAGAGCGAAAACAGGATTTATCGTCCGAGGCACTCATTGCTTAATTAGCTGTATCTAAAAACAAACAAATGAAGGAGGAGAACAATGAACCTAATGTCTCCTAATGCTTCTCCAACACCCAAGGATAACTTTGCTGTGATACATCACTTCGGGCTGCAAACGGCTCTCTCTTTATCTCCAATCCTGTCGTGCCAAAACCTTAATCTTTCTGCCCAATGAACTAGACCAATCTTATTCTTATCCGTGTGCTGGAAGGTGATTGCTACTTCCGCTGGTGAAAGGTGTTTGAGGTTGTACATTCCTTCAGGGTAGATAAACTTGAAAAGTTAAGTTTGGCACAGAGACAGAGAATGTGCTAATGTGGTGACAGTGGCGTACCAAAAAAACATAAGACAATATATCACCTGCAAAAACCTTTTTAAAAACCCTATAGAGGACAATTCATCATTTCCAAGCAAATCATTAGTATTTTTTTTCAATGTGGATAAATTATAGTATAATACAGCAATAAATGAAATCCTAAATCTACTTCTATTGGTGGTGATAGGTATACTACATTCACTTACAAGAAAAACATCACTATTTTATATATACGACTATAAATAATACAAGTACCAGACACCAAGAAACTGATTTTAAATCAACTGAATTTCAAGATGCAGGTCATATCAGCAAGTATACCATAAGTGTTTAGCACAATAACAGTATTATGAAAGAAAATATTGCTTGGAGTGTTTTAAATTTACATTCCAAAGCACATACATAAGTTATACTTTTCAGGCACAATAATAACATTTTTTATTTATTCCACCATCTGTCTGGAGTCTGATATGCCCACTCTGGAAAGAACAAAATAACACTCTACGCCTCTAACCCTGCAGGAAAAACCTGCGATCCACCTGACATAATAATCTGCAGTGGCTCATGTGGGTCATTGGCCTGTTTTCAGGCAGGCATTGGATCAAAGGGTGGGATCAGCTGTATTTGGCACTGTCCAGGTGGGTGTCACACTCTTCCAGTTCACCAAAGGTCACGCTCTTGGCCGGTCTGAGGCGTGGCGCCTCAGCTAACGGGCATCCACCCAACGCCAACTGCTGAGTCTGTATTGTCAAATCACAGAATCCAGGTGGCTCCACCTGCTCTTTATTATGGCTTGGATGATTGTAAACAGGAGTCGGTTGTGTCCAACATCACCCCTGTTGTGTTATTCACCTGTTCTCTCTTTATACTGGCGCAATTTATGTGAAGATATGTGGCATTAAGCAGTCAATGTACATGCCAGGCCAGTATGAACTCACCTCTGCAGTGGACTCCTTCATCAAAGCCATCTTCACAGTCTTTCGCCCCATTACAGAGTTTGTTGAAGTGAATGCACTTTCTCGTCCCGATACACTGTATGTGATTAAGTGGACATCTGACTATTACCTCCACCTCACCTAAAGATGAGAAGAGAAAGATGGTTTAGGTTAACATCTCAGTAATGGTTTCCTATAGACCATTTTGTAAACAAAACTGGTCCAACAGCACTACCTGTTTGTTTACTTCTTTTCAATGAGGTCTGTAAACTGAATTTTGTTCCATAACATTTTGTGTAAACAGGAAGTGCTTCTGGATCAATGTTGTTTTCGCTCTGCAAAAGGGTCCAGAGAAAAGAACAAATTGCAAAAAAGATTTCTTGCTTTTCTTAGACAGCAATAAAATGACAAGTCAAGAGGTTTCTCCTGACCAAAAAACCTCACATGACTCTTCTAAAGTTTTAGAAAAAGATCTCAACACCACCAAAATCAAAATCAAATCTAGTTATGAGATAACAAGCATCAAAGTTTGATTTCAATCGTTAATTTCACTATGTTTTCAATCTTTGACATGGTCTTACTTGGTCAATATTAAAGATATCAAGCTTACGGTATATTTTCACAGAATGTACTTTACATTATGTAGAATGATTTAATGGGAAAATCACACAAAAAATTTTAGCTGGGTTTTCACAGTCAGGGTCACATTTAGATGAACTCCGGGAAGTCTTCTGAGCAATAAAAGAAGATCATCCGAGCAATACAATTTTCCTCAGTGTCGATACCATTACACCAGAATAATATTAAAAATAACATTGTCAATCATTACATTACCTAATTAACATTAGACCCTTTATGCACATTTACTGTATATGGTTGTTCACTTGTTTTAATTTGCCAAGCTTTGAGGGATGCAAATTAAAACGGGAAACAATTCAGTTGATTAAATTTGGTTTAAAATGCACTGCCAGCCTTAATGTGATTTAATTTTGTGGTAAAAAAACATTCCTTCAGCACCATTTGCGTCCTCTTGTTTCGTATGGAGAGGCTAATAGAATGGGTATGGGGTTCTCATTCTTTGATCCTAATGAGTCTTAATTTGATTAGAGGAATAAAGACAATACATTTTGTACTGTAAAAGTACATTTGGGAAATGCAGTGATGTTTCAGAAAGAGTTCGAACTTCTGAGCAGAGCATTGCAATAGCAGTGTGAAAGTCATGAGTTCAACACACATACTGATAAAATGTACCTTGAATGCCCTAAAATTGCATCTATTGTTGTTCAATTATAATCAGAAAGAAAATACCTAGCAAGCAATATTATTAGACAGTAAATGATATAGTCCTTTTCCTCTGATAACATTGCATCAACAATCTCCACATGCAAATGGGTTGACTTGAAGGCATTACTTCATACAGTAAACAGATGCTTACTGCAACTCCAGTAAGCTATTCTGAATCACTGTGTGTGTGCGTGCGTGTGTGCGAGAGAGAGAGAGAGAGAGAGAGAGACAAAGCCTCAGAGATATCTATTGACACGGCTGCACCAAGCAGCTGTTTAAAGATTCATGAGGCACATAGGTGACCCTCATCTGCTTGAGCAGCCACAGGAACACATAAAATACGTCTAAGTGAAACATCGACTTCCATCTCGCACACTGTGAATATGTCACATTGCACCTTAACTACATTGGTATCAATTACCATAACTGCAACACAGCCACTTAGCGTGAGATTTATAGCTCATGTGACAGGACCTCTTACAAATCTCAGGAGTCCCAGTTTCTGTCGAGCTCTGATCCTGCACCGCCGAAAACATCCTTAGGAGGAGAAGGGTTATTCGGCGGCTTTCATTATAGACTTCATAGAATAAAATGATGCGGCAATTAAGGTGGTCGTTTAATGGGGGATCGTCCTCCATTAACCTGATTTATTAGCCGACAATAACAATAATTCTCCTTACGAAAGAATTCCATTTTCATTTTTCACGGCTCGGAAAAATCCCGAACCGTATTTTTCTAGACCACCTTTCCTTCGGGCCTCTAGGATATTCTAAATGAAGCAAAGTCAAATGTAAGTGACCTCAACTTTGCACGCTCATATTTCAAACGCAAACACAAAGGTAAGCTAATCAACCTCGCGGCTTTCCTTCAGAGAGCTGGAGGAGAAGATACAAGACAGGCTGTTCAATTAAAACATCATTTGTTTCAATCTACAGCCACCTCCGTACACGACAGAAGAGCACTCGGCGCATTTAACGGCATCTGAGGGATTTCTAGGTCATGTATGTTGATTAATAGCCATGCTAATTTTCAGTTAAAATCGTATAGATATAGGCTACTGGCAAACAGCTCGAACTCTGATCGGTTCGCTAGGCATGTGAAAGCCATCCGACCCAACGGACCAACGAACCATTCTGTATCACAATGTATGATGGGTAATTACGTAAAGTTGCGTGACGCAAAAGGGATTGTTTTGCTAATGGCTCCCTGTAACAATGTTCAAAGTAAGGAAGGAAGGAGGCGGGAACCGGGGAACGTTAAACCAAACGTTTAATAAAATAAACAAACAACAAAACGAAAGTAAAGTAAAGTTCTGACAGCTCCCTCAAGGTCGACTGCCGGCCACACAAACATAATAAAACATAACATAAAATCCAGGCCTGGTTCTCTCTCATCATTCTCCTCCTTTTATGCTTCCCGAGCTCCGCCGTGAGAGATGCGAGACCGTCCAACGCGCAGCTGACACTCATTATCACTCGCGTTACAGGCCGGAAAATAAACAGATGCACTCTGACCAATCGAAGGAGAGTTTACTCGCACGTGACTTTTATTATCAATTTTGGTCCATTTGGAAATGTTGCCTTGTGAATGTGAACCGAACTAAAATAAATTGCAATATTGTAGCGATTTAACCCCCGGTTTCGGAACAAAGCAATCGATCCACAGGTGTGAAAACGCCCTAATTGTGCATTCACGAGGCGCTTCTCCATTATTCATAAGTAAAAACAGCACCAAAACATGTCACGCGCGTTACTCTGTTAACACGACATGAGAGGGGGCTCTGACAAACTGTGATTATCCTAATAAAACTGCATTGTCAAATACAGAATCACTCCACTCACAAACTGATTGGGGACTAATCTAATCAGATGAGGAGGAGAGATGAATATTCAGGAGTTAGAGACGCACCATGCCGGATAACACAGATGGCGTCTGTGTGCAGTTGAGGGATGAGAGGAAATTATTTCTCTTCACCCAGAACCGAATTAGAAGCCAGATAACAGCCATGCTGAAACATCCTCCATCATGGAAAATGCATGAAAGTGGGGCGGGAAACACATGCAAATGATACTTCCATACTGGAGAACTTTTTACACCTAGTAATCCGGAATGAGTAACATACCATATGAAATATGAAATACAGTATTTTTTAAACAAACAAACAAAATAAAACCACTTATGTGAATGCAGTCTTATTACTGGTTTTACTTCCTTTCCTTAAAGGGGATGTGCAACTGTGTTTCATGCATTCTGACTTCTTTACAATGTTAAACGTGCTGTCTTCTCATGCTTGACATGGTCAACCAACGAATTGGACGTATGACGTAATATTTCGGTGCTCGATACACTCCCCCAGCGATCGTACAGGTTTCTGAAAGTTTTTTTTGAACATGAAAATCCGTTTTGTTTCAAAATTTGTTTCAATTAATCAAATCAAGTGGTAGTACCTTGTAGGCTCTATAGACTATAACTTAGATAGCTTAGTTTAATATTATACTTAATTATACTTAATTGCTTATTCAATTCAATTTTATTTATATGGCGCTTTTCACAATTTTCATTGTTGCAAGCAGCTTTATAGTACACATAAGTTATACGTACACTGTAAAAAAGCCTGTAAAAACTGTAATTTTCCGACAGCTGGGGCGCCAGTAAAAAAAAGGAAAAATATATATTTTTTAACATAACATTGTATGTTTATCCTGTAAATTTGTAGTCCTTTTCTGTAATTTCAGCTTTTTTTACCATATTTCAAAATACAAAAGTACATTTCTTTAAAATCTTTTTTTTTCCCAGTGCAGTGAAATGCAAAAACACACCAACACACACATTACAGCAAATATACTCTACATACACACGCAACAATGAATATCGGTAACAATTATCTTTACAAGAAAATATATTTATGAAATGCTATGCCAAACCAAACAATAAAGAAAGAATGCTGGAATACTTCTGCTGTGTGATGTAGGGCTCTGTACGGCAGCCAATGAATGCAAGAAGAAAATTATGATGTCACTTGAACAAACTATCGCTTTTCCCTGGCAGCACGTAGACCTTTCTTTTAATACAGATGATGTATACACACAAAGATGAATTACATAAACCTGAAACATTGCGGCAAATCTGACCTGACAGCACAAAATACACTGCCAGTCAAAAGTTTAGGGTCTCTTGACTGAAATGTTTCTCATAAACATATCATGAACATGTTTTATTTGGAGTAATAAGTAATAAGGTTTTACGGACAAACAAACAAATGCAAAAATAAGCAACAAGAGACCTTGGAAAAAAGCTGGACTGAGTCCGTAAATATACATACAAAAAAATAAAATTATAAACAATGACAATATGCACAAATGTTTTGTATATCAGATAATTCCCCACAATAGAAGAAAACAGAGAGACCAAATCAAGGGAAAGTTTGCAAGTCATGTCATCACTACATTTTCCAAAAGTTTCAAAAGAGGTTCCCTATTTAAAAATCTTTTAATCTGAAGCTGTCCTGCTTGCTCCATGTTTGAAATTATTTTGTAGACAACAAATAAACATATTAATTTCTAAAATACTAAAATTGTATTTAAAATTTTTTGAAATGCATGAGTTAATGAAGTGAATTCAACTGAACAATGAAGAAAAATAACTCAATAAAAGCTCAGAATGGATGGAAACTCCTTCAATAACATCTCAGGTATCTCTAGGCAAAGAATAATTACACTGAAGTTGCTAAAATATAACACAGTTATGATTCATTTGAAATATTCTTTAGCCACGGCATAATTCCCAAGTGTAATATGAGTTAGCCTCGACCTCTAAATGGTAGTGTAAAAATATTAAAATATAAATATAATATTGTGCTTCAAGTAGTGCATCTGGGTATAACAAAAATACTTTATGTACTGGCTCAGTAATGTAATATTATTCATTTTCTCAAAAAAATCAGTAGCTTTAATTAATAAACCATTTCAAGTCCACCGTGGAATGGGGTAACTACAAATATTATAAAGCCTTAGCAAAGCTCAAGTGCTAAATTGCCGTTCAGCCTTTGAAAGCAAAGAAGGGCAGATCTAAGGTCACGTAACAGCAAACATACCAGAGACGTTGAAGTCCTCCTACAAATGCACACATTACCTCACTCGAATTCATTACAGCTCCAGGTCTTCTGGCCTGCCAGCTGTCTGGCCCTGGTGTTAAAAGGCCCTCAGCATGAAATGTAAATACAAACCTCAATTAGTTGCCCAAAGAAACCAAGAGTCTCAGGAAATCAAATGATTTGTGGAGAACAATAAGCATACAGATGGACTCTGTACGACTGCTCCATACAAAGCAGGCTTTCAACAAATGAAGAGCGTTTTGGCCTTTTCATTAACATCCTGAAATGGCTGTGATGCCGATTTAAAGACAGTCGGCTGCCAAAACAAACCCTTCCTGCGGTCCCTTTCCTGTCCCCCGCATATTGCTTTAATTAAAAAACCATGGTGATATTTACCCACTTTTCTCAACGTGATAGAGGAGAGATCAGCTGGGAATAGCTAATCCGTCTAAGTAATGTGTAACGAAAGCCTTTCAACTCAAATCTTACATTCTGTATCTTTAATCAAGAAATCAGAAATGATTAATTTTTGATGGGAAATCATTTTTGAACTTAGTCACGGCAGGCTCAATGAACTACATTTAAAGATGCTCTAAGAGTCTTTTGAAACTTGATATATTAAATGTCTCTCATTTCAGTGATGACACACATTACTGAAATGAGTGTCCTGAAATCACACCTCTGTCTGTGACAGCCCCAGGTTCTGTAAACAGCAAAAAAAAAAAAAATTCAGGAGTCAGAGAGAGCAGCCTGCTATTTTCTAGCCAATCAGAAATGCTTTCTGCCAGTGAATCGTTTTGCACTTTGTATTTACTCGTACTTTGAATACGACAAATAGGATGATTTTGTTGCTAAGATGCAATGTTTTAAGATGTATGAGATTTCTCAAGGTCTCAGTTACTTAAATGTGTCTCCTAAAACAGTTAAAGGAACTATTCACTCAAACATGAAAATTCTGTCATCATTTACTCACCCTCGAGTTGTTCCAAATCTGTGTCCAAAACACAGAGAAAGATATTTGGAAGACTGCTTGTAACCAAACAGTTCTTGGCCACCATTGACTACCACAGTAGGAAAAATTACAATGGTAGTCAAAAGTGCCCCAGAACTGTTTGCTTTTCTACATTCTTCAAAATATCTTTGAATACGTATGCCCATACTAATATATAATAGCACATAATTTATAACAGACCGCCACAATGAACGCTCATGTTTTGTTTACTGTTAAAATGTCACTGTCTGTACTGTAGCTTCTTCATCTTCCTCTCTATCCTCTTTTTTTGGCCTCTCAGTATTTATTTTCCCCTCCTTTGCTTTAGGTCACTGACATTTCAAATGTTCAGCACTGTGGCATTCGAGAAAGTAAAGGCAGTTTTAAACTGACCTTGGACAGAAAAGCAAACTATTCTGAGTACACGAGGTCCCAGAGCACATCTTTATGCTTCCCCTTTAACCAACATCAATAACAACCAAAGAAAAGCCTCAGGTCCAAAGAGAACGCAAGCCAACAGACTCCTCTAAAGCAGTTAGTCCTCAAACAGAACCCTATGGCTCCGACCATGGCTATCTTTTATTTAAAGGAAAAGCGAATGGGTCTCCATAGGGGGTGCGCAGAATTTTAGGCCTCAATATGGTTGTTTAGTTTATTACGCAGCACAGGAACACAAGCTTCTAGATGTAATGTTCATATGTATGCAAATTGGGCTGAATGTTTTGTTCTGAACGCTTTAAAGTGATTTGATGCTCCAGAGTACGGACATCTCATAAAAGCTTGGAAGAAAACGAGGAAATCAAAACAAGCTCACAGGTCACCTTCTCTGTGGTTGGGGAGAGGAACGCAACATGACAATAACATCGTTTCTTACCCGGCAGGAAATCTAAGCTGTCATTGCAGTATATATTAGTATTACACATATATTTAACCATATAAAGCCACTTTTAAACTGCACAACACTGACACTAAGTATGGTTGTCACTCCAATTCTGAGTGCTTAATCTCCTTATGTCCAAACAGAGCAACAGTATCCAGCAGAATAAGAAGAGCCAGGGCAACAGTATCTGAACAGCAGTTCTGTGGTCAAGTCACTTCCTGCACATGGATTCCCGGTCCTTGATACAAAATAATGAAATGAAAAACTAAGTATGGTTCACGTAAAGTAAAAATACAAGTATAGATCACTTAGGAAAACGTAAACAAAGCTGGTCCAACGCTGGTCCAGAAGACCTTCCTGTTTCGATTTTTTAAACGTTTAAACCAAATACAACCAACAGAAGATTTTTTACCAAAATCAAATATTTAACTTTATATGTAAGATTTAAAATATAATAATAAAATAAAATGAAACCAGAAGTTTACACTATGCTTGCAGTATAAAAATAATAAACTAGTTTACTGAGAGTATAGACGGTTTCATCTTAACAACATAAACAAACATTAATGCTCATGTGCACTTTTGTGACTCCAACTTAATTTCTGGTACACATTCACAAACAATAGAGTGCCTGTAGATTATTTCTGATGACAATCAAAAGAAACCGTTACTTGGCTAAACTTCTCTCTCCAATATTTGAATTTAGACTGCGATACCAAGCTCAACCACTAGATGTCAATGTACCATACGGTTTGTTTAAATGCGACCAAACTGCAGGACCCATTCAACAAATTATTTATTAAATAAAATGAACATACAACAAAATTCAACAAATCTTTAATCTAATTAATATGAACATAAATTAAATAAAATCTAAATTGTTATATTATTAGACACTAGCCAAACACAAACAGGAAGTTAACTGGGGGTCAGGCGTGCACGCTATAAGAAAAACGCTATAAAAGTCAACTAGTAAAACTAGTAGACTATATACTGTATACCTTGAACTTCAACTATACTTGGAGTATAGTTGGAGTACAAACCAAAAATTATTCAGAACCAAAATTTGAAAACTACAACAATAAAACTATTATTTTTCTTCCCTTACACGCACTAACATTCCCTTTAGGAAATGGAAATCTAATTTAAATGCACACATACAAATAAGCATTGAAGTACTCTGAAAATTTCACACTATTGTTAGAGCGGCCCGACCCTTGTGGTAATGTGCAAACATGTCACTCGAATTCCTTGTTTCTCATTCTTTATTAGCTTTTTTAGTTCTTGGCCTCTTGTTTATGCTCTTGGCAACAGTACAACAATGTGTCAAGGTGCCGTAGGTGTCCCGGCACCGAGTGTTTTTCACTAACCTAAGAGAGAAGCCTTGTATGTTCCCTCTAACTGTGTTTCTTACTTAACTCTCACAAACCATATTTGCCATTTACAAGGAGTACAGGGTCGCCAGTTTGCGTGTTTTCTAATGGCAGCGAGATGGTTCTGAAAAGCACAGGCATTCATTCTGACGTGCACCTGGGTTTATCTTCAAATGTCACAAAGATTAGCTTCAGGCCACACTGTCTGGATATGTAATCTCTACCTAAGGCCATGTATGCACAAGTCCCTCCTATGCTCTTACTGCTATGCGGAGCACTAATGAAAATACTTCTCTTTATTGCATTTAAAACACTAAGCAGTAATTTTAGATGGATGCAGATGATTTTTAATGGCACAGTTGACGGTCTTATTAAGGCTTTTGAATGATGATGATTTTTTGGCTCTGGCCAATTATAAACTCACGGTTGAGATATTTGTTTAGATGTGATTTTCTATTTATGCAGATGCCATACTGGCGGGCTGACTAAACAATATGTCATTGTACTGTTTGTTTAGTTTATATGTCCAATTTCAAGCAGTTAACATTCAATCAAAACTGACCACATTTGCTTTCTAAATGCACATTTCCGATTATTTAATAGTCTACAGAGCGTGTTTCGTAAATACGTTATCTCCTTCAGCAAAGAAGCGAAAAACATGATGACATCTAAGTCCTGTGTCAGCCACAGTAGTGCTTCAAAAGGGGTGGAGTAAGCCATTGGTTGCAATTTGCAACCTCACCACTAGATGCCGCTAAATTTTATACACTGGACCTTCAACCACTACATCACACATACCCCTCATTCCTTTAAGAAGAAAAACTTCAATAAAAAAGTCCACAGGGCAGTAACATACACCGAGCCCATTGTTTCTTAGCTTGTATTGGCATGTATCCTCAGTAAATCATTGGCTGGATTTAATTAAACTAATTCATCATCACAGAGCAATGTAATCAACATCCTATGAAATGGAGCCATCACATCCACCGTCGGGCTATGCCTTCCAAAGCGCCGCCTGTTAATACATCACATTCAAAACCACTCACTGTTCAATAAAGTGTCCATACATCACACCCCGGCCCCTGCAGGAGAATCGGCACATTCGCACTGCCATGCATTTTTAAACACAGCTATTTAGTCCCTCGGAAAGCGCCGATGCATTCAGAAGGCTTTGTGTTTGGCTCCACGGCGAAGCAGACTGAATTTATATAGGCTGATCTTTTGATGTCTGTTGTTATGTAGATCATCTGTGTGGGCTCCTTTCCAAGAAGAAGCACCTCAGTATTAATGTCATTCATATAAATAATGCAGCTTCTTTGGAGTACCACAGCCAAAATACAACTTCTTTGCAAACAATTATTTGCGGAGGACATATTTTACTGCATTGTTTTCAAGTCTGCCAGCCCATTACTATGAGGATAAATGTACTGTACTCTTGAGCAAAGCATAACCCCTGGCTCGGTTTCAACTCAATAAAATTGCAGAATGCAGTACTGAGCTGCGCACACAGTAAAGAGATGGACTGATACGATAGTAGTTTTCTAACCATGGTACGCGTGGTTTTGATGGGCTAAGCGTTTATTTGATTAAAGTTTAAAACAACATTTAAATCATTTTAAACACATAGTTCACCCAAAATTGACTCACCCTCTTGTCATTTCAATTCTGTATGACTTTCTTTCATATGCAGGACACAAAAGAAGATATTTTGTGTCCATACAATAGAAGTGAATGGGTACCGCCGTTGTTTGGTTACCAACGTTCTACAATATATCTTCTCTTGTGTTCTGAAGAAGAAAAAAGTCATACAGGTTTGAAGTGACAAGAGGGTGAGTAAATGATGTCAGAATTTAAATTTTTGGGTGTACTATAACGTTAATGTATTTTTCACAAATAAAAAATAATCCAAATGGTCCAAACAAACGTGACAATATATCTTTAGCTGCGTATCAGAATCACATTTACATTTCTCTGCAAGGCCGCATTTTGAATTTCTGGAGAGATATTCTACTAGCATAAGAATAAATACAAACACAGCGATGTTTGGAAATCGACTTAAGACTCATACTAGCTCCAGTGCAAACAAACATCTAAATATTATTTGTTTGATAAAAGGTATAAAAGTAAATGTATTGCATGTTTTTAAAATGTATATACTACTGTATGTATTAATGTACAAAGCTACATTATAGCTACTTTGTGTGACTGCATTCAAAATTGTGTACACAAAAGATGTTTAAAAGATGTATCTAAAGAGGCCAGGTTAAGAGGGGTTGTAGAGAGATCCACATAGAAGCTGTAATGTTTAGATGTGAATTTGATCATTTTCCCCTCCAAATAAAATACCTTTTTCCTTTTCAGCATGCAGTTTTGCCCACTAGCCTTCAAGGGATTGTGGACACCCTGCCTGAATGCAAAATTATAATTTTTATGGTGACATTCACTGAATACAAAATGTCTTGTCTTTCATTTCCTACCATCTTAAAGGTGGTGTCATTATTTCAATGTTAAAAAAGTTTCTCCTCTCCCTGTGTAATATTCAGAGAAACTTTAAGCAAGCCTTTGGAGGGTTGATCTTTTGGAAAAGTGTACACACGGTGGAACTATCAAAACACAGTTCTGCTTCATTTAGAATACCAATCAGCCTGGCAAAGCAACACTGGCTCAACCAATAACATGAGTTTAAAGGAGATTCATCCGACCAATAGTGACGGGGGACTGTTGGGGAAACTTGTTCTCTATATATTTGCAAATTGCATTATTCTGTATAGTTCAATAAATACAGTCGTGGAACAAATTAAGAGACCATTTCAAAATTATTATTTTTTTCCTGAATTTACTATTTATAGGTATTGTGTTGAGGTAAAATGACCGCTAACAATATTTCTCCCAAAATTCAAATAAAAATATAGTTTCTATTTGCATTTATTTGCAGAAAACGAAAATTGGAGAAACCGTTCAAAATAACAAAAAAGCTGCTCTGTATTTTTCAGACCTCAAATACTGCAAAGAAAACAAGTTCATATTCACTTTTAAGCAATACAACAGTAATATTTGCACGTTTATTTAGGAAAAGTTCCAAAATTATTTCTTATGTGATGACCTGGATTTTTATCACAGTTATCATGTGTCTTGTCATGATGTCAGTCTTTCACATTGCTGTTGGATGACTTCATGTCACTCCCAAGGTTTGATTTAGTTGAAATTCAGCAGACTGAAATGACCACAATACATCTAGAAATACTGATTAAATGAAAAATTTGAATAGTTTTTTTCCGTAGCTGTATATGATTAACAAATAGCTAGAAAACAATATAAACTGCACATACAATATCTGTAGGAACACAATATTGTGTAAGGAATGAACAAGACATTACAAAAGACGATTGATTGCAGCATCTAATAATACGTCTAGACTTATTTCCTACATAATCTTGTTTGTTCCAGTGAGGAAATCCCTTTCAAAGTGTTTTAAACTGTCAAAATGTAATACGTAGACAAAGGTTATTCTTTTCAAAAGAGCTGGAGCTTCATCAGTGATTTTAAGGTGAAGGCTTTTATTCTATTATGACACACAGTAGACATGTTCTCCACTGAATAAAAACCGCCTGTTTGCTTTCCCTCCTCTAAGCTTAGCGTACACCAACAGAGCTCTCTCCGACAACAGCGGGGGGCTAATGTAGGCTTTAGTAGTTTGATGTCATCCAGAGGTATCGCGACAGCAAGGCTGTCAAGGTGTTGAAATATGCTCTTTTCAGAGGCATTCTGGTGACAAGCTAGTGATTTTGTCCCAAACAAAAAGAGAAGAGGAGTGAAAGACTGAGGAACTGGCAGAAGACTGAAAACTGAAAGATGTGTCAAGAAAACTAGAATCTTAAACTAAACTATGGGAGCTGGATAACGGCAGCACAATATCTGCCAAAAAACACAAAGTCTAAAAATACATACTGTGGAGACCAAGCTTTTTTTTTATAAACGATGCATTAAATATATTGTAGATATGAGTAAATAAACAATATAATCAAATAAATGTATTAATAAAAGGAAAAACTTTAATAATTTGATAAATAAAATGAATTTGATTTACAAAAATCCAAGCAAATTACTATAGTAACCTCATCAAAATAAAACAGCTAAAGTTAACCATTGAAAGATTGGGAGGTAACTAAGTTAATTTTGATAATTTTTAATAAAAACCTCCATATAGTAGGATAAAGTAAAATGACTTTTTTTAGTTACAGGAATTATACAAAAGACAAACAGAAATGACCAATTAACAATTAAAAGGTATCCCTATTAAAACGATAACAAGATTTTGGATTACAGAAGAAGATTAATAGAAGCAATACAAGCAATATTTCTTCATGGGTTTATTTCAATTTTTATTTTAGAGGTTAGCTCATCACACCTAAACACAAACTATTGTTAAAACTGATTTACATATTTAAAAAACGACATATGAGGAGGGCATGAAAATGTATACTGCCCAGCAGGAATGACCAAACTAACATTTTATATAAGGGATAATGTACAGGCAGCCGGTTGTTATCGCAGAAATAATCCCCGACAGTGTGATCAGGACCCGACGCGAAGCGGAGGGTCTTGTATCACACTGAAGGGGCTTATTTTGCAATAACAACCTGCTGCTTGTACATTATCCGGCTTATTAACGGCTACTTGCCACATGAGAAAAAAACTGGACATGAAATGTGAATTTGAAATATTTGATTAGATAATTTTTACAGAATGCAGACCTTTTAAAAAAAAAGCTGTTTACTTTCAAATGTCACGAAAAGGCAAATTGGTTTAATCAATTGTAAATATAATGTAATTTACTTTATTAAAAGACATATTTATATTTAATTTGTCAAAAAAACCTATCAAAATGATTTGCTGCATCCGGGTTACCGTGTGTTATTAGTTTTGAGCGGTTGTTAACTGGGAATAACGAACCTACAAATGTTGCGACTGGCCAATCAGAATCAAGCATTCCAACAAGCAGTGTAATAAGAGCCATTACCAAAGTCCCTTTAGGGAAGTTGGTGCATTTGGCGGCCATGTTTGAAACGCCTCTGGGCAGCTATTTCTGTGATCCAAGACTATAGTCCTGTNAATCGATAATTTTGACCCACACAATGCATTTTTGTCTTTTACTAAAAACGTTCCCGTGCTACTTAAGACTGGTTTTGTGATCCAGGGTCACATATAGGAGGAGGGCATGAAAAAGTATACTGCCCAAATGACCAAACTAACATTTTATATAAGGGATAATGTACAGGCAGCCGGTTGTTATCGCAGAAATAAGCCCCGACAGTGTGATCAGGTGTGATCTTATATCACACTGAAGGGGCTTATTTTGCAATAACAACCTGCTGCTTGTACATTATCCGGCTTATTAAATGGCTACTTGCCACATGAGAAAAAAACTGGACATGAAATGTGAATTTGAAATATTTGATTAGCTAATTTTTACAGAATGCAGACCTTCGGCGAGGAAAAGCCGCTTACTTTCAAATGTCACGAAAAGGCAATTTGGTTTAATCATTTGTAAATATAATGTGATTTACTTTATTAATAGACATATTTATATTTAATTTGTCAAAAAAACATATCAAAATGATTTGCTGCATCCGGGTAACCGTGTGTTATTAGTTTTGAGCAGTTGTTAACTGGGAATAACGAACCTACAAATGTCGCGACTGGCCAATCAGAATCAAGCATTCCAACGAGCAGTGTAATAAGAGCTATTACCAAAGTCCCTTTAGGGAAGTTGGAGCATTTGGCGGCCATGTTTGAAACGCCTCTGGGCAGCTATTTCTGTGATCCAAGACTATAGTCCTGTCTCCTTATATGGGGCGACAAAGATTTCTCACAATTTAATATATATTTTCAACCAACAATAAAACCTGACACCAACTGCACTATAACTTGTTTCTAAAGCTCAAATTAAGCTTAAAAAAGAACCTCACCAAAGTAAGTCAGTCTTCATCGAATGATGATTGGTTCTTTTGACTGTAGGGTGGGTCTTACTTTGTTACTTTGTCGTTTTTCTCCCATTCATAAAAATATCACTGCCCTGTTAATATCTATTATCTTTGCTAATACACAGTCATACACTGTTATCTACAAAATAAAGGTGACTACTACTCCATACTCAACCTTATGAAAGCTGCACTTCAATTCTCCATGCAGACGGTGAAAATGCTTTGCCTTTGTTTAGACTTTTTTTGGCTGCCCTCAAACAGATGGCATCATCCACAGGAAGTGAATCAGCTTGGCTCTCACAGCTCAGAGGATCCCACTAAATTAAAAGGATCATCTCCAAAGCTCCCTGCTCACATGCCAAACCCCTCTGGATATCTGAAGTTATGACTTACATATATGTGCTTGAATGCACACTCTCACACATATAAATACCTAAGCCCTAGAACAGAAATCACCACAAATAGCTCAAAGGGAACATGACCCCAAAACATGTGGAATGGTAAAGGTGTTAACTCATGTTTTAACCAACACTTGCCTCCTCAAAACATATATGCCCATGTGAGGGACCAAAAAATAATAAAATGTCACCTGATGGGCTTCAAAATGTTGCCTCTTTTCTAACCTTTCACCCTGTGATTGAAGCCCAACATTGAGGTCAATATTGCATAATACAAAATGCCTGTCCCTCAGCTGAATAACAAGATGCTATGCTACATTACCTCTCAAATCTCCATTCTGCAGGTGCCAGATCTCCTAGGGAATAGACACATTTACTTTTATTTTAGCATGAGAATGGCAAGAGGAAACTGTCCTGAGCCGAGGGTTTATAAAATCCATAAGTATTTCCATGCATCCTAGATGAAAAGCAACAACAAGTTATTTTTATCAGGCTGCCTCCTAATAGTAAAAAAACCCGGTACATATTTATTTTGTGTTACATGCTATTTAGCCCGTAAATACATTCTCCATTACTACTGTATATTGTAGTTACAACAATTTTAACATTAGGCTACTGCACTCCATATCTGAAGCCACATTTGCACAGCAGGAGAATATAGTTGTTGCTACTTTACCTCCTATTTCATTGTTTACACAAGAAGGTTACTCACCCTCTTGTCATTTCGAACCGAACTGAAACTGACTTACTTTCTTTTGCCGAAAACAAACAAAGATATTTTGAATAATGTTGTTAACTGGCCCTCATTCACTTGCATTGGTTTTGTGTCCATACAATAGAAGTGAATAGGGGCCAGTGCTGTTCGGTTACCAACTTTCTTCAATATATTTTGTGTTCTGTGGAAGAAAGAAAGTCATAAAGGTTTGAAATGACAAGAGGGTGAGTAAATGATCACATAATTTTCATTTTGGGGTGAACTATCACAGCAGAAAGTCCCATAAAATGCCATTGTTGTTGATAAAGATTTGGCAACAATTTAATCGAATTACTTTGCTTCAATGAGAAGTTAATCACATCAACAAAAATACTGACAGAAACTAATTCACTTTGTTAACTGGTTAATTTGATTACTGAATTGAATCTTATATTCAAGATAATTCAACTACATCCACAACATAAAATAATTACCATGTCTACACAGACAATGATGCAACACATGGGTAACCCAGGTTCTGTATTTCTAAAGAGAATAGTACTTTTTTTAAAGATTTCTGACTCATTTCAATGCTTATTACTCCTAAAGTAAAATTTTAACCAGTTGAATGAAGATGAAACTCAAGGCCACTACCGTACAATTAACTCAACAACTGTCTACAGAAAACAGTCATCTCATCTTCCAAAACAAGAACATCATGAACTCGCCTTGTGCCTCACTGCCTGCATCTTCTTATTGAGGTTGTGAGTTTTGCCCAGAACAAAAAAAATCAATCTCTCTCACACTCTATCCAATTCAAACTTCAAGGGGAAAAAAAGACTAGAGCAATTTGTCACTGAAGCATGTCTTTGTGTTTCCCGATAAAGAACACAGCACTCCGAAGACAAAAGCAGGGAGCGTATGAAACTGAATGAGTAGTGATGAAAAGAGCCATATCGTTTATTAAAAATCTGTTCCTAAATGAGCCAAGTGAATTCTCTTCAGTGAAGAGGAAGATTCTGGATGCATGGTCACCTTATTCATAAGCACAAGGTCTCTTACAAGCAATATAACAGAATATGCGGGATGCAAACTACTTACCTACTGTAACTTCACCTTTTTAATTTGTTTACATTGTTTAATCAAATTGTCCACACATTAAAAGTTCACCAAATAATAAAAATTGGCATAATTTATTCACCTCATGTTGTTGATATCTCTTGTCTTGTGGTTATGTGTCTATACAATGGAAGTCAATGGGGCCCAATGTTGTTTAGTTACCAGCGAGCGACAAAATATCTTCTTTTATGTTCTGCAGAAGAAAGTCATACAGGTTTGGAATGACATGAGCAGTGAATAAATGACAACAGAATTTTCATTTTTGGGTGAACTATCCCTTTAATCATCAAAGGAGCAATGTGGAGATTTTAGCGGCATCTAGTGGTGAGGTTGTGAATTGCAACCAACGGCTCACTCCACCCCTTGTCCCTCCCTTTCGAAGCACTACGGCCACTCGCACAGGACAAACATGTTTTCACATTTTTGCTTCTTTGCTGAAGAAGATAACATATTTACGAAACGTGCTCTGTAGAGTAGTTTGTCCATTTAGGGCTACTGTAGAAACAACATGGCGAATTACATGCAAGGGGACCTGCGGTGTATGTAGAAATAGCTCATTCTAAGGTAATTAAAAACATAACGCTTCATTATGTAAGGTCTTTATACACCTCTGAAGACATTTCAATTCAGAAGGCATTTCTGTCAATAGTTTCTCCAAAAAAAATCACACACTGGACCTTTAAAATAACCAAAAAAGGGGTAAATTAGGGTTAAATGTGTAACAATGAGCATAAGAAGCTTTTAGAAAAACCTTGAATGCAAGAAAAAAATTATGTGAAACAAAAAATATTCACTTCCATAAGGGGTTAAACACTACACTTTCCAACAACACTAGTAAGAACCTTTTTCTCTTTATCAAAGCCCACTGTAGCACTACCTGTATCAGTTTGGAGAGTTCCGAGACTGCCATCGCAAGACGTTTCTCTTCATTACAGGGAAGTGGGCTGTCTCCCAGCTCCCCTGATAACCTAAAGTGTCACAGGCTGGTCCCAGAGGGAAGCTGGACGGGTAGCTTATCCAGGTTCCCGCTGGCCGTGTGGCACTGAAACCGTGCAGCTGCCCTTCCCTGGAGGCCCTGTGAATGTGGTGATTACATTTCTCTGTGGTGGCAGAATCAACACCGGAAATATGCATATTTCATCAACTCGGTACTAAAGCACCGGTACAGTTGACATCCCTAGTCTGGTAGAAAATAGAACAGCTACGACAATGACACAAAAACAAGGACATAATGTCTTTTATTATCTGTGCGCCAATATTTTAAACACTCCAGGTGCATGTTTTTATGAAACAAAGACGGTGAAGAGTTCAACTTTAAAAACAGTTGTGGAGATAAATAGAGCAGAGCGGTTAGAGCTTCTGTATGTCATTAGATTCAGTTACATGAGACTGAATAGAATGTCGTTTAAAATATTATGAAGCTAAACCTAATTTGAGAAATATTAGAAGTGACATGTTATTATATAAACAGTCCCATTGTGAGAGATACATTGGTTAGAGATGTACGACCAATTAAATTGTTTATCAATTTTGAAGTAATAAGATGTTTCACAATTATGATTAATTTAAAAATGGTTCTGAGTATCAACCAATGACTCTTGTTTATATACAAGAGTTTCTAAGTCAAGGGATAGTTCACCCAAAAATGAAAATGATGTCATCATTTACTCACCCTCTTGTCATTTCAAACCTGTGTGACTTCATGTCTTCTGCAGAACACAAAAGAAGATATTTTTTAAATGTTGTTAACCTGCACGCATGAACTTGAATTGGTTTTGTGTCCATACAATAGATGTGAATGGATGCTGGCACTGTTCGGTTACCAACTTTCTTAAAAATATCTTTTTTTGTGTGTTCTTCAGAAAAAAGAAAGTCATACAGGTTTATACAGTCATACACTGTATACACATGTCATACAGTAAATGATGACAGAATTTTTAATTTTGGGTGAACTATCCCTTTAAGGTGTATCTAAAGTAGGGGTGTCACAATATACTGGTATTGTCAATAAACGGGATATTAAAAACCACAATTATCGATACTGTGTTAATACTACACATATGAATAAACTATAAAATATAATGAATCATTTTGCACCTGTTTAAGTTATACCTTTAGAGCCACTACGGATACAAACTCTCTCTCTCTGCCTTCCTACACCAAAAAGCAAAACACAAAAGAAAAGTAAAAAATAAGCCTTGCAATAATATTGTAACCGTAAATGATTATGTCCATGATAGCCGTGTAGTAAGAAAACATGATATCGTGAAAGCCTGATCCAAACATCTGTGACCCAGTCTATGAAAACCATACCAAAGTTTCAAAATGTAATTCTGAGATAACAAGCATCAGAGTTTGATTTCAAACATTTAGTTCACTATGATTTCATTGTTCAATGTGGCTTTACTCAGTCAATATTAAAGATATCAAGGTTATATTTTCACACAATGTTCTTTTTATTATCTTTACATGATTTTATGTAGAAAACTGTAAATCACAAAAAAAAAACTTTAGCTGTGTTTCACAGACTGGGTCACATTTGTTCGAGCTTTGAGGGTGCTTTGTTCTATCCCAGGTTAAGCCAACTATAGTAAGCCATTGAAAGATTTCAATATCTTGTCCAGCCCAAGCACCAACCACTCAGCTCAAGCAACACCAGAATAGAGGGTCCTGATCGAAATTGACATTCCAATTGTTGACACCAATGCCATGGAAATTACATGCCACAAATTTCCGAGCAGGCATTTATACGTGATCCAATACTGTAAACACAGCTACCTTAGAGAGTACTGTATGTCAAACTCCATGATTAATATTACTCATGACAGTGGAGTGTTGTTAGCACACTCATAGGATTCGAGTCAGCGCTGTGCTGCAAACAAATTACATTCCGCTGCACATTTTGTTGTGTAAAACTGATTGAAATGCATTTCCTATCGATACGTAATCCACGGATATGAGCTTCTCCAAATTCCCATGATAAATATGCACCAAGTCCATTCTGAGGCATTATAATAAAACGGAGTGAATGTGATTAATCTAAATGATAATAGAACACCGCTTGCGAGAATAGTTGACCCACTGTATAATAAATTGTGCTCTTCTAGAAAAATCCTGCATCAACACACAGCAATTGGACACACAGTTTTAGCATAAACTGATCCATCCTCTTATGAATACAATAACGTGCTAAAATGGGAGGACTCTCATTTCCCTAAAACGCCTAGCTATCATTCCTCTCACTTTGCATATCAAGTGGAACGTAGAATTAAAGAAGGCGCTGAACGCAATCATTCATCGATCAAGCGCATGGTGATGCAAATGTTTCAGAAGACCGATGCGTGGAGAGAAATGAAGAGACGTAATGATGTTTTTAGTAAATGGGTTACTTACATTTGTACAGCACTTCGTCGGAACCATCTGGACAGTCTGGTTCTCCATCACAAAGCCAGCTCTCGGACACACAGGTCAACTGGTCACCACACAGAAACTCTCCAACATCACATAAAATGGATTCTGATGAGAAAGGGAAGGGGGTACAGAGATGGTCCATGAAATGAATGATGTGCAACATAATTTAATATCTAGACTATATGATTGCTTGGTTAAATAAACTGAACGATTGGTTAGTAAATACATGAAATGCATGTCAGGAAATGATTATTATGATAAGAAAGTAATGACTAATAGATTTAATGATCAGCTAGGCATGAAAAATCCTTAGTGCAATTTTATTCCATCGTCAGAATGGTACTTGAAATTCATTTTTTCCTATTTCCTATTTTTTCCCTTTACAGTCTCATACGTACCGAGGCCTTGTAAAAATGTCAAACAATATTTACTAGTATGCAACCATTCGTCAGCGATCAGCCAGCTGACAAAACCATTCATGTATCATTCAAAACTGTGGCACACTCTTCACTTTTGAATTCTCAAAACCCCAAACCACCGGGTAAACAGAATACACAAGCACACACACAAAGATGTTAACCGTTCCACAATGTTTCCATTCCAATTACAGCTTCCACTGTAGTCCAGGCAGAAGTGAAAATGTTTTTCGATGGAACGCAGGTGATAATTCCCTGCACCACTGCTCTTTGCCATCGCTGTGCCACAAAACTCACGTGCTGTACATACTGTACTGCCCTCACTGAGCAAATGCACCATCAAGGGACAGAATTATAAATGTCAGACAAATTCGTACGGATCCCTGTCTCTCTTTTTCTGTCTTTCACAACCTTTCTACTGGATTTCTTTCAAGCCAGAAAGCTCAAAATTAGGCCTTCACTTGTATGGACAATCTATCATTTTGTGCTTTGATAGCAGGGATGTCAAAAGAACGGCACTTTGGCACCACGTCGATACAAAAAAAATGTAATGGTACTTCCAATACTGTAGAAAAATTTATCTACTGAATCATTTTACAAGAGTGCTGTCTGACAGCTCTATACTTCTCAATCAAAATCCCTGTCTTGATGATGTAAACATAGTGGGATATGTCTTTTTTCCAAAATGTCGGATTGGTACATTAAGCTGTTAGGAGTGTTAACAGAACTGATGCAGTGTTAAAAAATCTAGTAGTTTCAAAAAGCCCAATATTAAAGGGATAGGTCATCTGTAAAATGAAAATTCTGTTATCATTTAGTCGCCCTTTTGTAATTTCAAAGCTGTTTGACTTCTGCAGAACACAAAAAAGATATTTTATAGTTGGTAACTTAACAACAAGGGTACCCTTTGACTCGCATTGGTTTTGTGTACAAACATTAGAAGTGAATGGGTACTGCGGTTGTTCGGTTACTTAAACATTCTTCAAACTTTCTTCTTTTGTGTTCTGCAAAGGAAAGAAAGTCATACAGGTTTGAAATGACAAAAAGGGTGAGTAAATGACACAGTTCTTATTTTTGGGTGGACTATGCCTTTAACAAATGCGAAGACATCACAATACAATATATCCATATTCAAACTACTTTATTATCAATAAGTTTGCCAAAAAGTTACATTAAATGAATATAGCGAATAATATCTTACACATAATGTAATATAATCGTAACACTAATTAATAATCACATTTAAAAGGTTCCATACGTGTGTGTTTTTAAACTGAGAACAGATATGGCTTTATACACACTATCATTTTCTGATGAAATGCAGTGACACAGACATTCAACACAAAAGTTTTTTATCCCAGATAATTTTTAAAACCCCCAAAATGTAATTGCACATTTCACAATAAGACGCGGCACTACATTTCTCTCCAGCATGACTTGAGATTACTTGCATGGGAAAGAATAGATCTGGCAAATTGTTCGAGGGCCAGGTTCTCCTTCAATTGATACACTTTCTTTAGAGCCACGGTGGCTCTGAAGCTCTGCTGGTAATCTGGCTTGATTCAATTCAATGGCAGCTGCACATCAGTCAAAAAGCAATTACAGAGAATATGATGATGGCCGCCCTCTGTCCTCCATTCTTACTAGCAAAAAACAACAGCAATTCTGCTGCCCTCGATGAATAGTGACGGCAATTTGATTGTTGTGGTAGCTCTAAAAGACATGTCTATATTTTCTGATGATTGGTTATTGAAATGGATTTCCAGGCAAACTTTAGTCCTAGTCTACAACTGCTTTATATTTTGCAGAATGTTGACTGACAGCTTAAAAAAACACATGCACACATGCATCAACTGAGAGAAGGTTTTCAGCCAGACATCCATGTCTCTCAGGAAGAAGCTCTCCAAAGTCCAGTCTGAAACTGAATTGGTTTCCATTTAAAGCACGCTCCTCTTACCTCGGGACAATTTCTCTCGCAAGCAGCAAAAACCATAAAAGACACAACTTCAGAATCCAGAAGCCACCTTTGTCTACTGATGTGTACCTGCTTTCATGTTGAGGTGCCCTTTAGAACATAGTCCAATTTGAATCATGGGACTGACCACTGATGCCATTTTACCTTCCCTCTTTCCTCGAGAGGCCTCGAGTGTTTGATGTTTCCATGGCTCACGGTTTCAATAGATTCAGGCACAGGCGTTTCTTAAAATCCCCCAAAAGAGGAAAAACTGAACAAGCCTGTCAAGGAATGAAATCTTGCATCATTTGTTTTTGAAGCAAAAACAGAATTTACATATGAAAGACGGGAACACTACAATGAACCGCTAAATGTTTCAACCATTCTGAGATAATTTCAAAGCGACATAAGGAAGGTAGATAAAAATAACGTCGCTGGAAAATGGCCCCAACTCTTTGGTCAGGTAGCGGTATCCCATTAGCATAACAGTAGGAAATGTTCAGTGGAGCCTGGACCGCCACGCTATTATGAGTATCATTTCTGACACACGCCGCCACCTTGACGAGCACAGGACCTTGGCTCATTAAAGCTCCACAGCCTTTGTAATTGCGCCAGCTTTCTAAACGCAAAACAGTGACAGGGAGCCGGCGAACAATGGCGGTGGCCTTCAAAAGTCTGGACAGACTGTTGTGCCAATCTTGCCTGATCAATCTGTCGGGGAAAACAGTCGCGTTACGGTGGGCTCATACACCACAGAGGAAGCACGATTAATCTTTGACTGCTTCATGGTGTTGTTTGATGCAAAAAGAAAAATGGAAGCGCAACAACACTCAAACGATGCCAAAGGGATGGTTGAGGAGCAAAGAAAGCGTTTGCATTGGCTCATATGCTATAGTGATCTCTTATTAATGAGCCTGAATCGATGATGCTCCAATGTAGCTCTCAAAAATGAATCGCTAAGCAGTCTCTCATCCAATTTGAAACCTAAACTGGATCCTCAACAGCTGTAAAACCCGCTTCAGTCCCGAGACTCATTTTCTTTCCAACTGTTCACCGTTATGCAATAACGTTACCCAACCTTGACATCAGCCAGTAGACATGCCTTCTGATCTTAACTTCCAACATAAGCAACTCAAGAGTCTGGGAATCACTGTCAATTAAAACCAAGTTGACGGGGTGAAGGATCATGCAAACAACATGAAATCATCCATTTATTCTGTCAAAACATACTGTACCAAAAATTAATCAAAGTTAAGTCAATGTATGTCAAATCATTCTACTGAACGTGACTTTCAAAGGAAATGTTGTTATGACGCATCTAATTTTAGTTCTAGCTATAGATACAGAATTAATGTAAAGGCGATGTTTAATGTTTGCATCAAAGATCTGAACAGGATTCTTTGCGTCGCTGTTCTTCCGAAACCTCGGATCTCCAAATTCACTGTTTTTCAGGTAAGAGAAAAAGACAAACTTTTTAAAATGATTAAACACTGTGTTCTCAAAGTTGACAAGCACCTTTTACTACGTTTTAATAATGAGATATTTGCAAAACCCAGTGACAAACATAAAAGGTCACTAATAATAATGATTTATGGCAAAAAATAAAATCATTAACATGGAACTATGAGGTTTCAGAAGGACAGCATGCTAAACCCTGCTTCTAACACACACGCAAGCATTATGTGATCCTGTTTTTGAGCGATAAAATCCAAGATGGCCGGTGAACTGTTTAATTCTCACCTTGACATATACAACATGGTATTTTGATCTAAATGTCAGCTGCCTCAATTTTGATCAGAAAACCGTGATTAACATTAATATCACCTGACACCTAAAATAAAAATGTCTTCGGAATGTCATTTGGCACCAGGATTCACCCATAAAACGTCGGTGAATGTCAGTGCTAGAACTGTTTGTTCTCCTTCAATTTTCATCCATATTGATCTGCCTAGCCACCAAAATACACATAAACCAGGACACGCAGAGACGATGGTACTGCTGTCGTGAGGAGAGCCAGCTGAGTTTGGGGGTTGGGGTGGATAATGATGTTTGAAGGTGCCACACATTTACAAATTCCACAAGCACTCCATCCAGGAAACACATCCCCTGCCAAAAGACCTTTACCATGGCAACTCCGAGCCGGACTGTGCGTAGCAAAGCTAGCAGAGAAATCAATGAGGAAGGACAACAGGGCCTTCATTAAGCCGTGCCTGACCTTCACTTTCCATTGGGGTCATTTTTATTTTCCAAACAACAGCGGGAGCATGTCAACAAATTATCAAAAAGGGAACACAGTCAGGTTTTTAACACCCATCGCTCGAGTCGCCGCCAATTCTGTATAATCTACCTTGTAAACAATGAATTATTCATGATTTTAAACGTACTGTTCTCGAAAGATGCTTTTCCTTACGTGGTGTTGCTTGACGCGAGATAAAGGCACAATCTGATTTTCTTTACATACGCACAATGCTGCAGGGATGATGTCAAAAGAGTTCATATAAATTCAAATGTATATGAAATCAAAGCAAATATATATATATATATATATATATATATGAAACAAAGCAAATATGCATAATCTTCAGCCTTCACTCAAGGTCAATTCAATAGCGGAAGTTCTTATCACTGTGGAGAATGATTTAAGCTTTTATATCCCTCCCTATGTCATGATTATCAATCAGAGACGATAATGGGCAATGAAGCAGACAGGATCTCAGTCGCTGCTTGAGGTGAACCACCAGTCAAGGCTTCCTAAACCACATATCTTCCTAACATTCTGTGAATAATTCTGCTTTCTCAGTTTCATTATTGCTGAACTATGGAAGAAGTGATAACAAACACTTCACAACAGTGTTGAGCATAATGGACTTAAGAAATTAATTTACTTTTCCCTTGAAAAACTAAAGAAGGACATTTAATTTAAAGGTATAGTTCACCCCAAAATAAAAATTCTGTCATTTATTGATGTCCCTCAAAACCTGCACTGAAAAAAAGGATTATGTACCTTAGTAGATTTTAGGAAAATAAATAATTAAAATATACATTATGTTCCTGTTTTTAACAAAAAAAAAGAGTTAAAATAACGTAAAATTCTTGGGAATAAAATCTACTAATTTTGGTTGTTAAGATTTTAATTATTTTCTTTGAGTAATTTTAATTGAACAAATTATTAAGTAAATCCAACTAAATTTTATTATGTTAAACCCATTTATATTGGTCTAATTAAGTTTACTTTGTGTTGAGACTACATAAATAATTTGTTGATCTGTAGTTCCCAGCATGCTTTGTATCTGACTGCATTAGGAGATACATTTTCAAGATTAACTGTGATTTGAAGTGTTTTTCGGTAAAAATAAAGATTGTTCGTGTTTTTTGTTGATTTATCTTTGAGATTTAGGAGAGTTTTGGTATTATTTTTAAGTTTGGGTTTTTTAAGTTGTAACCGTTGTTCAGAAGAGCTGTGCTTGTGCCTAGGCTGAGGAAGGCACGTTATTAGTCATGAACTGTGTAATTTCACTTATTGAGCAGTAACTGTGCTAATTCCAGTACAGCGACCACCAGTCTCTTCTTACTTGACAATCTATCTTGTTAAAAAATAGTGTATTTCAATATGAAAGTAAGTGATCCGTGAAGTTTGAGTTAGACACATGTTTTTGTTCAGTGTAATTTTTTTGTTTACTTTAAGTAACATTTACTTGATATTGTAATTTAATTTAATAAGTAGAATTTACTTAATTCTGGTTAGTAAGTTGTACTTGAATAATAGCAAATTGTTACGAAGATTTTATTAAGTAAAATCTACAAGTTATTTAGAAGATATAAACAATAGAAGATATTTTAAGAAATGTGATTTTGTGTCAATACAATGGAAGTCAATCGGCTTCAATGATATTTTGCAGAAACTAAAAAAACCACTCTCGCTGTCCTTCTGAAACCTTGTATGTCCAAATTTGCTGTTTTTCAGGAAATGGTTAAAAAACACCGTACTTTTTCAATGATTGCATACTGTGTAGTCAAAGTTTACAAGCACTTTTTATTACTATTTATTGGTTAGATATTTGCTAAACCCAGTGACAAACATAAAAGGTGACTAATAAAGATTTATAAAAAATTAAAATCACAAAATATGGAGATACAAGGTTTCAAAAGGACAGCAGTGATATTTTGAAGAATTTTGCTAACCAAACAACATTGGCGCCCACTGACTTCCATTGTTCCACAAAAGAAAGTCATACAGGTTTGTAATTACAAGAGGATGAGTAAAAGATGACATGATTTCCATTTGTGGGTAGGGTTTGGAATCGTTTCAATTTTATCGATTCCGATTCCAATTCTGATTCTGCTTATCGATTTCGATTCTTATAGATTCCCAGTTTCGATTCCACAGTTGAAGTAAAACATTTAGATATCAACCTGTATGGTCATTTAGCCTGCTTATTGACTTGTTTGCAAAATATATATATATATTTATGAGCACCGTTTTGTGTATATTTACACATAGAAACACACCTTTTCTGATTTATTACAATTTGTATTATCATAGTTGAACTACATCATGGTTAAACTGCAGTTACTATAATGCAACTATGGTTAATTTGTGATTCCTGTGCTTTAATGCAAATTCTATAGCTAAACTATGCTTACTCTAGTAAAAAATATCGATAATTTTCATAAGGGCTTTTATTGAGATATCAGCAGATCATGCAACGCATGTACTTTTCTGAAAATATGCACACAGCAATTGATAAGAGGAATTAAAAAAAATTTTTCGATTCCGATCCGATTCCTAGCCTTTCGATTCCGATTCCAAATTGGAATTGATTTTCGATTCCCAACCCTATTTGTGGGTGAAATATCTCTTTATTGCAGCTTTTGAAAAGTATTTATTATTGCAGTTACTTTTAAGACAAATGTTACTGGTGAGTAAATTAAATACAGGAATCTTTCAAAACAGCTTGAATTAAAGAAACACGTTTGTGAAAAGTGGCTGTCATATGTTTCTGCTAGAGACATAAGTGCAACACTTGCTTTAAAAACCCTTTTAATTCACTGAAAAACTCTCAAGCGTTATTTCCAGTGTGGAAATTTCCCGCTGTGTGGAAATTAGCAGAGGGAACTGTGATTAAGATGCCCAAACTCTTTTGATTTTGCAGCTTTCCAGTATATCCGTCAATGAAATCAGCGGGTTGACACAGCATGAAATCTTCTCCAGTAGGCTATATCTGATTAGTTTCATTACACTAAAATCCGTGAACCGCATGTCAGATGTAATGTAAAAGTTAGCATACCAATATCGCGCTGCTAACATTTCTGAAACCGTGGCAAAAAAATTATGTTTCGGTAAAGATAATATGTACGTAATATACGTACGTGGGCTGTAAGTATGGCTGAATGGGCAAATCTCATAAAGTGTCGCTCTGAGATCATTTGAAACGCATGCCGTATAATGTGGGTGGTCACAAATTACTGCATTTAACTGCTGTTTGTTCTCTCTTTCTCTCAGGTGTAGCATATATCCCCTGGGCCGGTGCAGAAGGTTAAAACTTCAACTCCCATTCAATTCCATTGGCGTCGATTGGCATCTTTACATATGTATGTCATTATTTGGATTCACACTCCTAATGGAGAAAAAGTGGCTCACCTGATTTGCATAAGCCCAGGGTACTGCAATTACCAACAGACCCTGCCGTTCTCCAGAGGGTTTAGAGCTGTCCGCTTTTACCGTGGTGACAATTAACAGAACCGCTTTATCTATTGGCATGTATTTAAACTAATACTTTCCCCACCTTTTAAAACACAATATAAAAACTAGAGAGGACTCAGTCACTATTAAATCCATACATGATTAGCTAAACTACAAAAAGCACATCGCTTGTGAATTATGAAAGCGCTTGATTCCCAAGCAAGGGCTGGGCTGGTACAGTACAATCATCGCCGCGGGTCTGGAAGCTCAATAAGATAAGGAAATGATGAATGAACTAAAGAATCATTAAACAAGGCTGAATGGGAGAAGTTTTCTCCCCCTTGAGCCCAAAGCAATACTGCTTGGGTTGTATTTGTAAGAAACTGAAAAAGCTTTTAAGGGTCTCACAGAAATGCTTTGAGCTAAAGAAAACAATCCTGCAGACAAATGAAAATACAAGTCAAATATCTAGGCTATGTAATCCTGAAACAGACAAAAAGAGACTAGTGTTATTGAAACCTTTACAATACGGTTGTTAACATTAATAAACATGACATACCAATTTAGCAGTTTTTCAGCATTTATTAATCTTTGTTAATGTTAGTTAATGTCAATACAATTATTCATGTTAGTTTATGGTGCATTAAAAGTAATGTTAACAGTTCTAAGGTTTGATTTTAAATGTAACTGATGAAATTAATAAGCTTCATAAGTGCTATTGTTTATTGTAGGTTCATGTTAGCTAATGCATTTACTAATGTTACCATTAGATATTATAATAAACATTTACAACTATTGATAACAGGTTAAAACCTTTTAAACAAAAATATCTAAATGTTTTTTAAGGCCTGGGGTCAGATTTGAAAAAAAAAGAGGACCTACACAGAAACACAAACACATAAGTATTTATATTGACAATGAGCCAATGAACGTTTCTTACCAAAGTATTTATATTGACAATGAGCCAATGAACGTGTCTGACCAAAATCAATATTAACTACTGTTATGAGGGTCCACTTAGACGCTAATAAACAGCTGGAAAAGCAGGATATGTGAAAATGGGGCGTGCCTGAACGCTCCATTTAAATCTATCATGCGAGTCGATCACCACATTTTAAAAGCCATAAAATTGTGGGAACAGAGGAAGTATATAGCACATCCGATCCAGCAAATGATCCGATCAATTAACGCTATATACTTCTTCAGGTACAGCAGTAGAAAGTGTCAAAGCATCTTCAGTGGCAGACCTCTGGAGAGCAGTAAAGTTTGCCCCCGCATCAACTACAGGAATAAAGCCATATGAAAGTCTCCATTAGGATGAGGCAGTCATATGCACAAGGATGACACATCAAAACGGTGCATGCAAAAAGCAGGCAGGGGTTAAGGGTCATAAAGCCTCCGTCATGCTGAATGGCAATTGGCTGAATTGATTTCACACAATCTTGAACCTCGGGGCCCGGTATTGATCCTGCTAGCTTTTGATTTTCACACACCATGAACACTCGCACAACAGCCAATTTCAAATTATCTTCAACAGCCCGAGGTAAGACAAAACTAACTTGAGTCCAAATATCTCAGGACAGCTCTTTCTCAAGTTTTCAAAAGATTTGAATGCATCCACAAACCCGAGGCAAGCAGATAATGAGGCTGTGGAAACACTCTGTCAGTCATCTTAGAAAAATAATAAAGCAAAATAAAAAAGAGAAGGTTATGAATTGGAAAATGGTTATTTGCAATAACCAGTAATGATACCTAATTGCAGTGCATCTCAGTGGCCAGCCTCATTACTTGTCATGTGACCTTAAACATTGCAGCCAGTTAACAGGGTTGTTAGCAGCACTGTGCATGGTAATAATGGATAGTATTAGGACATCACAATTAGAGCATGTAAGGGTACAAAGTAGAATCCTAAACAGACATGTACAACAAAACGATAGGATAAGCAACAGGGATTCAGAGCTTTGTTAAAAGATAAAGAGGGAAATAAAGGGCTTTGAAATATTAGTTCATGATCTTAGCCTGGCCAATAATTATTTTAATTGTTAGACAATAATGCCAAAAGGGATTATAACAATACAACACAGTCCAAAACAAAGCTCTGCTCTTTATGAATTATAAATCAATTATGTCACATCAAAGCATGCTCATTAATGTTTGATTTTACTTTTTTACAGTATTAACTGATAAGTTATATTATACACATATACAGCCACAGAAAAAAGAGACCACTACAAATTTTCATTTCATCAGCATTTCTAGATTTTGTGGTCATTCCAGTCCAGCGTCTGTTGAATTTCAACAAAATCAAACCTCAGGACTGACAACAGTCATCCAAAAGCAATGTGAAAGACTGACAGCATGACAAGACACATGAAAACCAAGGTTATCACATACATTTTTTTCCTAAATACATACAAATATAACTGTGGTATTGCTTAAAAATGAATATGAATTTGTTTTCTTTACAGTATTTGACTTTTTACAGTAACATCTTTTCTGTTATTTTGACCTGTTTCTCTAGTTTTCATAATAAATGCAAATAGAAATAATAATTTTTATTTGAAATTTGGGAGAAATATTGTTAGTAGTTCAAAGATTGAAACAAAAATGGTCGCTTTACCTAAACACATACCTATAAATAGTAAATTCAGAAAACTGAAAATAATTTTGATAGAATGTTTTCCGCGTCCATAAAATTTATTATAAACAATGTCCACCCGAATACTAAAACGTTAGATTTGGATTATAAAAAGTGCAAAAATAATATCTTTATAATGTATTTCTATAATCCTAATATGCCTAGACAGGTTGCTAATACAAAATAAAAAAAAAAATGTTATTTACATTTACATTTAGTCATTTAGCAGAAGCTTTTATCCAAAGCGACTTACAAGTAGGAGAGCACAGAAACATTTTGTCAACATGCCAAACAGTACTGTTAGTTTACAATAATGGTTTACAATAATGGATGTAAAGTGCATAAGTGCTATACAAGTGGTCTCAGTTAGCCTAACACAGTGCACAAAGCTATGAACATATACAGTACATTTTTAGACAATCCATTTTTTTCAAGAAGGAATAGAAAAGATAGAAGAGTGAAGAAGATAAAAATAGTTTGTATTGTTGTTTCAGGGTTGACTTTATATCATTGTGTAAATCATTGTGCAACAGGGGTTGAAATTGACATCATTCTGTTTCTGTGATACGTCTTGTGTCTTTAAATACATCAGTATTCAAGCTGTGTGTGGTGGTGACAGCCCGGGCAGTACAGTGATGGTGTACTCATTAAGGGCCAAGCAAAAGGTTTGAAAATCTCCTGGGAAACCCTTAAGACGTGTGGATAAAGCTGTACTCTGAAAAAGAAATATGTCCTTTTCAACTAGTGTCAGTAACCGACTTGTCTTTCATTCAGCTCACAGTTGCTTCGACGATGTTTTTCATTTTGTTCCAGTCGTCCCAGTTTTGCTCCATTTCTACCCTCTCCGCTCTTTAAAGCTCATTCTGTCTGAGAATTCGCTTTCAAAGTTCACACATACTGTATTATTGACAAATGTGACATCTGGGATCGCTTATTAACTTTCATTTATAATACTGAAAATATTAGAGATGATGATTTTATTTCTGACAAAAAAGTACATTTTTAATATTATATTAACATTATATTAATACAAATGCATGTCTTGCATCTCCGGAAACGGGATGATACTGCATGGTTGCCATGGGAACGTCATTAAAAGACAGTTGTTTGGAAAATCCTCCTTGACACCTTATCATAGCCTCATTATCTAAAGCAGACACTTTATAGACCCAAACCTCCATGAGCATTTTATAGAACCCTAAACTGCTGATCCTCACTAACATATTTATGGCAATTAGAGTTGCAAATAAGACCCCTAACCCCCAACGCTCGTCATTAAATGTCTAGCTCTCCACACACACAACATAAATTTGGCACAGCATCTCCTAGTAATTGTTTTTTGGGGTTAATTTGAAAGGTTAGTACATTTCTACTAATGTTTCTAACTATTTTGAGTGGACCCCTCAGAGATGCTGGCTAACTACAAGTGTTTGAAGACCAAATGTAATAAAACACATTTTTAAGGTAACCTCAGCCTGTTTGGCTTGTTCATTTGGGCAAAATGGTTTGATTCAACTGTAAGCCAAATAAAAAGATGCAATATAACACATGAAAGCTTCCTAAGTGCATCTCAAATAGTGGCCTAGAGGATTTCTTGATGGTACCCGTGACCTGTGTTGTCACCTTAAACGTGTCTTGTCACTTTAGCTATCCCAGGCACAAATAATGTTGTTCACTTTGCCACCCTAAAAGGCTCAGAGAGGTTTCATTTTTTTCTCCCTGACAGGTAAAACTAGATGTATAGCCCCTCCTGTGTGAACAGCAGAAACAGACCTTCAAAGGTTCTGTGATATAAGGGTCTGTGTAGGTGGGTTGGTTGAGGGCAAGCTCAATAATGGCCACTCGTACTGGAGTAAAAGCAATGTCATAAAGGTGAGAACAGCAACTAAAATAAATGCCTAAAGAAAGTGTTTGAAAGAACAATGGTGTTTGCTTGTCAGGAGAGATGTGCTAGAACTAATAATGCCGTGTAGATCTATCCTTTTTTGCCACATTTGATCAAACCTATGTTAAGTTAAAAAGCTATAAAACAGGAACTTCACAAATACACAAAGGCAAGCAACACAGCCCTTACGTAAAATGAACTATGGTTTTATTATAGTAAAAGTGAAGTAACCATGATTTATGATGGATTGATTACTGTTTGTATTACCACAGTTTAACTATAATTATAATGGTTAAACTAGGGTTACTATAGTGAGACCATAGTAAATTTGTGGTTAATTTACTGGAAAGAAAATATGGTTTCCATACAGTCAAACCATGGTTAATTTTTATAAGAGAAGTTTCAATCATGCTCGAAAAAGCGACAACACTCCCAGCCCCTAAAAAGTAAATATCAGAAAAAGGTGAGCGCAATAATCCAAACATCCTAAGTGAGCAAACCTTTAAAGCCATTTTTTGTGGTTGGACGATGTGGTTTTGTGGTTTTAACAATGACATCTTTTTATATCCCACACGCAATATCCACCTGAACAGCATTTTACTGATGAGCTGAGATTTTCACTTTATTGTGCTTGCAATGAAATGTCTGGCAGAATGTCTCTATACCTGACACAGCAACAAGGCTGCTTCTTTTTAAGTTCACTTCATGGCAGACAGTGTACACTGACATCATGTTATAAAATACACTGCTGTTCAGCCACAGAAATCGTTGGCTTGGTAACTGAGTTCTCGATGAAAACTACTTGATTCCGCAGAGTGTTTTCCACTATCTCTCTACTGCTATTTGTTTTTATTTAATGCCATTTATATAATGCTCAAAAATATTTTTTAAACTTTATTCATGGATATCATTTTGCATTAACTTTGTTATTGAAGTCAGCTATAAATAAAAGAATCAATACTGTCCAACATGCTGTATATTCTGAAACATGGGAATTATTACAATATCATTGCATTTTGATTTGTTTTATTTACTGTAACGAAGACAAATCTAAATCTTTATTAAACACTCCCTAAACTGCTTGGATACCCTGGCGGCCAGTGTTGGGTGTAACTAGTTACTAAGTAATTAGTTACTGTAATTTTATTACTTTTCCCTTGAAAAAGTAAAGTAAGGGATTGCTCTTATTTTTTCTGTAATTTAATTAGTTACTTTTGATGTAATTAAACTAAATACTTTGTGTAATATATGTGTGTGTAATAGTGGAATTGACATCAGAATTCAAAGTCTAACCTTAAAATCCGCGCTTTAATGTATAATTCTCACATTTGTAATACTTTGGTCAGTTAATAATACTACTTTATCAAGAATTAAAAGAGCCCTTTCATGCCTATCCTTGAATCACTTAACTAATCAAGGTTGATATAGGATATAGAAAGTAATTAGTAATAAGTTACTAAATACTTTTTGGAGAGAGTAATTTGTACAGTAATTTAATTACACTATTGAATATGTAATTAGTAACTAGTAATTAATTACTTTTTGAGAGTAACTTACCCAACACTGCTGGCGGCACATTTATTTCTTCTTGGGAATCGCTGCTCAAAAGGATTAAGCACAAGGTACGGCCAGATCAAAAATATAAGTAAAGAATAAGGAACTAGATGTACAGCATCATAAATCAGCCCCTTCTCAAATCTGGATTACGTAATGGTGTTCATAATCCTTTTATTCATTCAAAAATCACATTAGACTTCACACTGAACCCTGCTCCCGGTGGAGTTTACTCCATGTTGACACCTTAGGCACATAAATGTGCAAGGACATTTGTCAGGTTTTGCTTTTTTTTGTTAGATTTTTTCATTTCCACTTTTCTCCACCCTAAGCTATAAAAAGCTCCAGGATTGTATGTGTTTTTAAGACAGTTAACAAGGTTAGATGCCTAACTCACTCAATCCGTTCATAATTAAAATCCATTTTACAGCATCTTGCTACTCATGGAAGAGTTCACTGACAGACACGTCCTTTAGCTATGATTCCTAATGAGTTTATTCAATTAGCTCATGACTTCCTGCATATCTGCTATTAGAATAACTGGATACAGCAGAACATCTGCATGCATTATAGACATAACATTTCATATCCTTTTTACAACTAAGAAATAAAGCTGCAATTTGACACAGCGATTAAAGGCAGGATGAACATGGATAGCTTTTAATTTCCTCGCATCAATTAGCATTTTCATTAAGAACGCTATAATTACAAAGCTTCACAATAAAACTGAATAGAAAAAGCCTCAATAATTCAGACTACATGAAACATTTCAAGGAATTAATTGTTAAAACACACTAAAACAAGCTATAAATTCAGATTTAATGTGAATAGGCATTAGCACGTAAAAATACGCCCAGCTGGGTCAGTGTCCCATTTGACTATTCATTCTACTTCTTTTCGTTGATATACATAATTGCATGGAAATTTAAGCAATACATCAATGAAAAAGTCTTTTGTATCGACAGTACCAAGAAATCAGTGTTCATGCTATCACTTAGATGACAGTACACACAGTCAAGCCAACCACAACCAAAATAATCACATACAGCCTTTCAAAGGTTACTGTAATTTCCGGTAAAAAAGGAAAATGCACACATTATGTGTACTTCAGAAAATTCATTTACCACACTGCAGGACCACTGAAATTAATTACAGCAAAAAGTTGATTAAAAGTAGATGGCACCTGAAATCATACAGCACCTAAAACATACACTTCCATTACGAAAATAAACAAAACCCTATTTAAAAAAATACATGTACATTTTGGCACGACCTAATTTCATTTTGCAAGTTACCACACACATTCATGGTGGATGAATGCAAATGCAAGAAATTTGGATGGTTTACCAGAACTCATTTCTGTACTCAAGATGGGTGTGTTGCAGTTGACAAAACAACCAAGCTCAAAGACCGTGTGCCTGCATAGGCCTGTCATCAGATCATAAACCATAATTGAAAAAAAAACAGAATACATCAAGTTCAAACTCACAAGCTGTTATCAAATTCATATGGTGTCACCTCAATGCATCAACTGCATATAAACCATAGAAGCTACAACCTTTGTTTTAACTTATTCAGACATGTTCAAGCTTTAATATCTAGTATTGAATGTCCTTTGGTTTTTATGTCACTGTGTCAAAGGTGATTCTATTTATCTTGTATCAGTTCTTCAGTCAAGTGAGCCAAATACCAGGCTGGATTTATCATCCCGACACACCACCACAGGCAGAAACATGCTTTAGTAATCGCACACCAAGCGTCTCGGCTGCAATGGCACTTTGTCAGTGCCGTGAGGCCGTCGAGATTTACTGTGGACTGAATCTGAGCTCCTAGTGGCCAAAGCTGTCCCATTTTCCCAGACCTGACGGCAGTGACCTCATATGATGAATGTGCGTTTCAGGGCAAAGAAGTACAAAGCTCGCGTTATTGATGCCCTCAATTAATAATCTCAGACCTGCTGCCGGATTCATGTATGAAACGTCCAGCACGACCCCCCTCCCACCTGCTCCATGATATAGTGTGGACCATACAGATAAGACACATTGGACAATTAAAAGGTCTCATTAAACAGAAACTGGACAGTTCTTCTGACATGCTGTCGAAATATCGTCTGTGAACTGTTGTGAGGTCCACTGCCGTTGACTCGACGCTCCTATAAAATGAGGCATTTGAGTTTCACTGATTAATGTGCAAAGAGTAATTCAATAGTGAGGCTCACGGTCACGTTGAGTCATTGAGTCTCTCTCCTATACTTCAAAAGACCTCAGAGAAATAAGAAAGCGAAGGCGACAGCCTATATTCAAGGTGACCATACCTTCAGCAGCTATAACGTTTACACATTTGGCAGATCCAAAGCCATTTACATTGGGTTTAAAATGTATTCATCTTATTAGTTTGTGTATTTCAGGGGAATCAAACCCATGACCTTGGCATTGCTCACACCATGCTACACATACTCAAAAACATTAACAACATGAGGACTTCAAATGTAACTTTTCCGATTTTCAACCCATTTTCAGCATTGGTACTGTATGTAAATAAACAGTGTTTACATTCTCTTTATGTTATCTGGACCGAGAAATGCTAATTTATTTATCTGCAAAATGTCATCCGCTACACTTTCCATAGAACGATATGACGCGTTTCGTGTCATTCAATAGACTTGTGTGACGAATAAACTGGCATTTCTCAGTCCAGATAACAAAGAAAATACTGATAGTAAGTAAATATTGTTCATTACCACCGATATTGTAATAATCCAAAACAGATTGAAAATCACTGAAGTGTGTTTCTAATCCCAACACAACGTAGTTATATTCATGTTGATGTATTGCTCGACCACTATTTCTTAGCAATATTTAATAACTGAGACAGGCAATACAAGGTAAAACAAATAGTTACGCTCATGATTGCGGCAAGAAATGATTTTTTCTTGTCCACGTCCTGGTAAAACTTTCGCCCACGTGTCATTCGCTCTATTATGCAGGTCAGGTATTGCTTTTCACAGTCCTTCTGAATGCAGTCTAATGGAAGGAGCAAAAAAAATGAACTACTTACAGAAGAAACACGCCTCATGCGCCAAATGGCTTTCGGCATTTTCTCAGGGCGGGTTTGAAGAATGTGGGTCTCTGCCCTTTTTCTCACAATAGAAGAGGTGCATTATTTTGCTGTGCAAAATACCCCATCAACTCCAAATTATACACAAAATTACGGGCATAAACTTTAAGGATGTTGGGTGCTGGAAGAATCCACTGCAAATTTATGTGACAAGTATTGGGTAAAGAGGCACTCTTTGTGATAGATATGACTCAGCAGACAGTTCTGTGGCGCATAAGCAAGGAGTTTTGGGGTAAAGGGAGGTTTGAAGATGAAGATTGAGGCTGAAATGGGGCATTAAGAAAATGACACAGTCCATTTCGGCTCCCAAACCCTCCTCTGGTGGTCTCGCTGAGACATGATTAATGGATGTAATCAAGTGATGTCCCTCAGTCTGCCTGTGCCCTTCATGGCCCTGGCTAATTACACTGCACACAACAAACAAGCCCAAATCACAACAGACGCTTTATGAAGTCAGGCCATTCTTTCATGAGCTCCGCTGTGTGTCGAGCGTATGTCAGGCTGAAGAGACCTTACACCTGAATTCTCACAACATATGGAGACGTAGCTGCTGTACTACACATGATTGTAATATACACATAATTGAACCCATTAGGAAAATTGAGGAAAACTATTTTTATGTGACGTTTATTAAAAGTGTCGTAGACTTTTGTATTGTAATACCAATAGGTCAACACAGAATTACAGATTTAAAGCTGCAATCCATGACTTTTGCCTCTATATCACCATCTCTCTTAGAAAATGTTTGTAACAAAACTGTACGTTACTAATGTACAAATCTGATGTTAAACTGACGTCAAACTGACATAAAGATGATGTTATAAATCATAAATACACGCTTAATGTTGCAGATTTTTTTACTGTACTTGCTTAATTACAACTGTTTTATTTTACGTTTTTTAAAACCTAAAAGAGATGGACTGCAGCTTTAAATCAGAACTGTTGTAAATTTGTATTACACGAGTTACTGTGAGAGCAGCGAAAGGCCTGCGACCTATTAATAAATTCCTTCTCCAACAAATACAAGGATGAAGTTTAAACTGTCTTTGCTTTACTGAAATATTTCAACGAAAGCCTCCACAAATTCTGACATTAGGCTTTGAAAGAATGCTACATGTTTAAGTGCTCTGAACATCCGAGAAAGCACATGTACTTGAATTCTTTGTGTTGTCTATGTTCTACCATAATTATACAAACAATAGCCGACTAATCTTTTATTGTACAATCCTTCAAAGGACCTGAGAACATTTTATCCTCATTATCATCCCATCAAAGCCTCAGATCTGGTAAGAACAAACAACAAATAATGCAAATAAATAAATAAACAATCTTTATCTCGCGGGGAATTACATCTAGATGGGCCACAATGGAAATAAATGTTGTGCCAAATTAGAGTCATTTACCAGGCAGACCTGTCGATGCTGACTTGAGGAAATGTTGACCTTTTGGTATCTCAAATGATCAATCTCATCTCACAAAGACATTTCTCAGCGCACGATGCTTCTTTAACGCATCTCTGGCTCTCCTACTATATTCTGCGTCCGAAGATAAAGACCAGATTAATCAATTTACAAAACTTGCAGGGCAATTTTTACAAATTTATCTCTGCCTGTGATGCATTTGGATGGTCACTCGTCTCTCCTTCGGATGTTCATTCATACGCTTTAAACTGCACATCGTTCCTCATACTTCATCCAGGCAACTAATTACGGAGTTCAGTGATGGAAGGGCACATATTTAAACTGCAGTCCATTAATCAAACTTAGGCTGAAATATTAATAATACATGTTAATTTAGCAATTACGACCCTTAATTGCAAGGGCACAAATGAAAGCTCAGTGAATCGCAACTGATTTAATGTCCATTGTTCGACATTTACTATTCTGGTAAGTATAGGACATCACTACACATCTGAAAAACACTCTGGAATGTTCTCTTTCCAAAACTTAAAAATAAACTACAGCATAATCGAATAAGCATAACTGCTTGTTTCACCTTGTATTGCTAGCCTCATTGCAAAGCAATTTATTCACATGCATATGTATAATTTGCATAATGTACAATCAATTTACTTTTTAAAAACCGAGTTCTTGGTATTCTCATTCCATCACCCACACTTTTATAATACTGACCTATTTGTTCCCCACAACTTAAGTCAACCCTCTGCTGGGCCCACCATCACTTTCTCCATCTGGATGAATGAAACCGTCATCTGCCGGGCTTGGATAGACAGACTCAAATACTTTATTGATCCCAGAGGGGATATTCAGCTGGAAAACAACAACATGCACAGAAAAACACACTGTGTGTATACACACTGAATCAAGCTAAAGGTTTATGTCATGTCACCAATGTGATATCACAGAATGCGTGGTGTTTCAGTTTTGGAGAAGCTACTTTAGTGAGATAGTTCACTCAAAATTTTTTAAATCTCTTTCTTCTATGACTTTCTTCTGCAGAACACAAAAGAAGATACTTTTAAGAATGTTGGTAACCAAACAACGGTGTTAGCATTTGACTTGCATTGGTTTTGTGCCTATACAATAGAAGTGAATGGGTTCTGCCGCTTGTTCGGTTACCATTCTTCAAAATATTTTCATTTGCGTTTTTCAGAAGAAAGTCATACAGGTTTGGAATGACAAAAGGGTATAATAACCAAATTTTTAACTTTTGGGTGAACTATCCCTTTAAAACTGTGGCTTGCCAAGCTGCAAGCTGCCCATAATTCAGTTAAGTTAAGTCAAACTACATTTTAGAAAAAAGTCAGCCTTACTATAAGCTAATAAGAAAAAATATGTTTTTTTATACTTTTTATGATACTTTTTATGATATTTATGCCCAGTTTCACAGACAAGGTTTAAGGCTAGTCCCAGATTAAAATGAAAGTTTGAGCTGTTTGAACTGAAAATAGCATGCCCTGAAATATCTTAAAATATGCCATTGACATTGTTTTGTCTCTAGATGCACACCAGTAATGTTTTTTACATAAACATTTTTTAAAAAGCTACTTAAATATCATAAACTAAGGGTTAGTCCTGACTTAAACTAAGCCCTGTCTGTGAAACCGGGCCATAGAGAGGCACTATATCGTTCGAGAAGGCAATTTCTTTTAAATTATATAATAATCAGATGATGTATCAGCATGATAGCACCAAACTTATTTATATTAAGCATATTGTTTCACATACTGTACATTTAGACTAAATAGTAAACCAATAAAAGTAATCTTTAATGTAAGAGAATGAAAAAAAACATTTATTATTCTATAACAGCAGCATTTAACCAAACATGTTAAGCTCAATTGGTAAAGCATTGCATTAGCAACACAAAGGTCACAGGTTTGATGCTCAGGGAACATACGTACTGTTAAAAACTGTCAATAGCTCTGAATAAATTAAGTCGCTTAACACAAAGCATCTGTCAAAAGAATAAATGTAAAATACATGAGATGCAAAATGTTACCCAGACAGTTCCATAAACAACTGAAATGACATGTCAATGAATTATCCAATTGTTTTATTTAACGCTTTACTAAAAATGAATCACTTTCCAACAATTTCTTGAAAAGGATACATCCTATTGGTGTGTTCATCTTTAGCTCAGCTGCGTGACAAATATAATGTGACTAAAACAGTGATTTCACGCTATGCCACGCCACAACGTTTTGTGGTCGGGTTAGTCAAGTTTATCTGTATAGTTCTTTTCATAAAACACGTTTCAAAGCAGCTTTACAGAAACTCATTTCGTAATTCCCCCAGTGAGCGAGGCAGAAAAGTCAAGATAATGGTCTGACTGTTCTCCATGTTAGTTCTGCTTAAATCCTACTCACTGATGTTTGTCAGATACTCAAGAAGCTATTATGTTATTACAGATGTTCCAAAAAACATCAGAGAAAGTCTTTGAAACAGGACATTCATGTATATTGCAACAAGCCCTGCCAATAAAGGGAACTGCAAAAGGAGTTCTGAACTTCTGAAACTTTAAAGCCGAAGAGATGACACGACTACTGTGATGTCGAATTTGCATGTCATTTCAAATGTGCATGCACACTCGGCTGCGCGCTCCCGAACTTTAACATTTTGTCTCATTCAAAGTCAAACCAATTAGCACACGCTGCTACGATTTCCTTGAGGAAATAACGTTTGATTTAAATACGTCCTCTGAAAATATTTACATTGCTAATGGGTGCCACAGACTGCGCATCTCTATAGTAAATAAATATGTCAGCTTTGTTTCTTATGAGCTGTCGTGCTGAAATTATCTACCTGTGAGCAATCGTTAGCGCCTGTAGTTTGACGCTTTTAGACTGCATTTGCGCAGGTGGCATAATTAAACCGTCTCGGTTTGTACCGAAGTGACGAACAGTACTGAGGGTAACTTTAAAGAGAACAAACATCGCAAAACGATAAACGTCTCGGCTCCTGCAAAAGTAGCACCTGCTAATGATAATGAAAACAACCCGCTAATGTGTCCCTTTTGCACTCAAGTTATCTTAGTGATGTATAACGGCTAATTTCCTCCGTGAGCGTCTGCAAATGATAGAGAGTGTAGACCACACCACAGTTTTTCAACCTCGGGCTATCGACGATGTGAAACACAACAGGTGCGCGCCATGTAGCAACCTTGCGCCGCCCAACCCAAACATCCCATCTTGCGTATCAGATTTATGGCTGTTGCCTCCTTTCTTTGGCATAAACAACTCATTTGGACAGCCAGCATGTTGTAAACAATGTAGGCCTGCAGGCAATATATCAATGCAGCCCAGAGATTTATACGTGTGAAGTTGAAGCCGAGATCTCAATAGACATCCGCTCACGGTCTCATTGGCATCCTCATACGCTAATCCTCAGCTTTTCCAATGCTCTTATCATTGCTAAATCATGCATCTGACCCCAGCGTGTTTACTGAGGTCTGCCAGGCCTATTCCCAAGCTCCCTACCAAATCCGTCACGAGCCAATAAAGAAATGCCAATGCCTAGCTGGAGGCCGATGATATACTGTAGTTCCATGTAGAGGTGCGGGACATGCAAACAGTGGGTTTCCTTTATGTTTTCCCTTATCTCCTCGACACATTCTCAGCCCTCGCAACCGGGAGCACAAGCCATGTGTTACTTCACATGTGCAACGTACACGAATAGACCTTCAGCTAAATGGCTACCATGAGAAAATCGCTTGAAGAAATGGTGAAAGAGAGATGGAGGGGGATCTGAAAAGGTGACAAGATGACAGCGTAATTGGGATTTCAAGAGACATGGCTGAAAAAAATCTATAGTAGAGTACACGAGGGAGTGTCGGGTAAGCTGTGCCACTTTAAAAAAAAAAGATAAAATCTAATGTATGCAGGACGTTTTAATTTCAACTGATAGCAGAGAGTTTGTATACTGTAGGACCATATAAATATAGCTTTATCAAAAGCTGTCATGTCATTGGCATTGGGGAGCACAACACATATGACATCATTTACCAATCTACTAATGCACAATCCCATTATAATGTAACAAAAATACATTTTGTTTGTTCATGATTCCCACACGTTTCCCCACTCGCTTCTACAAAGTGAAATAAATAATAAAATGTGTGCACAGCCACAGATGTGCAAAGACACAAAAAGATGAAAAAAAAAATCCACTGCGGACCAAAGAGTCAATAAATGCAAAACAAGAATCTCGCTGGCATACTGAATAGCTTTTTATCATTTGACAAATCTCAGAACCCATGATGGAGCACTAATGCATTTACAACAGTCCTAATGGCCGTATAAGATTTCATGTAACAATCATCCACATATATTCAACGCTTCCTGACACTCTTAATAGACCTCTGAATGCGAGTCTCTCGGTACAAGTCTTCTTTGGCGCCATCAGAGTAAGACGCAGACACCTACGCTTCATCTGATATGAGCTATCAGTGGCAGGGTAATCATAAAACACAAGGATTTTTAGATCAGCTTGCATGACTTTCTACTGGGAACAAATGTCTCAGCTGAGTGGGGAAAAGCTAATGGGTGACATTGCTTTTGTCAGTAACCAAATACTGTTCTGGAAATGCATTTCATACATAATCAACCACAACGTAACTTCTCAGCTTCTCAATTGCGCAGAAGTTTCATTATTAATGTTTTAAAACAAAATTTTCATCATTTGAAAAGAGTCTTGAACATATTTTGATTCCAAGCAAGCATGAACCTTTTTCTGGCTGTGAGATTGAACAATAATTCCTCTGAATCAAGTCTATTGCTTCTGATCATTAGCCACCTTTTTATACTACCCCATCAAAGGTTTCATGACCAACAATGATATTTTGGATATTTTGACTTGCAATTTGATCAAACATTATTTTTTTATGAATTTCAAGATCTTAAACCGGCCAGTGATGGGGTTTTTATCCTAAGATCAATGCCAGTATAGAAGCTTTTAAATATCCACCACTGACTCTTCTTTCATCATAAATATTAAATCAGATAAAGACATGATATCCGTATGAAGCTCAACATTTGTTTCAAAGGCATCAACAGATTCATTTAAACTCATTAGTTGCCTCAATTTCTTTCTTTCATTTTTCATATAACTGATGTCTAGAAGCAAAAAAGATTGCATCACAGATCTGCCCCGTTTCACTGATTTTATCAGTTTACAGAGGCACAGAACTGAATCATAGTTGTTCTGGATGATTCCATATCTATTCAATTATAGTACACAAAGCATAGCAGAAATATGTTTACCTATCATTGATTCTTTCCTCTATTAACTTTAATGATGCCATTAACTGTCATTTCTTCGCCAGCTGAAAGAAAAAGGACTTTTCTGTGAACACTGGCTTGGTACTGCTTACGGTCACTGTTTGCAACACATTTTACCTCTGTTGTACTGATAGAAAAGGATATGAAACTGGATATTTAATGAGAAAAAAACTTGTCTATTAGGGAAGTAAATATGGTCAATTTCATGTTGAGTGGCACAGCCAGTGGCCTGCTTTGGTTTGGCATTTTTAAGATGATAGGAATATCATGTGACTTCAAAAAGTCGTCTTTGGGGCATTTTGCTCTTTTAGAGCTCAGCAGACGCAGTCTTCACTCGCTTTCATTATTTAGAAAAAAAGTGATCAGGATATTCTTAAAAAATGTAATGTAATCATTTATGCTCCAAACAAAAACTGCTTAAAGGTCCAGTGTATGAAATTTAGCTGCATCTAGTGGTGAGGTTGTGAATTGCAACAAACAGCTCACTCCACCCCTCCCTTTCGAAGCACTATGGTGGCTTACTCAGAACTTAGATTTTGGGGGTTTTGCCGAAGGAGATAACATGTTTACGAAACACGCTCTGTGAAGCAGTTTGTCCGTTTAGGGCTGCTGTAGAAACAACATGGCGAATTCCATGCAAGGGGACCCGTGGTGTATGTAGATAGAAATAGCTCATTCTAAGGTAATTAAAACATAACGCTTCATTGTGTCAGGTCTTTACACACCTCTGAAGACATAGTTATGTATATTGCATTTCTGTCAATAGATCCTCCAAAATTACACATTGGCCCTTTAATAAGTAAATAAAAATTCAGATTTTTCAAACGCAGGTGAAATCTGTCAGAAACACATTCAGGTTCAGATGCAAACAGCAGTTTGATGTTTCTCCCCTGAGGCCGCTGTAAAGGCCCAGATGGTTGTTCACTATGAGTACCGTGTTCTGATGCCACACACAAGAGGGTTTAACTGGGTTTAAGGGGCAGTGCCAGGTCTGTCAGATGGTCGCCTCGCCAGGGTGACAACAACGGGCTGGCAACGGTTACAGGTGGGTCGGCTACCGCACCAGCTTGCTGGCACCCACACTGTGAGGCTCCGGTCTAGCGAGAAGGAGAGTGACAAGAAGAGTCGGGAGAATCAAAGGTCAAAGAGTCTTCGAAGAGTCACCTGGACACATTCCTGGCAGACTGTTGATTCAATTAGAAGACAAAGCAGGGGAAAAGTAAAGGAGGTCTGTGTTGACTGTACAGATATCTGAGGGCATTTCGAGAGTTCTTTCAAAACGTTCATTGGCATATTTTATTGTTTTCAGTAATTATTCATGGGCAATGTCATTTCAAAGGGAAATGATAATGAAGACTATCTGGTTGTAAATCACAAGGGCCTGCTGTGTCAGCAAATGCAAATTTATATAACTTGTAAATAATTGATACAGACGTTTCAATTGTTGGTAAGAAGCCAATTTTTGGAAAAGATGCGATCGGTGTATGCCTAAAGCATAAATAATACAAGACAAATCTATTATTTTGTCACAACTAAAGTATGTAATTCAATATTGGCTAATTTGTTTATTTGTGCAATCCATTTAATATACATTAAAATTATAAATAAGGAAATATAAAAACCTTTAAAGACATAGTTTTAGGAATAATCATTCTCTTTGTTAATCTGATGCAATTACTATCAATAGAACATCAAATATCCTTTCTCACTTCACAGTTTATGTGTCCATGAATGTTAAAGACACATTGGTAGGAGACTAGGTCACTTTTCATATGGATGGTAAGTGCTGTCTGACACAGCTGGCACTGGCGAGGTGCTCTTTGTCACCAACAGAACATGGAGAGCTTTATAGAACCTGGGTGAAATTATCTACACCACCAGACCGCTGGTTTTAATCTAGTGGGTCAAGCAGGAGGTCTAATCCCTTCTGTCACCACTAGGTTAGAGACTAAGGACGTAGGGTGCAGTATAGTTCAGGGAATGTGATACAACCTATGAAAAACGTTTACGCTCAGAACAGTGTGCGGAAACAAGGCAGAACTTTTTATTTCTTGCATGATGAATGTTGAGCCTGTGGGATAATACTTAAATCACCCTGTTTAGAGATATTTACACACATTCCAGACCACGATTTGATGATAATCTGGTATGACAGAATGCTTTAGCAGGTTTTACATTTTCAGTAAAGCAACACAATGAGATCAAATTAAGTCTATTTTATGTAATGGAATGTAATTTGTCATGACTTTTCATCATGATTGATTTAATGAAACCTACTGTATATAAAAACAACAAACAAAACAAATTGTTATGCTCAGGAATTTACAAAAAATTACTGTGCAATCTACCACATAAACAAGAACAGTAATGTATAATTACGGACATTAAATAACATCCAATCCAAAATTAACCATACTTTTATTATAGTAAAAGTGTACTAACAACGATTTATTTTAGCAGACTGATTACAATTCTACTACCACAGTTAAACTCTCTAAATTTGTGGTTACTATGTTTGTACTACAAAAAAAAAACGATGGACTTGACTTGCATATTTGCTCCAATGCAGTAGGCTACACAAGAAGGTTTACTGTGTGTGCCCGACTTGACCTTCTATTTTCAGTTTTACAAACTAGAAGTTTATCTTTCTTGAATGCAAATCCTAAAATGTACAAGTTTTAATACTGTACATCGATGCTGAATTAAAAATACATGAGGTGACACCATGTCGCCATATAAAGTGTATACGCTCCAGTAGTTCATAATTAGAAGAGTGTGTTTTATTCTGAACATAACCATATCTTGAAAAACAACAGCGGTAGGTGCCCAAGAATGGTTAAGGTTGAGTAGTGCACCATCCTGGAGGGATATAACCTATCTATGTGACTCTGTGGATATGCAAATCTTTTATTTTACCTCCAATATAACATATGCATAGCAAGTCTATGTCCACCGCAAGCTCTGCAAATTAAAAAGTAATGCATAAGTTAGAAGGTAATTTAGCAGTGGAATCAAGCAAGGTGTGATCTGTGCTCAGGTGTGGGTATTCTCATTTTGCAGACCACTCTCGTTTTTTTCAGATTCTTCCATTTCCTGTTCATACATCATTTCTCTCTGTTTCATTCCTTATTGGATATAATATAGGAGTAGATCCATCTCACAGTAAGGTCAACTGGGATGATATTAAAAAAAGTTCAATTTAAAACGTGGCACTTATCTGGGGATAAAGCCAATTAAAAATCCAGCAATTAATAGCAGAATATTGCAAATCCTTACATCCCAGCGGTGGAGCGGCACAAAGACACGATGTGGTTTTGCAAATGAATGCAACTAGGAAAGCCAGCCCCTGACTATTAAAATATGTGGCTGGGGGTAATATTACATTACACAGCACCAGGAGATTCTCTTTCATTCGCTTTCTATTCTCGGCCTGCTACAGGCAGGTGTAACATCTATTCTCCTCATGTCTTATGAAACGCTTCACTGTTCCTTGAATTAAAAGACACGGCTGAACGTACAACGACCACAAAGCAATGCTCGTGACAAACCTAAGATTTAGAAGACAGTCTCAAAAAGAGAATGCACAAAAAACAGCATTTCTGTTCTGCATATACATTTATTCAATGCCAATCATTCATTCATTCCTTTAATTCAGTGCGCATTAATATTGCAAAGACTATTGAAAGTTATAATGCCTTGAATCTGTAGATGTCGTGGCATCTGAAAGACGTCCCTGCAGTTCCTTTTCAGTTTAGCCGCTAAAGTGTGATGCTAACAATGCCAAATTCATGTGCTCTATTCCCAAGAAACTGTGTGGCACAACAGTGAATGCACTTTACTCCAAGTCACCCTGAATAAAGCATGTGCCAAATGCTTAACTGTAATTAAAAATAATTTGGTCACCTAAGCCATTGTGCTTTTTGGAATTAGCAACAAGAGCCATTTAATGTTGGATGCAGTGCATGGAGAAACCACAGGTGCAATTCATCGCAACTATGGATTACTAAATTTGACAAAGAAATTGTCGTTTTATTTGTCTTAATTTAACTTTACGATCAGCATATTTATATATACAGTATACATTTTAAAACCCTGTAAGTGCATTTAGAGTGTCCAAATGCTTTGGGGCAAAGCGAATGATACAGAAATATTACAAAAAATCATGGTTGAATAAAACGGAACTAAATAACGATTGAACAAATGCCAGGAATTTTCAGCCAAACCTTTCTGCCAATTGTACAATTTACTAACTCTATTAAGTCAAATTGTGCGTACCTGACATCACAGCTACACCATTCCAGAAAACCCTCTGAAGACATCTAAACAAGAGCAAGCGCTGCAGTTTCTAACCTATACTGACAGAGAGCTTCATTAAGATCTAAGAACCAAGCTCTCTAACATGGGAAACGTAAATGGAACATTCATCCGTCGATACCTACACTGTTCTCATTTAAATGCTTGTCATATTAACTTAGCTTTAATAATCGACGGAGGTACCCGTTCTGAGTCATGTGACCACATGACTGGCATTAGTAGTCCAGCTACTGATTCATCTCTATCACTCTCATTGACTCCAGACAGCCCTTTCTCTTTTTCTTCGACCGCGATTAGCAAGATGAATTCTGAACTAAGTGCCTGGAATTTGTCCTCGGGATCAGATCTCTAGGGACAAAGCTGGTTGTATTGGGCGGTCACTCAGCCGCAGTCTCGCATTTTCAGAAGTCATCATTAACCGGCAGGGCTCTCCATCAGAAAGGTCTGCCTGTCCGCCCCTCTGCCTGGCTGCTGTATGCCTCATTCCACCTATCGCTGATAACCGACAACCTCTGTCTCCTCCTCCAATGCACATGTACTGCCACACAGGGGAAAGATGTCTCAATACTACAAAGGCAACAAAAAGCCTTTTCACTAAGGATGAGTCATGGTGGTCGACTAGTCATCCAACAACCTACAATCAGTAGGTTTTTATTTATCAGTAAGATCAAACGCATGTTGTTTAAAAAATAGGATTTAGGAAATGATACGTTATATTTTTGGTTTATGTTTTTTCTAACTTTTGCCTTTGTTCTGATTGTTTGTTGAAGGAGGTATGTAGTGCTTAAAGAATTAAAGGATGTTGCACAATATTAAAGAAAAACAACTATATTAAAAATATATTTTGAAATATACATAAAATAACTTAAATGCAATAAATGGGATACGATAACGCTAAAGCTTGTGACATAATTTGAATAACTATATTAAAATATATTTTAAAATGATATAAATGCGATATCTGCGAAACAATAATGCTAAAGTTTGTCAAATTAATTGGAATAACTATAATAAAAGATATATTTAAAAATGGATAATAATTATTATTATTATTATAAAATTATCATCATTATTATTATTTATTGCTAAAGTTTGAAAAATAATAAATAAAATCTATTTAAAAACTTAAAATGATTAAATCGACATACAAGTTTCACAGTTTTTCTGATCACTGATCCTCATCGCCATATAGGCACTAACATTCACATGACCCTCTCTTTGCTATCTGCGTAGACCAGACCTTAAAAGATTTTAATATTTCAAAAAGTTATGAATACATCAATAATGGCAAACAATTGTGATCTACACATTGCGATATGCACATTTGCAATATTTCGATAATTTTAAACACAGTCTGTGCATCTCTAGTGCAATAATCCTTTCCGAGAAGATAAATCCATGTCTTAAACACAGGCTTCCTTAAGACTGATTAGTCAACTGCTTGTTCAGGCAACACATTTAGCAAGATCTTCTATATGCATATGAGTGATAAATTCATGCAATTCTTCAGATGTAAAAAGGCAATCTCAGATGTAACAATGTCTTTGTATGTCTGCATGTTAATGCTTTCTATGACTCACATTCACCAACCACACTAAATTGTTACTATATTTAGTCCGCATTATGAGTACTCATTTCTAGGCAAAATAATCCTCACAAAAGACAACTTCAGGCTTTAATAATCAACCTTCTGCTCTTTTTCAACCATTTCCTTTATACAAGGCAACATGCCAAATGATATTCAGTGTGGGACAGCACCGCCCACACGGTTCAAAAGGAAAGGGAATAGATTTAAAGCCAAGCAGAACCACAGAGCTGCATACATCTCTACATCCTTCCCAGGCTTGCTTTTATTGCAGACATTCTATCATTTGTTTAACAAGCTCATTAGTGCAGAGTATTGAGAGTGTCGTGTGATGCCAAAGTGCTGTGCTCTTTGCTCTAGTAAAGATTCTTATTTAGCTCGCCGGTTCTGTTTGTTTCCAGAGACCGGACACCTCGTGCGTTGAAGTTTATGTAGCGAGATAATGGAGAGCAATCGAATGATGTGGGAGTAGCCATGAAGACTTCTCAGCAAAAGCGAGAAGACAATCACCCACTCTGTAATTGAACTGACCCTTTGACCATTTGCTATCTTTGACCCCCACGCACAAGCCGATTCCCATTTCGCGACAGGGGACGAGAAATGGCTATTGTACGTTGCAGATAACGTTTTTACTGCGAGTATTTGAAGTGCGAAGGTAGAATAGCCACGCGAACATTCATCAGCCTGGAGTGGCACCTCTTATAGTCTCTGTGTTCAGAGGAAGCCATTTTTGATGAGCACAGCTCTGAGAATTCATGCATTATAGAGGCTTTATGTTTGTGGGGGAATGAGCGACTATTACACCATGGAGACACTATGTGACTGGAATGCTACAAAAGTGCTGCGACAAATTATGTTGTGAGGCGAGTTCACTAAAGAGTTGCGTCATTTTTGCGTGCTTCTTTCTCACAAATAAACCACAATCCAGGTTAACCAAGCACTGAATGCACAGGAATATCACAGCACTATAGACCACTTTAAAAGACGTAAAAACATAGACGTTTAAAAACATGGAATAAAAAATAAAACCGGATGTGTTGCTGGTCAAGTCACTGGCATTATTTTCAATTTGGGCTGTTAAATTGATTAATCGCAGTTAATCGATTCCAAATCATATTTATTTATAAATTTTTATGTAGTTATACATATAACACGTTTCTTAAATTCATAAATGCATGTTTGTGTATTTATATATAGATATAAATATACATGCCACAAAGACATATTATATAAACACAAGTTTTTTTTAATCGATTAATCGCCTTTTAATCGCCCGACAGCCCTTTTTTCAACATAAACACTTCCACGTTTCTAAACTATATTTATGTGTCAAGTATAAGTATTCCCAGTAAAGTATACTACATCTCGATAGCCTGCTACATTCTTCTACAACCTAGTGCTTAAAACCGGCCTGTAAAATGGGGAATTCTGAAATGTGAACTATATTCAGCACTAACGTTGTAGGTGTGGTTGCAGTTTTACCCGTTCGCATAATTTACTTAGTAATTGGTAGGGGTGTGACGAGACACTTATCCCACGAGACGAGACCAGACACGAGACTGAGTACACGAGAACGAGACGAGATTTTTAGACTTTTAGAAGATGAAATATGTAGGGGAAAATAGTCTCTTATTCATCTTAAAAACACAAAATGCAAAAAATATAGGCATTATAAAATCTACCTTCAAATTAAACTTCTATTTTAATGAATTATATTATGCAATAATAAACAATATGTAAACACTGCAAAATGTTTTGTCACAAACTCAACTGACACAAAAATTATGATTTGTTTTCTTAACAGGTGCAGCTTTTAGTAAAGAGCTGTGGTTGTTTTCTTTACATGCTTTTTGCATAGTGTCATACACTGTCAATCCTGTTAGCAGAGGTGGCGATCATATCACACTGTCAATCCTCCTTCCACCACTGACTGATGCCTCATAGCTTTCAGAGAAACAGTTAAAACTATATAAACACATCATGTTTTATGCGAACATTGGACATATGTAAGAGACAGATGAAGAGGTTTGCCTGTGAATGTATTTAAAATAACGTAATGTGAACAATTGCTATACTCAACTTGTGGTACAGTCTGCTGCTGTTCAACAGCGCTACGCGCTCTCAAAGCGCTGCTGGCACCGACGTAAACACTAGTGCGCGAGGGACGCGAAAAACGCGTGCGAATGTTGAAACCGTCCATCTAGTGCGTGTTTACATAGAGAAACGGTGTGAAAGTAGCACTGCGGTGGGATGGTAAATCACGTTGTCTTTATGAATGGTCGGGCCGGTCACTGTAGCTCACAGCAGCTCACAGCAGGCACATACTTTGTGCAGTTATTAGCGTGTTCTGTACAGTAATGAAAACAGGTCGCACCACAACAAATTGTGCACTCACACAAATACTCCAAAATATTTTTTGAGGTCGCACAGGTTAAATATGGTCGACTAATACGACTAAAATGGTCGCAATTTCAAGCCCAGCACTCCATCATGCCAATTGCGTGAGGATATTGTGTTCTCGCGAGACCAATTGGATCGAGATCTCGTCACACCCCTAGTAATTGGATGCTAAAGCAAAGCAGACAGTGCGAACTAAAAAAACAGGGCATCAGCTAGCGTAATTCATTCTAAGCGAATTCCCCACCGTGTCTTTACACTTTGTAAGCACCATGTTCAATTTGTAGTTCCAGTAGGAAAAGGTCACATCAGTAAGAAAGTCTATGTTATTGAGTCAGAACTGTTACAGACGTTATTAATGAACATAAGAAAAAGTTGCTAGCACCACTTCGGTACTTTGCCAGCGAGCATCTAGGGACTTTTGCTGTGGTATTTAATTCCACATCCACTAGACTAGACCTTCAAAGTATATTACTGCAAATATAGGGGATAAATGATAGTAGAATAGGCATTTCAAACTAGGTTGGCTGTGATACAGAAATATTTTTATGTGTTTGAAATTCAAGTTTCCTTCCTGTATTTTACAAAGCATAATGATCACCAGAAGCACAGCAAGAAAAAAAACTCCTCACTTATACTATATAAATACCCTTTACGCCACGCATAAGAAATGAGACCGCAAATGGAAATGGCTTCCAAGATCTGAGGGCCTGTGAGCAAAGCAATTGAAAACTGTAATGGGATATATGTCTATTCACCTCTACTTCCATTCATGTTTGTCAAATGGTCAAAATCCATCGGTCTTCCAGTCAGGCTAAAAATGTTTGACAGACTGACCAGGCGTCGCTCCCAGGGTTTGTTGTCTAAAAACAATGGCTTGTATTGATCAATGGCTCTAAATGCTATTTGAGCGATGCATAATTTATCAGTTTGCACAAAAAGGAAATGCAAAACATTCTCATTTCTTGATGCCGGCCCAGTAAAATTGAAGCCGCTCTCGGTGGAGATTACGGAGTAAAGCAAACACTGCACAGCGGGGCACAGCTCCTTTATACAACACGCTGCAGGTGGACACGAGTTTAATTACCCTGAAAATCACACAGCACTTCCTGTACCGAAGCTTATGTCCTGCGACACGGATGGGGGAGTTGGTGGTCAAGGCCAACGGCGGTGAGAAAAGCATATTCATCTTTTCACAGGGTTAAAGGAGGTAACCCTATTGCAAATATCTTTTCCCCCATTGGGATTCAATACCTGAGCAAAGTCACTCCAAGGTGATATCTGTCTGAATTGGACGTTGGGTGTCTCTTGGCTGTTCATTATTAATTCAGTCTCTGGCTCATGGGTGCCACAGTATCATTTCAAAGGCCGAGATGAGAAATTGAGGAGCAAGGGGAGTAATACTGCAGCTTTGCTTTCTAACCTGCCTCCTGCCCGTCAATATAGCCGCTAAAATAATGGGGGTCACTGGCAAACTCCTCCTGGGCTCTGACAGCTAATGCCTTTTGCCTACAAAAATCTTGAGAGCTCAGAGCTCAGACAGAGAAAAATAAGCTTAGTAGCAAAGGTTGATTTGCTAAATCTTTTACAACAGCAAGGACCAGACATTTCTAGAAATAGTTACTTTAAAAAATTACTTTTGTAACTAATGTTGTTCTTTTTTTAGCAAAGTACCTTATGAAGACAAGCTAAACGTCATTTGCGCGGTTTAATTTTGTGTAATAGATTTTCATTAACAGACTTTTAGACCTCTTCAACTCCAGCACACTATCAGTGCTTGCAATAAATTGAATGGGTATTACAAAGTTTCGGTCTCATGACCTTCATCAGGCATATACCATTGCTCATTTTTGGACCTGTTTGTCTTTTTTCCTATGCACCTATCTATTAACTACAGGTGTGTGAGTTTGATTGTTAATAGACCTCTTCAACTCAAAATGTTCAACTCAAAATTTGTTACTGTACATTTACATTTTACAAACGGCTCAATTAAAGTCATAGGAATAGAGTGTTGTCACAAATGATAATTGACAATTGTGATTTAGATTTAGAAAATTGAGATTTTATGAAGACAATTTTGAGCTGAGGTCTGTTAATAATTGTAAAAGTTTCTGTAATTAACTTAATATCAATACAACAAATACACGGTAATATTTTTAAATAGTTTTTCTAATTAACTTAAAGTGATAGTTCACCCAAAAATGAATGGTTCCATAAAGAACCTTTCAGTTTGTGGCAAAAAAGTTTCTTCAGATTGTAAAAAAGTAAGTAAGAGATAGTTCTTCAAAGAACTTTTGACTAAACGGTTCCTTGTCGGACTAAAAATGGTTCTTTTTATGGCATCCTGTGAAGAACCTTTTAAGCACTTCTATTTTTAAGAGTACTCTTGTCATTTCAAACCTATATGACTTTCTTTCTTCTGCAGAACACAGATATTTTGAAGAATGTTGTTAATTGGTACCCATTCACTTACATTAGTTTTGTGTCTGTACAATAGAAGTGAATGGGTGTCAGTCATGTTTGGTTAGCAACATTCTTCAAAATATCTTCTTTTGTGTTCTGTGGAAGAAAGAAAGTCGTACAGGTTTAAAATGACAAGAGGGTGAGGATAACAGAATTTTCATTTTTGCATGAACTATCACTTTAATATCAATACAAAAAACAATGTTAATGTTCAAGTTTTTAAAGATAACATTTCAAAGCTTCGAAGCTTTCTGACTCCTCCATGGATGGCAACGCAACCAAAGTTCAAAGCGCCCGTTCCCCAGAGCCACACGACGCATGCGTGTGGCGATACCAGATGCACTGAACGCGCGCTGGAAACTACCACTCAAATCAGGAAGTTTTTGAATATAATCGTTACTTTTGTTTGTTTGCGCACAAAAATATCCTCGTCACATTATATTAATAAATACTGAACCACTGGAGTCGCGTGGACCATTTTACGATGTCTTTATGCACTTTCAACGCTTTGAAGTTTGGTTACGTTGCCATCTATGGTGGAGTCATAAAGCTTCCAAAACTACCTTAATTTGCATTCTGGGGAAAAACGGAGGTCCTAGGGATGTTAAACTACTTGAGTGTGAGTAATTAATGGCAGAATTTTCATTTTGGGGTGGAGTCCCCTTTAAAACCTACTTAATTCACAGAGTAAATCTACTTTTCATGCAATGTTAAAATAATAGTTTAGCTAACACATCTAATTGTTCTCTTTTCAAAGAACAAGTGTTTGAGGCTTTATTGCTAAAAAAATGTAATTCAATCGAGACACTATTTGAATTCTATTCCTAGAAGATGCCTCTAGAGGAAATTTCCAGAGAGCTAAATATAACCAATGGCTTATTGAAAAAGTTGAAAAAAGACTTAAGACAATGAGTTTATAGACTTCCAGCTTTTTCCAGAATCGGTTCAAAGCTATAGTTGTGTTGTGTAAAAACAAATTTGACCACACTGCTAAGACGGTTTGAATACGAGGCATTTCCTGATGTTCCATCGAAGCAATTAACTATAATATCCCACCATAATTTAATATTTAAAGAAGAATTACCGCTGTAGATTGCATCAAACCACATCCTGCCACTTTAAATTACAACAGACCGTCAACAGTAAAATCGTTCGCTTGTTGTGTCCTGCTTTGAGCCTTTTTTGTTTATTTGGGGCTGACAATATGTTATGTGCTTTGAGACATGGCCTCATATTCAGCCCTTTTATCTACATCATTATTTAAGGGATGCCAAGGTGGCTGGCACCACGGCGTGCTGTGGGGGACCGCTTCAACAGCTGTCCCCCCAAAAATAAATGTTCCAAGCGCAGACACATCTTTGACATCGCAACAAACAGCGTTCTCCTGCATTCGCTCCACAATTCATCATGAAAACGTATCGGCTAGAATCACAGCAGTGTCTATGGGTTGCCTCAGGCTATAATGCAGAGCGAACAGAGGAGAAGCATTAATTTAGCATCACCCTGCAGTGATAAGAGGATGAGAGTCGTGCGATATTGTTCATCAACGCATCCATAAACTCAATCAACACACCTGCCCATCACGAGCTCTATAAAGTCTTATTAAAGGCTGCGGTACAGCGAGGCAGATAAAAGGCCGGGTCATTGTCGTAATATCAGTCGGCTCTGCTTTAGGGTTTTACCGTGGAGCAAACTTGATGCCAAATGGCAGACAGACAAGCGTAAAGTAGATCAGCTAACAGCATGAAGTGTTTCACTCCTCGGTTATCGTACTAATTCCAAGCTACTCCAAGCAAATGGGAAAGATGGAGATAAGTAGATACAAGACTAAGAAAGTACAATTGAATTACAATATCTGAAAAGAGGTACAAATTGTAAAACAGATCAGGGTGTTCGGCAATGAAAAGGAACGGTCAATGAGCCACACTCAGCTAAAGGCAATTTGCATGCAAATTGACTCTTGGCTTGATATGATAAAAAAAAAACAATGTCACATGTCCAACACGAACGGCTTTCAACCAAAAACAACTCTCGAGGCAGTGATCTTTCAGGTAGAGCTGATTAAATTACAGCCACCTCGCGGCTTAGCAAAGTGACTCACAACTAGGTCGTGTGACCCATCAGCAGCACATGAAACAGCGTGACACGGCTACATTGTGACTTGGAAGGGTACTCCATCAATCCATGTCAAAAGATTAATGGTGGAAAATGTCACAGAGAATAAGGTCACGCACTGAGAGACCTGGTTTTGGGGGGGCACCACAAAGTCTGCAGTCTGGTTTCGGCTCCAACAGCGCCATAAAGAAAACACAGGGCAAAATTACAAGAATGGCCCCCAACTAGGTTGTCACGGTACCAAAATTTCAGTAGTCGGTACCAATACCAGTAAAATTCCACAGTTCTCGGTACCAATTTCGGTAACAAAGCAAAACACAAGTACATGCTAATTGAAACACAATTTTATTAATAAAGCTCATTGTTAATATAAATGTATAGAAAGCAATGCCATTTTGTATACATGAAGTATAAGTTAATTGTTGCTGAAACTGTCCTGTGCTCACTGGGGTCTTTCATGCTGATGAACATCCTCCTCAGTCTGCTGCTGTATAAGACAAATAGAATAAACTTCAGTAAGTCAACTGACTGAACAAACATGCATAATGCAATATTAAAACAAACCTCAGTTTTTATACCGCATTTACACAAGATTATTTACATTAAGGTAACTGTATATTAAAATAATAAATGCAACATATATATTTTTCTTTAGTTTAAATGTGGCTTTTTAAACCTAATAGAGTTATCCATCCAAGACATACACATTGCTAGTCATACAGTTAGTATGCTAGTTTTCTAGCACATAGATTTCAGATAGGCCTATACAAAATACTAAACTTACCGCTTGAACTTGTTAACTTAAATCCGGATGTTTCCTCCTTTCACCACAAAACTCGTTTTCTTCGTGATATGAATTTAATCTGAAGTATTTCTGTGCGCATCTCTTGTGGAGAGAGCCGCGCTTATCCGCTCATCACGTCTTATTGCGTCTATAAAAGGTTTCCGACTAACAACCTGTCAGACAGAGCATCAGTACCCGGTTGACCCGGTACGTCGGTACTACCGGGTCTTGTGAAAATTAGGTACCGACAACTTTTATATTTTTAGGTACCGACTTGGACCCGAAGTACCGATACTCTTGACAACACTACCCCCAACCACAGCTCACTGTGTGCTTCAAATAGGTAACAGTTCTTTATTGAAAGATAATGAGCCATCATTTACCAACGAGCTGTCAACCCCACACCGTGTACACAAAAGCGTGGCATTAAACACATTTTAAACAGCCCTTGTGTTTAGATATTGTTTAAATCTCAAAATGAAGAGTTTAGTCACAAGAGGGGGAACAATATGCTACCTTGAGCAGAACCGTACGCTGCATGTAGAGCGTGGCATCTGAACCTCATTAACAGGCTTAGTGGTCCCATCAAAAAGCAATATGCTATTAGACTCACTACACTGGCTTCCATTTGTGGATGCTGTGAATATCTACAACAATAGACTCATACATGCTTATTACAGCCGCCCTCAATTATTTGTCTGTTCCACATAATGAATTTGTCTTTCAAAAGTGCAGGAACAGATTTTCTTTTAACCTAATCATGTGAAAGCGTGTGTGGGGGTGTGTTTAGGGAGTAGGTTGGCCAAGAAAAGTCGGCCATGATTAGGTATATCTCTTAGGCCTGTACATCAGAGCTGTCGTACTGTGCCCTTCTCGGGGTCACAAAGTGAAGGCCCGTTTACATCAAGAGCGATAACTATAACGTTTTAAAACTTTGAATTCAAAGGATGAAACTGCAGCCTGAAAGCTTATAATAAACAACATTATCTTACATTGGTGTGGATGCTAAAACTATTCTCATTATAGTTATCTTTATAGTTATCGTCCCTGGTATAAACTAGCCTTCAGACAGTGTTTAAAACTGTGGTTTTAGTTAATGATGTCTGCACAACAGACCCCATAAGCAAAATTACAAAAAAAAACTATATCACTTTTAACCTTTTTCATAACATGTGTAAACGGAAACAGCAACCAGTCTTATGCTACTTCATATATAGTAAGTCGAGACCTTCTGTACTACATGCACATGTCTTTTATAGTTCATGCACTGTATGAAACTATAGCAGTATTTAATTAAATTAAATGTGTAACATTTAAAGGAGCAATGTGGAGATTTTAGCGGCATCTAGTAGCGAGGTTGCGAATTGCAACTAACGCCTCACTCCAGCCCTCCCTTTCGAAGCACTACAGTGGCTGACACAGGACAAAGATGTCATCACGTTTTCGTTTCTTTGCCAAATGAGATAAAGTATTTATGAAACGCGCTCTGTAGAGCAGTTTGTCCGTTTAGGGCTACTGTAGAAACAACATGGGAATTCCATGCAAGGGGACCCGCGGCGTATGTAGATAGAGTAGCTCATTCTAAGGTAATAAACGGCACCTTTAATATAATAAAGGAAATGACCGGCCTAACACAATAACTTTGACTCAATGGCTTTAAATAGTGGGCGGGACAGTGTTTGTACAATGCCGAGACCTTTTGGAAAGGATAATTATCCATTTGGTGAAATTACTCTTTTTTAACTGTACCCTACAGTTCAATGATTTACTTAGACTTACATTAAAATTTTACTGAAAATAACTAATTAAAATTATCATAGACAATCAATAAATGCCATCAGGTTTTTAACTTTACGTAAACTAAATTTTTACTCATACTCATAATAATATTTATGATTCTATGTACATGTAATATATACCGTATTTAATTCATTAAACATGATAAAAATACATTATTATATTAAATGTTAAAAGTGCATGTAGCTGTAGGCGACTAAAGATGAGTCACTTAAATTGACGGTTGCTGCGATGATTGATGGGAGCTTGTTAGGCTTGTTGTGTTATGTTAAGATTGAGTGGCAGAGAAGGCGGAGTTACATGTCTGGGCTAAAGCTAGAGCAGTCTGCTGATTCTCAGACACCAGACCCGGGCTGACTGATGAGCCCAGAGATGCACACTGCTTATGCTGCAATACAGCCCACATAAATAAATAAACAGTGAAAAAAATCACCTGTGATTCATCCGATACAAACCCAAGCCTAATGTTTACAAATATTAAATACGACACTGCATGAGTGCTAAAAAAATGTGTCAAACATCACAAACTGCTTTATGCACCGTAATATATCCTTATATAACATAAAATAATTTCAACCGAATACTTCTCAAACACTTCTCAGTTAGGACTGTGCTAATTCAATCCAAAAGCTCTAACCTCATTGGCTGGAATCAATGATGCAAAGACACACTGTAGAGGAGAAACATGTTTTAAATACACATGCAAATAATCCAGAACCCATCACAGCACAGCATAATACCTCCAAAGCAACTAAACAATCCCATGATGATTTCAAGTCTAGAAATAAGCACCATTGATGACTGCCACACGAAAGCAGTAAACTGGCATTGTACAATTGCAAACATCCTGTTTCACACCCACTGAATTGGCTCAGTGTGCTGGCATGTACTGTTGGGCCCAGAGCTGCACTTTCATTAGGGGAGTTTGGACTACATTACCCAAGTATCTGGAAATCTGATCACAGAGGAATATTCGCAGCCAAACCCACCTGCCACCGTGGCCGGCATCCTGAAAAACACATCCCGCTGCCAAAATACGATGTGATTGAATTAATAAGAAGGAACAGAAAAGCAGGCAATATGTTATCTTGCAGTCAGTGACGGAGGAACTTTAACAATATTAAAGAAATAGATCATCCCAAATTGAAATTTTTGCCATTATTTACTCTTTTCCATATCGTTCCAACACTACTTCAGTTTTGTCAGTGGAATACACACAAACACACACACAATGAGTACAGCACACAGCAGCTGTCAAGCTTCAAAAAGGACCAAACAGAAATAACAATGAAAGTAGTTCCATGACTAGCTATATTCCAAGTCTGCTAAAGCTACATGATAGCTCGGTGAGGAACAGACTGAAATTTGGGTCAAGAGCATGAATCATATTGACTGTAGACTATATTTTTATGGTGTTTTAAGAGTGTTTTTTGGGCACTCTTATTATAGTATAGTAAACAGCTTTATTCACGGTTTCAAAGCAGCATGTGCGCTTCTGTGGCCCAAACTTAACTTCCAGTACACATTCGCAAAGAAGAGTCTCTGCAGATTATTTCTGAAAACAAGCAAATTACATAAAATAGCAAATTGAAAGTATGTCTAGCCAGTATTATTTTGGGTTACCAGTAGAAGAACCGTTACTCGGCTAAACTTGAATGTGTCAAATATGGCCCATTCAACAAATAGTTTATTTCATAAAATTAATATACAATAAAATTCAACAAATTGTTGATGTTATACAATATTTATGCAATAAAATATTGATATAATTTAATATGAATGTAAATTAAATAAAATATAAATGTTATATTATTAGCCACTAGCTAGACCGATCGACAAACACAGACCATAAGTGGACTTTGGACCAGGCGCGTATAGACCAATTTGGAGTTGCACGCGCATACTGGTGGCAGAAAAACAGTGGAAACAAAGCAGCAATGAATTAAACGTAGGAGACAATTCCTTCAAAAATGTGTTTTTGTGTTATTCAATGTCAGAATAGGAATGGCAAAAATGATGGTGTTATTTCCTATGGAATACCGTCGTTGAATATGACATTTTAAGCTAAACAAGCCATTAAACGAACAGGCTGGACTGAAGAAATCATCCGGAATACTCGTTTCTCTGTGTTTATTTTATTTCAGGTAAGGTTTTCTATACTGTTTATCACACACAAATGCAAAATAAATGATGTATCGTTAGTTAAGAACGATAATTTAGATGCTTTCTGCCACCAGTTCGGATCCGCCCACAGAATCACGTCACACTGTTTGCAAACAAAAAATGAAATGTACAATGAAACCATCTATAAGGATTCTCCTTTCTGTTTTTAATGAAAAAAACATTTTGTTTTGGAACAACATAAGGCTGACCAAATAATTGTTTTGTTTATTTTGTAAAATTCATTAAAATAATAGCAATATATGAAGTAATTTAAATTGTTTATTTTAATTGTTTATTTAAATTTGTATTGTTTTAGCAGTATTTTTTATCAATAAACCCGTTTCTAAAATGCAAGAGCTACACAAATATAAGCAAATTCAAGCAATAATCTATATGCGATACAGTACATGAAGGCCTTATTAAAAATATAAACGATTACAGGGAATTGTTAATTCTTGAATAAGGTTTACATTGTTTCGTTTAGTCAATGTCACCATAAGTTAAACCAGAGAGCTGCTCAAACAAAAGAAAATTGTAAATCAAATATCAGCATGACGTCCTCATACCAGGTTAAAGGTTTTCCAGTGGCTCTCTTAAATGCAAAGGCAACTCAGAGGTAAAAAGCCCCACCCTGGAAACCTTTATACCTTGGTTTTACAGGTCTGAATCAAGGGCTGCCTCCAGGCAATGACTGCTCCGGTCTGGAGCTTGTCAAGAAGTCTTTAATGTCAAAGCCCTATGTGTAATTTCATTGCTTTTGGTGCTTTAAAAGAGAATCAAAGAAAAGCAAACATGTGTTGGACAGGTATGAATGGGCTATAAAAAGCGCCAGCTTTGAATGAGCTGAAAACGCAGACAGAGCGGGCAGAAAAAGATCATAGACTCATCATTTTCATTTGTGTTGTGTTGAAACCCAGGCAGCATACAAATGACATCAGTTACATAGAATGACTGAACCGGCGCCCGGGCGCAAAAATAGTCCGAATGCTAATGTCTGCTTGTTGTTGTTTTCTGGCTTGCTCTTTTCTATCGCTTTTAGCCATATTGAGCAGAACTAAAGATTTCAGCAGTGGAAGACGCGTCCCCTGCTGTTTTCTTCTGATTGAAATATGCCACTAAGCTTCAGAAAGCTGGGTCTTCTGGGAATTTACTTTTCCTCTAACTCTGCAATAGTTGTGTCACTCACTTCCCATAGAGCAAACCAGTGAAACCAGCGGTCTAGATCTCCGTTCAAGGGAACTCTAGTTAGTGATCAAAGATTGCTCTGAGTAGAAGTCAGACTGGAGTTAAAGACAAATACTTGTTTTGAAAAATGTTATTTTTGAATGCAAGAACACGTCTTACAGTATATAAAGACCTAGAAACACATCTAATTGGGGTCAGGTCAACAACAAACCAACTTATTTACACAGGGTGTTCTTAAGAACATTTTGGCTTGCTTAGGCAACCCACTGACTAGACAATTTAGAAAATACGTAGTTCTGCACACCCCTACGACAGACGTGTTTAGCACAATACGCTTTGCCTCGCAAAATCACATTAACACGGCACACATATATTATGCACCATCTCGCTCGCTGTGTCGGAGCATGCTAATGCACAATTTGACTTTTCCTGTCTCGAACCCTGTGCTTTTCGTGAAATCACATCTTGCTCTTTTCCTGAGTGAATGAAGATGGATGAACGGCCTCAAAAACAATTACAGATTCCAGTACGGACTAATTGGCGCTTTGAAGTAAACAAAATCATTATGTCAGTGCTTTCTAAACTGAGAATCTGAAATATTACGAGAAAACACTGAACTGTACACACTGCTGATGTCAGTAACATTTTTAGGTGGCTATTAAGAGTATTAAGGTATTAAATCATTAGCTGGGCGGAAACATTCATAAAGTTCAGAATTGCATCGTTTTATTACGCTTTTAATCCTGTCATAGCACAGTCACAAAACCATGAACTCAATGCACCGCGATAGAAAGGTGTGTAAAATAACCTCATAATATTCTTATTGAGAGCCTTTGTGGGGTATAAACTACAAGAATGGCAAACACAGAAATAAAATCCTTGATTTAAAGTCGTATAAAGTGCACTTCAGTTCATACCTCTCTGCTCAAAAGACTATTGCCGAATTTGATGCAAATGGAATAAATCAGTAGATCAAAGCCAGAGAGAAATTTCAATTAGGGGACGACCGTAGAGGATCTTGAACGTTACGTGTGTTACAGAACGTAGGCAAATCAAATTAATCCGGAGTGGGGTATAAAGGAAGCATCTTTTTTTTAATCATCCTAGATAAAGCTGGTCTAATATAAAAAAGGTGAAAATTTAATTTTCTCACCAGGGAAATGATCAGTGATCGGGTCGCAAAGGAGAGGGCAGCTGAAAGTTCGACGGCAAATAAAACGATCTGCAAAATGAAATGCGAGCCGCTGCATTTCTTGAAGAGCACTGCCTTATTATAACTCCCATTCCTCTTTTAATTAAAGGTGGTTAGTGCTGTGATTGGCAGGCCATTTTAATGTCACCTACAGTATACATTTCTAAATTGCTTTCCTCTGCGTCTTGATGGTCAGAGGTGGATTACTCGTATTACAGATTTTTCTCATCATGAACAGAAATGACAGTGGTCAGAGACTCCTCTCCAGGACTTTAACAACCAGTGTTCTTCTTAAGCACACTTACTTGAGTACTGTAGAGTCCATGCATAATAAAAAACACATTTTACATTCAGTTTAAATTGGCCATGTTCCAGCCCACCAATCACATCAGGTGAATCCTATAACGTTACACATATGTTTATATTTGAAACAGGATTGCAATGATAATAACCATTTTCGCATTTTCTTGAAGAAAAAAATGCAATAAAATGTGACTATTTACTTTTAAAGGAGTCATGAATTAAGACTTTTAACCCGAGCTTTTGTTATATAAGAGGGAATCGTATTCAAGCCAACATCCAGTAAGTGTCAGAACTGAAAACGCCCTTGTTACTGAAATTACAACTGTTATTGACACCAGGCCCAGCGAACGCCAGGTCCTTGAACACCACCTCCACAGAAGAATATCAAAGACTACTTCTCTAGCACCGCCCACTGGTTCGCGCATGACAGTACTGAAGTAACACAAGTTGCGCGGAACCAGATAGAGCGAGCAAGCAATAAACATGCTGTTAAAGATCGCAAAATACTCTGCAGTCAGTGCCTGGTTGTGGAAGAACAGTCGCTGCATAACCTTCCTATGGATTCCGACATTAGTAATGCGACGTTCCAGCTCATGTGGGTAAAACATTTTCACAGCGGATTCCTTTGTGAACAAGGCACAGGTCAACGCTGGATTTGTGGAGAGACTAAAATTAAAAAGCCGTGCTGTGCAGTCAATATTGGATCCGACAGGAATGGCGCAGCAATCTTATGTGAGTAAAAATTGTTTTTACTATGCGTCACTATTGCTTTGTTAGAGATCGCTTGATATGCCCTGAGCTCTATTCGCACGGGAAAAGTAATTTGTAAAGTAAAAATTCCCCCACAAATTACGTACCAGATTTAAACACCGAGGTCCTGTGATAATATTAGTCCCGTGCGAATCTGCATCTCTGTAATTTGGCGGGCTCATATATCATTTTTCAAGGTTTTATCCACCGTTTGCAAATAATGGAGGCTGTTTTGATATTATTTCGGGTGCTGGGTCATCTCCATAAGTCACTGTCGTTTTGGCCGGGACTCCCGGGAGTCTCCCGTTTGTTTATTTATCATGGAAACTCTCGTAACATTTGAGACCTGCGATCGCGGTGATCTTCTGTCCGGTTCACGATCACGGGCCTCAAATACTGACAGGTATGGTCATATATCATTAAACACCATACAACTATAGACTATACAAACTATACGCAAAGCCTTGCCATCACATCTTCATGTGTATCACATCACATCAGTATCTTTATGGTTAGAAAAGTTGAGCCTTGGATGTTTCATTGCATTTCTTCTGTAACCAAAACAAAGGAAAAACAACAGAATTATTAACTCCTGATATAAGCGTTAAAATGTTTACACAAATCATGGAACCTTTCTAACCATAAAGATACTTACTGTAACATCTAAGCTATGTAAAGTGTCTTGTGTCTGAACAGAGGCATCTGCATATGAGACACAGAGTAAAGAGCAAATAACAGTTAATATAAACATGCACAACAATGCCAAGGATGTGCATTGAATACAGAGAATCAGCAAGTTAAAGCAAGTCATATTTTATAAGTCTAGTGAGTGAAGTTATACGACCCATTTACCATGGTTTTACCACAGTAGCCAGTTTAACCATGGTATATGTACTACAACTACGCTAATACAACAGGTAAATATATATAGCATTTTATACAGTGAAAGTGTAATAACCATTTCGTTTTTGGCAGATTGATTACCACTTGTGTTTTCTGTTGGCCTGTAGAATACATGTAGCAGCCATTCATACTGCTTAAAAAACCACCGCATTTTTTGATCTCTAAGTTCTTTAACTTGAGCAAACGTGTTAATATACATTTTAGTTAACAAACAGAAACAAAACACAGGTTTAATTGTAAAAACAATCACCTAGACATACTTGAGATCTGCCTCCTCTGCTCTGCCATGACGATCGATCCGTTGCACTGTTGTCTACTGTGACTCACACTGATGACGTCAGTAATGAGGAAGGCATGCCCAGACCCATTATACATGCCCCAATCTGTTGACTCTGCCCCCACGTCAAACCAGTGCCACAAAGCCAAACACACAGTAAAGTGAAGCACAAAGGAAAAACCGAGTCACAAAAGCACTGGTGGCTGAAACGCAGAATTAAAGGGGCGGTGCAAATGAATTAGTAGGTACTGCAAAGGAAAAGATGTGTTGCAAAATCATTGCTGCTAAAGGTTTTCTTTGGAAAAAAAATATTTTATCTCTCAGTACTTAATTGTTTTCTGCAAAACGTTCTTTTTGTTTGCAAAACTTTCTTTTCTCTCAATACCTAAGTTTTATTTCGCGATTCATTATTTTGGTTTGCAGTTGTATTTTTTTTGCTCAATTTTAATTTTAATTTTGCAAAACTTATTTTTTGTTTGCAAACCTTTTTTTGTTGCAAATATATGTGACCCTACTTTGACTCCATATCCATACAATAGAAGTGAATGGGTTGCCACTGTTGTTTGGTTATCAACATTCTTCAAAATATCTTTTTTTTGTGTTCTGCAGAAGAAAGTCATACAGGTTTGAAATGACAAGAGGGTGAGTAACTGATGACAGATTTTTTTTTTTCAAACCATCCCTTTTACTAGTAAAAAATCTTTCACTTATTTACTCACCAGTGGATGTTCATCAGAGGTGTCTTTACCTAGTTAAAGGGACAGTTCACCTAAAGATGAAAATTCCATCATTTTTCACTCATTATTCACATATTATTCAAAACCTGTATAGGACTCATTCTGTGAAACACAACTGAGGATATTTTGAGAAATGTCTCAGTGGTTTTGTGTCCATACAATGTAAGTCAATGTTGTTTATTTTACAACATTAAAGCAAAAAAAACTTGTTCAAAACTGAGTTGGATGTGTGGCGTAGTATTTCTGTGCTTGATACACTCCCCCAGCACTCCAACTTGTTTCAGAAAGTTTTTTATAGGTCTGGATCTCTGTTTCGTAACGGGGATCCTATTCCTTTTATTGGGCAACTCTCCCAGAAGAGCTCGGTAAGGCCAGAGCCATTGAGAGAGAGAGTCGCGTCAACTCCGTTGACTCCAATGGAACAGTTTTTTCACAATAATGGAGGCTCTCTATAGTTCCCGGAATTTAGTAATAACGCATGGAGCTGCGACTAAACAGACCAACTGAGGTAAACTTCTAACCCATTTAAAGACGAAAGCCATTTAATGAATAAAAAACGAAAGAAATAAAGCATTTAAAGAGAAAACATAACTTCCTGGAACTATCTGAAGGCTCCATGAATCACGTGACGCTCCAGCGTTTTGGACTTCCGTTGGCAGAACTCTCTCTCTCAATGGCTCTGGGCCCACACGCCCAACCGACGAGCGATAGTAAGACCCGCCTACCATCAAGATTGGCTGCACTGCATCAAGACCTGGGCCTGCAGCTGCAGCTCGTTACACTTGGGATAGTGAGAGAAGTCAGTAGTTTGTTTGTTCAAGGCATTTCAGCGATGGGTGTTATATAAACAGTGGATATAATGCTGGATTTGGAGATCGTTTGAAACTGATAGATGGCGCGGTCTTAGTGCTAAAAGATGACAGACATGAACCGCACGCGGTAAGTGAAACTAAGTCATACAGTATGTCTGTGTTTTGTTGGCAATCGGCGCGTAACTTTACGTGCATAATTTAAAAAACTAATTGAACATCATCGCATTAACGAATTAATGCGATGATGTAATGTTATTGTGTGCTCGTGCTCTAGTTCCATCCCTCCTGCCTGCCTCCAGCAGCTCGTGTTTTTCTGGAAATAATCGTACATCTGTATCTCTAAGATACGACGTATGCAATACTACTGTATAGGTACTCAAGATTAATATGAGATTGGCAGAAACTGCGTGTGTAACCCCATCTTTAAAAATATCTTCTTTTGTGTTCTGCAGAAGAATGAAAGTTATACAGGTTTATAATGAACCTTAAGTGTCAGAGAGACACTTAAATATACATTGGTGAGCACATCCCACCGCAATGCTCTACGAACTAAGCTTTCAAAAAAACATGTTCTGTATATAAAACATGCATTAACAAATCTAAAGGGTACTATTGAATTCCTTCTTGGTAATTTCACACCCCACAATGCCAGAGATCTAATTGACATCAGCCAATCAATGACTGTGGAGACCATCTCACTTTCATGACACCTGCAACCCCGCCACAAAATCCACAACACACTGTTGTTTTATCAGTCGGTTAATGTGCATCTCTCAGGTTTCATTGTGTTCTTAATGAGCGGCTGAGACATCTCAATTCAGATCGTATCCATCACGGCTACGAAGTCGAATATTTTTTGTCTTGTCAGCAGGTTATCATGCATGGCTTAGCCAGGGTATTACAGTTGTGAATACATTCACTGAACCATGCTGTAATGGTTATATAGAGCGAAGGTAACTTGCTCATATCGTATTCCAGATTTCAATTATTCTTTCCCTACTGCAATGTCTCAAAAAGTCCCCCCCTTTCCTTTTTCTGTTCTTTTTTACGCTATTGCAAATAATTTCTAACAACTATATGACAGGCTTTTATTAATGGCCCTCCATTCTGGCATTCACACTCAACAAGCATTGAACAAATAGCAACCTTGATATGTTATTCACTTTGATAAATGATTCAAATAATACTAATGATACCATGACATTCTATCAAGTGTTTTGCTTATGAGAGAATATTTCACCGCGAGGATACCTAATACATATTAATGCGCTTTCGTGTTCAACATCATTTTGGTAGTCTGATGTTTATTAGCCAATTCTAACATCTATTTCTATTCTGCGGTGGATAAGACTTTCAAACCAGGCTGGGTGACTCGCTCTTTTCATTTTCTTAAGCGCCTGTGGCCTCCGGTGTAGAGGTCTGATCAATGAGCACCATTGCAAATGGCAGCACGATGCTGCTCGCAAGACAAAATAAATGCGATAGTCGTGGGCTGTGAAAGTCTACTGAAAAGGAGAAATGAGGATGAGCTTTAATCCCAGATTGAATCTTCAGAAAAGTCATTAGGTCAAAATGGTGCGGAGGATGGTGAGAGAGAACTTTTAAATAATGAAGCGCCTGAGCTCTAGAGGGAAACAATGCAGAGGGCCACCGCTCGCGTTCGACAGATCTGAAAATTAATGTTTTGCAGCGCTATCTGCAAAGGGTCCCCCGGGGGGCACCCGCTGGTTGCCGTATCTACGAGCGAAGAGGTGCCCAAATCGTACAAAGGCATTTTGATTACAGCCACACTGTCAGTCAGAATCTCAGCATCAGCGCCTCCATTAGATATAATGGACCTGACAGACAAGAAGTGCTAAATCAGTCAGTCAGATTTTGGCACCTAGTGACAAGCTATTGTGACAAGACCTGTTTAGGACAATCCTGTGGGAAAGGTGAGAAGGGTGACTTTGAATGTCACACAAGCCAATTGAAAGATTGTGAAAGTTGGGAAAGAAGTTTTTGTCCACAAAAAGTTAACTTTTACAGTGTAGCCTAAAAAGGAAAGGTTTGTTTCATGCCCCTTGGCTTAGAATGTTTTAGGCAATCCACAAGGCCGCGCTTCGACAGTTACTGCAAATTATCCACTTCAGTACACTTCTCTGAGACAAAGACACTTAACACAGAAAACATATATTCACCGTTAAAAATGTTTTTCCCCTGCACTGCGCGGTTCTTTCTATGCAGGAAAACATCCCTGCAGCCTGCATTAGGCACTTGAGGCAGGAGACAAAAACAAGAAGACCTTCAGAAAGACGATGGAACGCTAAATGCCGCATTCAAAATAGCCAATGCAACATTTCTGCACTTTAAAAGACACACAGGATAGAAAACATCACTGCAAAACACAGTGAAACAGTAGGAAGTGTTTTTCATCTGAATTACGTTGCTTGCCGTTATTTGCATAAAAATGTTATATCCATCCAGTTTATACTGTAAGACTATACAGCTCAAAATCTAAATAGCTAAAGCTCAATATTGCTCAATATCGAGACCAACTGAACGAGACAAAGCTGCTGATGTAAGTAATATTTATCAACAGTCTGAATTAACGTACATGTACCGTATACTGTATATAGGAGGATAACGTTAGCAAACGATAGAGAAGGGAGCTAAGTCAGTCACGGGCTAAATAGAACATTCAAAGCCAGTGGTAAACTTACTCTATATTTATGTTATTTGGCAAATGGGCACTTGGAGTTTAGCTGTATGTATGTTAATACATTATGTGTGTTAATATGTTCAGCTGCGTCAAGCTGTTTGTTTTGCTAATGAACAGGGGCGAACACTGTGGTTAGCTTAGTTTTAAACGTCTCAAATCATTCGTCCTTAGGCTGAAAAATCTGTCACAGCATAACGTTAGTAGTTATGCTCTCACGTTGTAAAATCCACGTAATTCCGCTGAGATCTGCAGGTGCGCATTCCGTGGATTTTAGGTAAGCATACACGCACAACGTGAGTGTGAGATTTTTTAGTCTCCGGACGAATGATTTGAGACGTTTAAAATGAAACTAACCGCAGAGGAGTTCAGGAAATATAATTTAGCTAAACCATTGCCATGGCAGTACTAAAAGTGTGTTGTGTTGACACGCCGAACGGAGGGGAGGTGCGCCGTAACTCATTATCATTTAAAGAGACATGCACCAAAATGGGTTGCTGTGAGCATAGCTGTTTTTGACGAGGAAGACCCTAATAAATCAAACCAACTTGTTGAAAGTGCTCATTTTATGAGTCCTTTAATGGTGCTTTTTGTCCTTTTGAAAGCTTGACATTGACGAGTGACCCCATCCAAATTCATTGTATGGAAATGAAGTTGTATGGAAGAAAACATGAATGTGTAAATAATGACCAACGCTGCTTTTTTCAAGGGGTAAAGTATTCCTTCTACCGTTTAAAATGAGGCCCTCAACTCTTGGATCCAGATCACGTAGTGCGGAGAAGTCAAAGCCTGAACTCTCCCCTCTGTGTCAGACAAGTCAGCATGACAGCTGAGCAATCAAAAACAGCGGTCGGCCCGTGACTTCAACACCTCCGATCCCTGCGCACAGACTCCAGTCACTGCGGCACACTTCATTTGATGAGGTTCAGGTCCCTCCTGTCCTGTCAATCAGCGGGGAGCATGACAGCATTATCCACCATCTTCCATCCATGGCCAATGATTCCTGAAACTGCCACTTTAAGATGCGCATCACGCTTAACACTCAACTTATGATTTCTCCATTCCTGCAGACAACAACGGTATCGTTTTTTGTGGTCACAAACGTAACATATTTAAGTGTTTCATAAAGCGCTTGTTTTACAAATGGCTAACCTCTAAAAACAACACTTTGCATGATCAAACGCTAAACTGCAACACAATCTGTATGCTGAATCGTCCGTTTTGAAAGACACACAAAGTGGTTTTTCAAAGCCACGGGATGTCAACGAACACCCCCCAGGCATTATTTTAGAAAGCAATCTGTTGCTTCCAACAATAAACTGCATGCGCTAATCAACCTCAACATTACATTCAGGCACTGGAATTGATTTTAAGGACTACTTGATAATAATTAATCCCCTGGTGACGTGTTTTGAGTTTCCTTAGAAACACCAAAAACACAAACAAGTGCACTTACAAGCAGTCTCTCTGTTCTGTTGGAGCATGTTTGCTAAGCTGGTTTCCATCACCTGTGTTGCTTGTTATGCTAGGGGGCTACGGTTGCTTTGTTTCAAAGACATTAATTGCCTTTAAGGGAGTTAAATAGCTAGTGACAAGCGTGGATGCCAAAAGCAGGGATCCCGGTGGAAAGAAAAGGCTACATAAAGAAAAGCCATTTTCACATAGTGGTGTAGCCACACAGGCTCAGTGTGAAACAACGTGTCGTGTGTATTAAACCGTCTTTGCCTCTGGTCTCTCCAGACCCTAATTATAAGGGGAAACAAAACAGTATTTTAAACAGCTGACTTATGATGCATCGACAGACAGACAGCACATTGCCAGAATCAATAGCCCAGGCAAATGAAACGGGGTCAAATTCCGCAATCTTATCCATCCAGATATTTTTATTGGTTTTACCCAAACAGATCTGTGGAACGGTTACAGCTTAGCCAACAAACTACATCATGAACACAAAGAAAAGAGGGTCCAGTTGGCTAATGTCACTCTGAAAATGTGTCAATATGAATTGCACAAATGCATTCTAAATCTAAATTCTACCTAAATCAGTGATATGATATGATATGATATGATATGTGATAAGATATATAGATATAATAGATCTATTATATAGCATACACGATTATTATACAGTATATTATAATGTAAATTATATTATACAGACGTGCTCAAATTTGTTGGTACCCTTACTGCTCATTGAAATAATGCTTCATTCCTCCTGAAGAGTGATGAAATTAAAAGCTATTGACAAGCCTTTGGTATGTCATAGAGTAATGCAAAGAAGCTGTGGAAAGAGATGAATTATTGCTTATTCTACAGAGATATTCTAAAATGGCCTGGACACATTTGTTGGTACCCCTAAGAAAACATAATACATAATTGGATTATAGTGATATTTCAAACTAATTAGTTTCTTTAATTAGTATCACACATGTATCCAATCTTGTAATCAGTCATTCAGCCTATTTAAACAGAGAAAAGTAGTCACTCTGCTGTTTGGTATCATTGTGTGCACCACACTGAACATGGACCAGAGAAAGCAAAGGATAGAGTTGTCTGAGGAGCTCAGAAAGAAAATAATAGACAAGCATGGTAAAGGTAAAGGTAAAGGTAATTTAAAGAAAGCTTATTAAGAAGTTTAAGGTCCATGGAATTGTAGCCAACCTCCCTGGGCGTGGCTGCAAGAGGAAAATCGACCCCAGATTGAACAGAAGGATAGTGCGAATGGTAGAAAAAGAACCAAGGACAACTGCCAAAGAGATACAAACTGAACTCCAAGGTGAAGGTACGTCAGTTTCTGATCGCACCATCCGTCACTTTTTGAGTAAAAGTGGGCTCCATGGAAGAAGACCCAGGAGGACTCCACTTTTGAAAGAAAAACATAAAGCCAGACTGGAGTTTGCTAAAGTTCATATTGACAAGCCGCAATCCTTCTGGGAGAATGTCCTTTGGACAGATGAGTCAAAACTGGAGCTTTTTGGCAAGTCACATCAGCTCTATGTTCACAGATGAAAAAATTCAAGCTTTCAAAGAAGTGAACACCATACCTACAGTGAAACATGGAGGAGGCTCGGTTATGTTTTGGGGCTACTTTGCTTGAATTATTTCAGAAAACGTGCATTCTTCATTTTTTGTGGAGGGGTACCAACAAATTTGAGCACGTCTGTAGTTACATATTACATTATATAGCTGACAGCTGAGCAATCAAAAACAAATATACAATATTTGTATAGTTTTATTTCTACTGTATTTTCCCCCAGATTCTTAATAAAGTTATTAGATAATATAATATTATTATCTTTTATAATATAATTATATTTATTATTATTAGTTATTAAATTGTCTTTTTACTGTTCACTATTGTACATTATGCATGAACTGGGAGGAGTAACTTGTTTGAAGTAGTTATATGACAGACTTTTGACAGACAGCAGAAAAAATAATCTATCTATATTTTTTAATATCACACAGCACTGTCTATGACATACTTCTATCAAATACATTTTCTTTCAAATATTGTAAGGGCTTTCTTTACAGAATTCAATTGCTTTAAGCTTCGGTATGATTCCAAAACTGATCTAATCTCTACAGAAATAAAATAAAAGTGAAAAAAAGCTCATACAGTACAAATGATGCATACCAGTATTAACTCTTGTTTGTAAGTAAATGAACAGCAGCTACGCTAATTATTCTCTCTCTGCCCTCCTTCACTACCTCGGGATAACCATAGATTATGCCGGCTCAAGTAGGACCACCTGATGTCATCCTCCTGCGAGAGCCTTGCGGACAGACTGACCATCAGGATACCCATTCAGAGGTAACTACTGTACACATTGCACCAGCACGAGCTGATCGTCATGTGCCATCATCATGAGAGAACTTGTGGACTTTGTGCCATCCTCCTGCAAGATCCTGTGAACTTGACTGATCATCCCAGCTCCAGCCCAGGCAATCTCCGTCAACAATCAAGAGCAAAGATGGACCCTTGTTATTTTAATACTAATACTAACTTTTGTTTATTTTTCTCTTTCTTCCTGTAAAGATGCTTTGCAACAATGAAACATTGTGAAAACCGCTATATAAATAAAACTGAATTGAATTGAACCTTTCAAGGTCTTTCAGGACCTTTCATGTCTGTGGGGGAACATTACTCTGAACCCAACTGGTCTCACAAAAGCAAAAATCCTACAACCTGTATGCCAAAGAAACACAAACAGTTACCACCAGTCAGTATAACAGCTGCTACTGAAACTTAAAAGCACTGATGCTTTGTTTTTCTTAGGTTTTACTTCCATTCTGCTTTGAATGTCTCGAGTGCACACTCAGGATGACTGTAATTTCTCCAGCGGTGGGCACTGAAAGTAAGACAGTCAGGGTTTGGAGGATGAGAGTTTATCTCCAGTGCTTTCACTGAGCGCTGAGGCGCATCGAAGATGCAGAGAGGGTGAATGCACTTCTCCAGCGAGCGACGAAAAGAAACGAAAACAAGCAAACATGTTCCTAATTAGAACAAAAAAAGAGTGAAAGAAAAAGAAGTCAGCTGTGACAGACCGGAGCAGGTGCTGAACCAAAACAATCACGGAAGAACCATAGTAAATTATAAAGCTGTTGACAGGGTTTCAAAACAAAACAATGTAATAAAGTTAGTCATATGCATTACAGAGCATTCAACATATGATGCATTTCAAATCCTAGCAAGCATGTTTTTTAGAAAAATGCAATAAAACCATCACACATGTGAATATATGTAGAACATGAAGCATCTATCTTGTACATTGCTGACATGATGCTTGTTTTTGTTGCCAATCAGTGGCGGAGCTAGAGTTTTATATATGGGGTTGCCAGGGGATGGCCAAGGCTACTTCAGGGGGTCCACAGACCATGACAGAAAATGTGTGTATAACCCTGGCCTGGCATCGAATTATAAATAAATAAATCCTAGGATTTCTGAATTAGAGGTACAAGTGATAATTTACTCCTCAGAGTTTGTCACAAATGCAGGGTTTTTCCTGGCTCAAAATGAGGCGCAGGGGGTGCCATCCTGGTCTTGTGCAAACATGCACGTGTAGGCCTACCGTACCTTTAAGTGGCATAATCAAACACTTAACAAACAACTTATTAAGGGTTCTAAAAATTAGATTAAAATGGATATACTGTATTAAGTAATATCATTTTTTTATAGAAAATAATAAATTAAACTCAAATTTAAGCTTTTATCATTTTTAGCCCACAAGAGCCAACTGAATATATCAGTCATACTAAATGAGCAAAGCTCATTCACATCCTGCGTTTATTTTTTTGTGGTTCAATGAGCTTTGAATGATTCGTTTCAATTGTTTAAACGAATTGGTCCAAAAGAGTCATTCATTTGTAAGTCGTTCTGATCACAGTGTCCGTTCTTAAAGGCGGACTCTATATGTACAGTGTACGTTGTGGATTCAACGAGCCATCTGCACTTAAAACATTACACTGAAAAACACCACGTTAATTTAAGAAATACTTTCAAGAAATTGAAAGTAAAAGAATACAAAATAAACAATATTCACCTGAACAGCCACGGAATAAAGCTAATCGAGCTCCTAATATACTGTAGCTGAGGAAAATAAATAGCAACTCTGTCTCCAGCGCCTCAATGCGCTTATAACGAAACAGTCCATTGAGTGAACGCAGTGTTTTTGTGAAGACAGACAACCGACATAATTTTGATGAGAGTCGGAGGGGGCACGAAATTTGACGGAGGTGGCCGCCTCCAATTTTTATATGCAGGAAAAACCCTGAAATGTCACAAATGTATACAAAACAATTGCACAACGTAATGAGATTAAAGCAATTCTAAAAGTATGTAGATGAAATCAATTATAAAATATAAAAAATGAAAATGTCGAAAACATAGTTTAACCCTGATAACTTGTTTAATTTAAACAGAAATAAAGCAGCACCAGAGGTGTCTTTAAACTGATGTGGATCAGAGCAGCATATATCTGATAAAACATATACATATACAAGATTAAAACAAAATCATTGATCCTGATTATTTCCCTTGATGTTGTAATCTTGATTATTACTTTCAGATATTAGAATACATGAAAACCTTTTACACGCTACAAAACAAGCTGAGACGCGTTTATGAATTATTTTATTGCTGTTTTATTGTTCTTTTGATTCTGTAAGGAACATAAAAATCAGTTATTCAAACGGGAAATATATAGAAAACAAACAAAGAACATCCAACATCACTAAAACACTCAATGGCTTCAGCTCTTCTTCACTGGTGAATCATTCAAACGCCTCTGATTGGCCAGTATATTCATTGGCTGTAATACTCAAAGCTGTAGCAGAGCAAAAACGCTGTCATCCACATTCGTTCATTTTCACCTCATCTTATTTAGACTGCGACTGTTGTAGCTAGTTTTTTTATTATGCAGGGATTGTTTTTCCTCTTTTATCTTCAATTTGAAGAGCAGTTTTGTTCACCTTGTTGTCGTTTTTTTTCCAAAGCCTCTGTTAACTTCTGACCCTGATGTAAACAATGTATGTTGGGAACCGATACCATCTGTTAATGGAGCCTAACTAACGTTAACCTACACAATGAAAAGTTGTTTAGGAATCCTAAAGCCAAGGCTAAATAATGAAACTTATTTAAAACACGATGCTTCCTTCTTATGTATTTCTAAAGTTTGTATGAAGTACACCTGCTTAGAATGTTAAAAGAAATAGGGGATCTCTCCCAACACTGTTTATATTTATCTAAGGTTAGAAAATGCTGGGAAAACTTTACATTTATGCAGAGCCATTGAGAGAGAGAGTTCTGCCAACGCTGAAGTCCTAAACGCTGGAGCGTCACGTGATTCATGGAGCCTTCAGATAGTTCCAGGAAGTTATGTTTTCTCTTTAAATGCTTTATTTCTTTCATTTTTTTATTCATTGAATGGCTTTCGTCTTTAAATGGGTTAGAAGTTTACCTCAGTTGGTCTGTTTAGTCGCAGCTCCATGCGTTACTAGTAACTTCCGGGAACTATTGAGAGCCTCCATTGCTGTGAAAAAACTGTTCCACTGGAGTCAACAGAGTTGGCAGAACTCTCTCTCTCTCAATGGCTCTGCATTTACGCAACATTTAAAAGTGTAACATTAGAAAGTAGGTAGATAACACAATAATGGTATGGTTCAACAAAAGAAAAACGTACCTGGCTGAGTCTGACTTGAAATGGCTAGCAAGCGTGTACGTTTTAATATTTCATTTGTTTAGCAAATTGCAGCGATCCATTTTCTTCTTTTCTATCTTTCGTCACTCTTTAAAATGAAATTTCTTTGAAATCTCAGATTTCGTGCTGTACAATCCATCGCAAAACAACTTTTCCCGTTCTAAACAAAGTAAAGATAGCGCTAAACGGCGACTCGCTTGACTTTCGTGTGCAGGGAAGTCACGTGCAAGCACTGCCGCCAAACGTCAAAATAAAAGCTGTGTGCAAATTTAGGGGTGGCACCCAGGGTGGCCAATTGGATGTCAGGGGTGTTCAGTGGACCCTCCTCTCGCTCCGCCACTGTTGCCAATGACAAACTGACTATGGAGTTTCTGTAGTAAATAATTCCACAAGATGTATTAGGCAGCTGTAACATCTACATTAGCATCTAAACTAGGATTTGTTATTCTTTCCAGTGCCTGAGATGTATACCCTTTAATATTTAAGAGATTACATTGACGTATAGAGCTAATGTTGTGTATAGTCACAGCTTATATCACATTGCAACCCACATGAGCAATGACTATTTTTACAGTATACATAGCGCCGTGACTGCCTTAAAAATTTATTAGACAGCTCTCTGGAATTTTCCAACTGGTGAATAGCAACATATAGCAAAAGCAATGAAGTTTGCCAACTTCTAAAACCGATAACACACCACTCATCTGGGTACTGCGAGTCATCTTGACTTTCTCTTTTCTCATGCCAGGTCTGAGCATGTTACAAATGAGCTTTTAAAATATTTCAAATGATTTTTTGTGCCTAATCGTTTACTTACGTATGTGGTCAGTAGCCACAAATGTATGGTACAGTTGATGTCAGGTTCAATTGTTGATGTGGAATATACTGTTTTATTGTGACCTTACCTAGTGATTTAAGGGATAGTTAATCTAAAAAAATGTCATTTATTTAGCCTCATGTCAAAACCTGTATGACTCTTTCTTCTGTGGAACACGAAAGAAGGTATTTTGAGAAATGTCTCTGTGGTTTAGTGTCAATACTTTGGAAGTCAATGGGGGCCAGTGTTGTTTGGTTACCATATCTTTTGTGATATTGGAATAGTCATATAGTACATGTTTTGCATGACATGAGGCCGAGGAAATGATGACAGAATTGTAATTTTTGGATGAACTATCCCTTTAAGAGGTTTTAGTTTTCACATTCAAGTAGATACGACACTGAAATAGCTGCCCTGAGGCGGTGCAAACATGGCCACTGAGTGCAAAAAAATCCCTAAAGGGACTTTTACATGTATGCAGCTTTTACATCTATGCAGCTGGTTACAAAATACAAAAGACTGATCATCTTGTTGGTATTTATTTTGCGAAATCAGATGTCTCCAAAAACAATATCTAGGCTATTACAATAAATAACAACATTTATATACTATAAACAAATTCACATCAACAGCAATTCATATAGTTCCATCTTTCTATTAAAAGATCCCCAATATAACAGAATGTTGCTACGCAACAAAATTAATGATCTAATATGGGTGCTGCTGCTGCACAGTTAAATAGTGAACACATTTTCTCTAGTATGTCATAATTACTCACTTATTAGCAACAGACATTACTCAAAAATAATAAGATAGTTAGACACTTTATAAAAATAATCAGAAGGTTAGTTGCAAGTACACAGATCAGTGCGCAACTCAAAATTCTCATGATTTTATCTATTAATAGAAAACTCAGGCTGCATAAAACTGCCTGTGGAGCAGGGCACCACACTCATAAATGATCCAAGTCCAAACTAACAAGGTTACAAAGTTACAAACCAAAGTTGGTGGCAATTAACTGAATCAAATAATTAAGAGTTTACTGGGATAAAAGAAACTATGAATTTCTATCAATCCTTTCCAAGGCCCTCATCTATGGAGGATTGGAATATGAATTAGGCTCCTGTACTGGCTTTTTAGTACATTCCAGCATCCGTCCCGCAACCCTATCTGCATGCCAGGTGACAGCTGGGACAGTTTCCTTTTAATCTGGTTTTCCGTTCTCAGATCATTGCCACAACAGCCGGCTTGATGTAGGGGTGTTTGGAAGATACACTCTCTCAAAGGGCACTCATAGCCATGGGCTTGACTTTCTCTGTCCAGGTTTGCCACACGTCAAATGAGTGAACCGCTAATATCCACGGGGCACCTACAGGAGCCGGCAGGATCTTCTTTATGTTCGCCAATGACACTGAAAAACCACAGCCAACTTCATAGATGTAATAAAAGAGCAAGCGAGATAAAAGTGCAATTTCACACTTCAGTCACATGAGCATTATGATGAGGCCGTTTAAATATTCAAAACTGTACCAACATTACAAGCTAACTATATGGCTATGAGATGCTTCCTGAGGGGGGCCCGGCTACTTGTTCTGGGTTCAAGCTGTCAGACTGATAGGCATACTTTAGCCCCAGGATAAAACCGTTTCACAGACGGTGGAGTCGTGCAGCTCTGGTCTACTGTCTGCATATAGCACTCTGAATGTAGCATTAGTTTTAACCTTACTAAACCCTTATGGCACTTCTAAAACCACAAGGGTATTATGCAGATGTATCTGCTATGTTCAATGTGCTAGAAGAAGTATACGATTTCACACCCTGCTGCCAAGAACATTATATAACCAGAAAAATCTATAATTATATTATTTTCTTGTTCATTTTTGTCTTACAATATCTGTCACTATAGTGCTGGGTGGTATAAGGGAGCATATTGTCTAATCGAAGCAGACATAACATTGTTCATTGTTTTCAAGCTATTAATGCTTTGAGTTGTGTTTTTAGCCCTGGTGTTAATGTACAGTACATAGTGTCAAACTTCATTTGACCTTGTATCTCATTTTTGCCATAAATCATTACTATTGATCACCGTTCATGTTTGTCTGGGTTTTGGAAATAGTTAACCAATATGTAGTGAAAAAGAGAACTTGGACAACACAGTGTTCAATAATTAAAAAAAGATCCTGGGTTTCCCTCCGACAGTAACGATATGTAAAACATTTCATTGACTTAGTCATACGATAAATATGAATATCACATAAATCATTTTTCACTTCAATCAATAATGAAAAAGTACCCACATCTGTCACTTCCTCGTTTATTTCGGCATAAATACTGTACTGAAACTTTTTCTCACATCCGCAATAACACACATCTGGTTTTAAAAACTGTTTCTAATTAAAGGCACTGGTCTATGTAATAGCTGTTTTAACAAAGATAAATTCTTAATTTCATCTGCCTTCCACAAAGCTTGCTGTTTTGCTCATTAACAATGTTTGCCAGTCATTATCAAGCTTGCTTCATCTTCAGCATAAAACTATAAAACACTGATAAACCATTTCATAATTCATTGAGTCTTATTCTTCGTATTCTAATAGAAATTCTAGTATGTGTTGTAAAAACGCACTATACAACGAAAAGTGCTGCTCTGCTGAGGACAAAGAATGGAAACGGAGAGAAAGAGAGAGAATGAGAAGATCCACCGATTCATTAATCACATTACGTGCTGCAAATTTCAGAAAAGGCTTAATCTTAAACCTCTGAATAATTCATCCAGTAGAGAGAAAGCACAAACAAGGGTCTCATCCACCAGCCCAAAAGTAATTCACCAAACACTATGATATTACAACACCATGTGTTGTACCAGATCGAACAGCTGACGGAAACAATTTTTTTCTGAAAATGCCAAAGTTGTCCAAATCCAATTCAAAAGGGTGCATGAACCTACAAACTATAACAACATATGCACTCTGCTGACTATTGAAAACAGTCAATCATTTTTGTTTAAGAATTGACCATTTAAGAATATGATCCCCTTATCTGATTTGTACTTAAAGATAATATATAGATATAACAATATACATTTGCTTCTTATTTGTTTTTATTCATTACATAATATGCATGACATCGTGCTACAAAAGGTACATTCCTACAAAGAACCTTGCTTGTTTAGTAATTGACTCACTGGGCAGCGAGGCAGCTGTCTTATGTTTCAGACATGGTCATTGATTTCTTCACCCGTTCCTGATTACTAAGACTTGATGGACAACCCTATGGCACAATAAAACCTATAAACATTCTCCATTAGGTCACACAGACCTGTCAACACAGCACGTCAACAAAGAATACAGATGCACAAAAAGTCACACCCAGGCAGACTACCTGTGCATTGCAGGATTAGCAACTCAGACATAACCACTCAATCCGTCAAAGGTCAGGACCCTTAATGACTCAGCTGAACCTGTGGCCAACATCGGCTAAACTTTCATCGGACCAAATGGGGCATGCAATGGAACGCCAACGAAAGCGATGAAGACTGCCACCACACAGGTGCTCGATGAATCACCTCCAAAGAAAATGCTGCTTCTCTTAGCAGAACCCAAACGCTTTGCTCTGTCATCTCTCTCATCTTTCTACACCTTTTAAGCATTGGCTTTGGATTAGTATGCCTTATTGCTTGCTGTTTTATGGCTTGTCAGAGGGATAAGTTTTGTCAGGTTATCCACCAAGCTGTGGCAGTTCTAATTACCTTGGGAGACTGAGTTTATTGGACCAATTACCTGGTTGGCAGGGTAGAAACACCTGAAGTTAAAGCATGGATTTTCATGACTACCCAGAATCAGCCTTTGAATAAGTTCCATATGGTGGAAATAAAAAGCAAGTGGTTTTTGAAATAAGACTTTCCAGGCGCTGATGCGAACCAGCTATGAAAACAACCGCAGACCCACCTGAGAAGGTCAGCTTTTTATTTTTGGTGGGGAGGAGATCAAACGCCACGCAACCGCACACATGGTATTTGCCCTGGCATTTCACATAAGCACTTTCCATATGTACTTTGTGGAAGATCAGCATTTCCTTTGCATGACTGAGGTCATTTAAACAATCAAGGTTTATGCCTTTATTGACTTTCCTCCAATACCAGGTAAAGAAATCGCAGTTGGACAATAAACCAGCGCAGCTTGCCTAGATATAATCTCATTTAATTAGGCTCTTGGGGCATCCTTCCGATTTCATTACGAAAAGATAGTGCTTAACCTGCTTTTTAGGGCACGCCACGCTCTCCTAAAGGGAAAAACATTTCCAGCAACCTTGAATTGTTTGTAATAACTGATAAATATCTTCAGTGTCAATGGTGAGATAAAACAGGGGATGATATAATGAAGTGTGGTTTGGGCAAACCCGGCTCCAATGATGTCTTTCCATCTGCCCGCACCCGTGCTGTTAACTCTTGCCTAGATTAGATTGCAAACAATGATGCACAAAGGATCTACTAAACAGACTGTGGAGCGAGCAGTTTTATCAAACATCTAAAAGACCTAAAGTCACAACCACACAATAACTTTGTCGTGACTGTTATGGTGATAAGTGAATGGGCGGCATTTGGAGAATTAGGACATACCGGCGGAACCAGAACACAAATGAATGCAGTATTTAGCAGGAGAACAGATGCTTTAGAGGAGCACTGCTCAGATAATCTCTGCGCAGGGCACTGTGACATTTACATTCATCTGATATGATGAATATGCAGCTTTTGAAATGTTTTTTTCTGGATGCACCTGGATGGATATCCAGCGTATGTGTGCTATAAAACGTATTACTTAGTTAACTCTCTGATGCATGAAATATTAAATCTCAATAGAAAAACAAATCTTAATGTGTTGTTTTATAATGTACTGTAAGAGAAACATCTGTGCACTGCAACACAAAATATTAGTAAACAATCCAGAAGTACTTGGCGCATCAGCACTTTCATCAGCCATGTTACATTTATCAAGAATAAAAACGCACAAAAACAGAGAAAGACTACAGTCTACAACTTAAAACGTTGACTTCATGCAATGTGGACATCATGCACCACAGGGTTAAGGTTTATACTACTCCTAAAGCATTTATGTATATTTGCTATTGACAAATCAAATATTAAAGTAAAATTAACTGTTTGGCTTCCAACATCTCTGTTTCTTAAATGTCAAGATATTCTGTTGATGGTACAAAATATAAACTGTCATAACTATCATATCTGACAATAGATTGAACATGCATTCATATGTGATACTTGAAATGAATCTACAGGGTTGCAACTCAAGATCTGCTTGTCTACATTTCAGAGCACTGATGGAAAACAATCGTGAAAGATTTGTCTGTGCTACAAGCTGACAGTCTTTAGATTATCTCCATCCGATGGTGAGCTGTGTGCAATTTGCATTGTTTGCTGCAAGTGAATAAAACCCATTGAATTGATAACCACATCAAGATTCATCACATCTATCTGCAATTAAATTAACAGCTATGATGTATTGATTCAGACACCTCGGACAGCCAGTGTCAATCACAATTGTTACTCTTCAGCCAAAAACTCAATGTGAAAGCCATTTAATTAGAAAACTTTGTATAATGGGATAAACTTCCCAAATTGTCATACTTAACATAACATTCATTGACATCCGATGATAAAATATTTCTAGACTCAGCCTACAACATATATCCATGTTTGTCTATCTAAGCGCATCACTATTACACTAATAGGCTTCCTAAAAGGGATTTGAATTACACCTTTGATTGTTACAGCACATGAGTGAAATCCCTAGTTTAACCCATCTGATTAAATATAATGTCAAATTTCGGTTTGCATTTCCAAATCGCAGCAAGAGAAATGCAACTGCATGCGTTGTAAGTTTCATTGAGAACGCTGCGTCTTACCTCGCTCTGAATCAGCGTCTCGCAACGTCTGCGCGTTTGCCAATATATCCCCGAATCCCAGTATGACCAGTAAAGTGAGGATATATTCGGACATCGTTGCTGAGTGAGGGCGAAGGCCACCGCACTTCTCGCGCTGACGTCCGATCCTAGCCCTCCGGTAGAGCGCCGTTTTTCAGAAATGACAAGAGAAATTTGTCTGCAGAGCGGACCGACCCTCCTTCACTCCGCGCATTCAGATGGGCTTCTAAGAGCGCGCGCACATGAGCTCACAGGCGACAGTGTGAGCGCGGAGAAACAGAGAGAGAGAGAGAATGATGGGACGGGGGGAGAGAGAGAGAGAGAGAGAGAGAGAGAGAGAGAGAGAGAGAGAGAGAGAGAGAGAGAGAGAGATGGGACAAAAACGCAGTGTGTGCTTCTCTTGAATTTGATCCAGCCACCTGACGTATAGCGTAAACCTTACGAAAACTAACCATGGTTTTTACTACAGATAAAAAATCATTAAACCATGGTTAATATTTATAAAGGAAAAGAGTCAGATGTAACATGTGAAATGCTTTACATTTAAATGGTAATTTTATTCCATTTACCTGCGTAATTGTTTATGTATGTATAGTGTGTAAGTGTGCACCTGTTTTAATGTGGAGTAAATTGTTTAATGTGAAGATTTTGTTGTAATACTTCTGACTTTATTCAGAAGAAAAAAAAGAGGCAAATAAGCCAATTATGCCAAAAAATTGGTGGGTCAACATTCATTTTCCTTATGGTATTTTGTTTGGAGCAATTTGGAAGTCTAGCTCAGCCAACTGGTGGTGAGAAGTGTCAATAAACTGATCATTGAATTTCTATTCCTTTCCCAAGAAGTCAAATTATTGACTGGAGAATGCGATAAACAATTACAGATCAATTTTACCCATGCATTAGGTCACTCAAACTGTGTTTTTCCATAGCCAGCCTTTAACACCACTGATATATTAAACTAAACAACCATTTCATACAAATCTTAAGCTACTTTAACATTGCATTTCTGAACTATACAGGCATACGATGACCATCCAGAAGACTAGATTAGCAATAGACATTAAATGATGACCCAAAACAATAGCCTACCAAAATTGTTCACTGGACAAAAGCAAACCAATGTCAACAAAATCAAACAATTAAGACCAAAACTAATATTGTAAAATAAATAGCATTATCCATAATACCAAGTTACAGATAAATTCACATGTAATTCAAAAACACTAGTTTGACTGGACAATAACTAGCAAAAAAGATATAAAAATGATTTTCCTGTCTTTTAAAAGTTGATAAGCCTGTTTATTTAACAATGCTTGATTATACGGTTAGTTGCTTTTTATTATCTGCATTCAGCAAATAATAAATTCCCTGCTGCCAGCAATCTTGTCAGAACAGACCTGCCACCCACCAGTTGATAACCACTAATGCAGAATATGTACTGTATATATTTAGCTTAACCTTTCATATCTATAAACAAACTCACCTGGACTTCAGTATCTTTAGGAGCCTTTTTTAACACTTCTAACAAAATGCACATTACTAACGCTTATAAAACCAAATATGCTTTTAATGATATATCAGTGTTTAACGTTGTACTCTGTTTGTGTGCACCAATGGTCAAGGCTGCCGTGAGCAAATCCTGAAAAAACCTACTGAAGATTGTATTTTTATGTTACAATCTCAGTCCACCACAGACTACCTGCCTACACATCGAGAGCCCATGGCTTGCTCCGGGGAAAGCACTTGCGCCTGGGCAGCAATGACCCCTCCAAAGAACAAGCAGTTCAGAGGGCTATCAGGATGAAACAACCACCTATCTTTCATGTGCAACACTCATTTTCCCTTAGCATAGTCACAGCTGTTTGGCAAAACCCTTTCAAATGCACTTACAGCGATTTCTCTGTTAACCTCTGTACCTGCGTTCTCTACCACGTGAAGATAAATAAACGAAACATCTATACAGCAAGTATTAAGATACCACAAAGCATATTCTCTGTGATCGACTTGTACCTTCTCAAACTTTAATGCTAGATGTCTACTGAACCGCTAGATTTGTGTTGCTTTTGTTTTGTGAAAGTGCTGAGGTCTGATGAAGTAATTGAGCTTCTTTTTAAAATGAATGCTTCTTTCTTAAAGGTCAGCAATTAAAAGGTTGCGGGTAAGCTCAAACAAGGCAGTGTCAAGCAGCTTCCTCTCCAGTGGGAGAATGTATCAAAATTTGGCAATCAGTAAATAAGTAATTGCATGTCAATGATGCAAACCTCATTAGAAAAGTTGCTCCGGCTTCATTATGAAGGTTGCCGTGACTTTGACACATAAATCCTAAAAAGCACTAATTGGAATAGTATTTCTTGCAAATTTATATTCGCATTTATTTCTTTTGCAAGTTCTTTCGCAACCCATGCATAAAAGTCACAGAACCCCTGAAAATTGTGTAAGAGTAAAATTGTCTAAAATTTATAGACGCCTGAACCACTTCACTGGGTAATGCATAGCAATGTTCTGCAGAGTTATTGTTTTATTTTGTATGTTTTTAAAGTTGTGCAAATGCTCAGAGGTTAACATCTATGAATACAGAATTTTCCAAATGTGAAATATTGCTGCACATCCATAAACAAAGCTGCCTTCACAAAAGAGAACGTATTCTGAAGTAATGCGGTTTTGAAGCAAGCATGAATAAATAATAGGTACGCTATTGCTTTAAGAGGCATTTAGCTTGATGTGATACTGGCTTAACTTTACATAACTGAATCAATCCAATTGAGCTGCTCTTCAAATGGAATATGGCGATAACCGACTACTGCTTTGACGTCACTGCTTGGCATGTATACATATTTTGTCAGGTTGGGATTTGCATCACCATTCCATGCTCTACCTCAGTCTATCTCACCTTTAGCCTTAATTAGCAAACCCGGAACACACAGAGAATGACAAATGCAAAAATGCAAAAACGAAAAGCCCTTATACTAATAATTATTCTAGTGATATCGTGGAGGGCTTTGCCCCTGTCAATAGCTGTGATGCTCAGAGTGAGTCTCCTGGACCTGCTCGAGCTCCACAGGCCCACTGGCACATGTGTGAACATGACACCTTGGTGCCCTACTGACATCACATCCATGTTTAATCAAGACCCTCGGCGAATTTTGTTGTACACATGCAAATACACACGGAAGCGTGTAATAAACCCCCCACAAGAAAAGAGTGTGTCTTGTTTAAGACGATGTGACTCGTGTTTTTAACTGCAAATTGCAAATTAGGCATTTCATTTTGAAATGAAAATCGCAGATGACTGACAATTAGGAGTTAACAGATGTTCTGCCCAAGCCGTCAAACTGACATCATCAGAGAAATATTACCACTAGAGGGCGTAAGTGCATTTTCAGATTTTAATTTAAAGGTCCAGTGTATGAAATTTCGTGGTGAGGTTGTGAATTCCAACCAATGGCTCACTCCACCCCTCCCCCAAAGCACTACAGGGGCTCACACACCACTACGATGTCATCAAGTTTTCACTTTTTTGCCAAAGGAGATAATGTATTTTACGAAATGCACTCTGTAGACCAGTCTGTCTGTCTAGGGCTACTGTAGAAACAACATGGCTAATGCCATGCAAGGGGACCCGCGGTGTATGTAGATAGAAATAGCTCATTCTAAGGTAATAAAAACATAATTCTTCATTATGTAAGATCTTTATTCATCTCTGAAGACATAGTTATGTATATTATATTGCATTTCTGTCAATAGTTCCTCCAAAAATATTACACATGGGACCTTTAAGATTATAAAGGTACATGAATTAAACAAGAACGACCGGCAAGGATAAATCAATATTCAATTCTTTAGACCACTTCGCAAGATGTAAACACTGGTCCAGCAGCACTTACGAGTTACTTTTTACATTATTTTTTGAAATCTTACATATAGAATTAAATCTTAAAGATATTCGTTTAACATTTTGATTTGGTTATAAATGTTCTGTTGGTTGTATTCCTTTTAAACGTTTGTGCAGTGTTAAAAAACTGAAACAGGAAGTTCCTCTGAACCAGCGTTGTAACATCTTCCGAAGTGGTCTATATTTTAATTTCATAGTGGCTTTCATTTTTTTCTATAAAAGAAGCGAAAACATGCAGTTGCCGTAAGCTAAATGCAAGCCAAGATTGTGATGTTTGTCATTTCATGTCTATTGAATTCATCTTTCAAATGCAGTTTATATGCTTTCATTGTGCATGTGGCTAGTTTCATTAAAAATCTTATTAAATTCACACAGTGTACTGTACTTACGTGTATTAAAAGCAATCATACCATACTAAAGACAACATTCAAACTTTGCTGTACATTTTAAAGACCCCCACCACAACCACCACCGAAGAGGATCTATAGGTTTCTGAAATGTAATTAGAAGGTTTCTTCCAAGCTAATGGACACACAAGACGCATGATCACTGCTTAATAACATTGCTGTGGCTCTGACAGAAAATACAGCCGGAGGGTTAAGAAAAGTATATCTGGTTACTGTTGCAACATATGTGTTGATGTTTCTGTGGATGCACAACAAGTTCAAGTTGTTCGCTTGTTTGAACTGTGAAGTTACACTAACAGACAGAGCCGTTTTGGGTTATAATGAAGTGGAGCGAGGCTGGCGAGCAAAATAAAAAAACCAGTGCAAAGCTTTCGTGGGATTTCAGTAGTGTTGCACTGCGGTGGAACAGTCTCGCTTAAGCGGAACGACTCGAATGATGCCTACCGAGGTCTTGTTGGGATTGTTAATCATGGAAGGAGATGACAGCTGTTTGATAAATGAATTGCGTCAGACTGAAATATAAATAAACAATCGTTTTAACCTGCATGCTCTGTGACAGCATCTGGGGTTGTCAGCATGCGTGGCTATGCAACAAGCAGCTCACATCGATGTTTTCAGTGTATTCACACTAAAACGTAAAAATGATATATGATCATATAAATTAAAAATGTTATCTCTTTGCAGAGTAGGGCTATATGTGTTAGACATTACAAACTGTAGTAAATCGGCTTCTGAGACATGAGAGGAAAAATGGTGAAATGCAATAAGCACAGTTAGAGAACCTTGTCATCCTGTCACTATTGATTATCTCTTTAAACATACTGTATCTAACAAAGGGTTTAAATGTATAATAAACTAACTCAAGCCACTAAATCAACAGTAAAATGCCAGGTATAATATAGATGTTGTAAATTACGTGCATATCAAAGGTTTAGCAAGACATGATAGTCTGTTTGCTTGCATGTGACATACTTTGATAATTAGGGTTGCGCACAGACGCACAAACACGCATGCATGAATTTGTATGTAAGGTTTCTCTCTCTCTCATTTTCTGCCCAGGCAGACACAGTATGCAGCCATGCACTATAAAATGTCTGACTTAATACTGCCATCTACAGAAAGCTATGGATCTTAGTCATAAAATCTGCCCACAATTCCTCAAGTTTATGACTTTGGAACTGAGTGAAGAAAGTAATGTGCATTACTTCATGGCCTTGAAAGATGAGAAGACAAATATGGACGAAGAAAAAATGACAATATTTCATCCGTACACCACGGTTACACTATGGGGCTCAAGCTAGCCACAGCACCCATATTTCTATACGAGACATCAATGCCGCATTACATTCTAGTTAATATCTTTTGGCAGTTGTTTGCCCATAGGAAAGAAAGATATCACATGTGAAATCTCAATTTTTTCTCCTTGACTGCAATGAGATTAAACAGAAAGCAATTTCATTTATTTCCTCTGTAAAAATGACTGCAATATTCTAACATGTGTCTAGATTCAAAAGAAATCTCTACAATGACGCACATTTTATTATTTAAAAAAAACAAAGTATGAACACAAACATTGAAATCCAAGACCATGGTATCTCCCCAATGCTATCCACATAAGTTATACAGCTCCAAAATCCTACTGTACATACTGTAAGCCTATTTATTAAAAAAAAATATTAGGAGAAACATCTCACAAAAATTTTGATACATAAATGACACATTCTTGTAGTTCATACAGATAACACAGTTACATGTGCTCATAAAATATCTGATTATGATCACACCTGTGCCCATTTTCAAGGTCACTAGGGACTGCTTTCAGATTTACTACATTACAGGCAGCACTTGCTTTGTGCAATACTAGTAATAATTTCTCTCTCTCTCTCGCTCGCTCACTTTGTGAGATATCCAATGGCAGTGTCCGTAAAAAGCACAAGAGAGTGCGAGGCTGTGATGTTGTATAGCACAGTACGGTGTAATGAATAAGAGGATGTCAATACCACCACACTGTAGGTTTTGGCAGGGCTAGTCATTTTGTTCTTTGCTGGATCTCTTTGACTGGCTGTCCAATATGCTACATGGCAAAGCTCTTTATGAAAGGTGTCGTGTCAGAGCAGACTGCCCTCACTCTTTCTCTGCAGTGTGGTAATGAGGCTTTATCACTTTGCCTGTGACAGGCCTGTTACACTCCTTCACTGCTCAGTAATAAAGGCTGGCTGAGCTCCAGAAGCGATCAAGGGTGCCTGTGGATGCTGAGGAGATGGACAGATGATGCTCAGTGGAATTGAAATTTAACCTAAAGGTATTTTCTCTGATCTGCACTTATGCGATCACGGCTGACCAGGTGTGCGCACAAATGGACACGCTCTGAATTTTCCTCTGTGCCCCTCCATCGATTGGTCATGGATGAACAGTTTAGCTGGAGGCATAGACAGGTTCCAAAGCACAATCACGGTTGGTCATCCTGGTCAGCAAGAAGAAATACAGACGAGAACAGAGAGATGGAACAGAGAGAGAAAGAGGGATAAAATTGCAAGAAAGCCTTGGAGACAAGAAGGAGAAGATGAGTGTGGAGGAGCCAGGGGACAAAGGCACTGTTAGATACCTCACTAATCACTAATGAGCTCTCGTTCTGCGCTGATTGAGATTAAGAGGCACCGGACGGCAAGTTTGAGGGGGTCAGCAATGAGTTAGGACCCTTTGCTTTCAACGATCTAACCTCTTTACCGACAATTTCCACCCATTCGTCTCATCGTGCTACCTACTCTTCCAATATCTGTTTTCTCTTTCATTGAATCACTTGCAGTAACAATGCTTAAAGACTCTGGAGGCACAAGCCAAGCTGCTAATGTATGAACACATTAAAGGGATTCTATATATTGGGGTGGATGTTGGGTGTACTGATGATATATAATGCCTACTACCGGTCAAAAGTTTCGGATCAATTGACATATTTATTTCTAATTATGTAAACATATTTTGTTATGAAGCCATACGGTAAAATGTTTAAAATGTTATTGTGCCAATATATTCATTTAGTTCATAAAAAAATATGTTATCTAAAAATGTTATTGAATTGACTTATTGATTTAAATCAAATAATGAAACAACGCAGCCAATAAGAGCCAGATGGAAACTTCAAACACACACCATGGTGACACTATGGAGATTTTTTTTACTTACTTTAAAGATGCTACAACATAGTTAGATTTAATTTTGTGTCGTTTTATAGTTTGAGTTTACTATTACATTGGGGAAATGTTAATAAAAAATGAGGTGACCCTAAATTCTGCATATTTGGCATTAGAAATCAGAATCAGAAAGAGCTTTATTGCCAAGTATGTTTGCACATACAAGGAATTTGTTTTGGTGACAGGAGCATCCAGAACACAGAAACAGCAACAACAGTACATAGAGACCATAACACAATAGAATACAGTACACAATGATTTAAATAAGGGCCTATGGGTATAAAAAATTAAGAAATACAATACAATAAACATAAGATAAAGATAAAGAGAGTGTAACGCTATGCATGTATGTAAATATGTACAAGTAAAAAATAAGAATAGACTATTGTAGTACAAGGTATGTGCTAACAGCAGAATGAATGAAATATAATTTACAGAAAAAGTTGTATAAAAATAGATAGTGTATTATCTGGAGGAAATCATTAATATTGCACTTAATTATTATTGCTTGAGTTATTAATTGCACGGTGTGTAAAAAACATTTAACTGTTCAAGAGGTAGATGGCCTGAGGGAAGAAGCTGTAGGTTAGTAGTATCTGTTAGTAGGCTATCATACTGTTGTAAAGTAAGTGTCAACACTATGTCAAAAGCTGTCAACTATCACTAATTGTTTTTTTCTAACGTGTTCAAGATTCACATCACAAACCCACTGATGTAAACACTACACGTGATTTTGTATAAAAATAATAACTGTAATTCACCCAGAAACGTTAATCCATAGTGAATCTGAATCAGGCAGCGAAATGACAAACTTTAGGTGTGTTGCACCATTATCTTCGGTCGGCGCAGCGCAGACTGATCGTCGTGTGAAATCAAAGTATCACGAGAGCAATGCTGTACTCTTCAATCGCTCTCGCGCTACTCTGGTGTCACACGCAGATCATTCTGCGCAGAGTCGCATGAAGTCCAACACGATGCAGTTTTAATTACGGTACACAACAAAGGTCAAAACACAGGAGAGAAACGCACTGTAGAAACATAATTCATCGCAATCTCCCACGGTCCTGTTAGAAGGCGATGAGATCTCCAGAGTTAGAAAATGCTAGTTTGCTCAGGTGAGTGATGAAAGCACGTTAAATCAAAAAGTACACGTGGAAGACGTCACAGTTTATCAATGGGTATTACCTGCATCACGTGTATTCAGTGAATGAAATTTTGATTTTGCATAGGCCTAACACATCTAAAAAAATAACCCACAATGGAGATGTATTATATTGATAGTATCCATAAAATGACTATATCATGTAAAACAGTGTTTCCCAATCGTGGTGCTCGGGGCACACCTTCCAGAATGTTTAAGATCTCTCCCTATATAAAACACCTGATTCAACTCATCAATCAGGTGTTTCATATAGGGAGAGAACTAAAACATTCTGGAAGGTGTGCCCCGAGGACCAGGTTTGGGAAACACTGATGTAAAATACTGTGGCCATACTCTACTTATACCTGCAAAGAAAGTAAACTTCTTAGTCTTAATCTTAAATCTAAGTGAATAACACAATGCCATATGTGAACAAGTGTGAAATTAATAATGGCAAGTATTTTTTCTTAAAATCTTTTTTATGAAACAATGTTTGCAAATAGTAGATACAGTAGTCCGAAACACTGATAACCCCTTCATTTGTTGACTTTTTATTTATTTTAAATGTACCCCAAAATATAGAATAAAAATTATTAAAATAAAATAAACAGCAATCGCTGTTTGAAAGAGCTGTGTAAAGTTTGTGAGTCCAGATTGTTATGATAAGCTCTAACTGTTCATTGGTTGCTCATTGAATTTATAGTCCAGCAACTTTTCAACTGACAAAAGTAAGTCTTTTGAGTTGCATTGGCAGCAAACTTCAATTCTGAAATACACAAATGCACCAAAATGTTTGTTTTATACCCTTACAGCCCCTGCCAATGTGGGCCGACAACAGCATTGAGTAGTCACGTGTGATACCTTGATCTTGACCTTTGCCTTCGCACAAGACTATAAATGGCCAATTCAAGTCAATGGCCATTTCAAAAACTTGACATTTGTCCAGCCTCTGCATTCTTCGGTCATTTCAAAGGTTCCAGCAGTCAGGATTAGAAACTCATTTTATTCAAGGCTCTTTTACTGCTGGCTTTGTCAATACTGCCTGACAGGGAGGGAAATTCATTCCATTCCATTTGCAGGGCTAGAATTATTATGTTTGCCGTCGCTAAATACTCCCTTCACCTCAGGTCGGCATTGTGCCATGTAGTGTGAGGGACCATGGCTGGAGAAAGAGTGGGAAAGGACAGAGAACCCTATTCCAAAGGTACTTCCTAAATTTTATTCAGAGAATTCTTTCTTAAAAATAGATTTTAAAGCAACGCAAAAGGTCAGAGCACATACTGATAAATGCATAGATTGAATGCATTGCGTTGAATAAAAGCGTCTGCCAAATGCATAAATGTAAAAAAAACAATTGGGAATTGCTTTTTTGGCCAAGATGAATGTAAAAGCACATTTTGAACTAAAGTTGCTAAATTCTCCCAGACGTGCCTGTTTCTTTCCAAGGGTGATAATATTCATTTGTCGCGGTGTGTATTGATTTGATGGCTGCTTTATTAAAATGCAACGGGGGTATTAATTGTATAAGAGCCCTGTTTCCAGGCTGGAATCAATGTTGTAATTTGAATGATATCACATCTCTTTGTGAGAGCCAGCAAGTGTCTCTTTGAGAAAAAAACACAGTGGAAAAAAACAGAAAAAGAAAGAAACGGGGGTGAAAAAAGAGGAGGGTGAAGTCTCAGGGTGAAGTAAATGGTATCATAAAAGCTCTGAACACTTTCAAATACCTTTAATGCTGTTTTTCAGAAACTCTCAGGTGAGAAATGTTATACCCAAGAGTATAGTTAGTGTGAGAAAAACAGATAAATAAAACCATACCTTTTCACCTGAATTTTCTATAACAAACAGAAGTTACAGTTTTCCTTAGAGAGGATTTGTTACTGTTTTCTTTCACTAACAGTAAACCTACTGTATATATAATGTTGTAGTTGGTGTTCACATACAGTACAGGTTGTGAAATGGCTGTATTGATCAACATAGTGAACTGTTTCATGCCGGTTATCGGCAGGGTACACAACTGGCCACAGCTATTGAAAATCTGTTTTCAAATGGGATATGTGAGATTATAAAATACAATACATAATAAAAAGACACAGTATAAAGGGCAAATTATTAAATATATAGAATACATGGTATTTTGCAAATATTTACAAAAAGATATACATTCGAGACAAAGATGCTAACTGTCTGTTTGGTTTGTGTGGCTAATGGGCTAATATATTCGTAGTGCCATTAAGCAAGTATGTGCATCATTTCTCCATGAGATGTGTATTAGCAATTCCAATTGTAAAAAATGATAATTGGAGTCTGTTTAAATGATTGAAATTACATCATTTACATCAAATTTAAACCATTTCAAGAAATGGACGCAATACTTGTCATTTCATCTGCAGACTCTTAATATATGTATGTGAATTGCAAAATTATCATTGCATGAATCAAATTCACGACATCGACTTGTAATTGTGAAGCAAATAAAGCAGTGAAATCAATCACGGTAACATGAATTTCTCTACCGTGCCGTGCCCACACTCAATACCAGTATTTCAGATCATCACATGTGCTTCAATGTCTGATGAATCTTGTCACTGCATATTTGCATGATTTTAAAATGCCGTCTTATTTTTACAGGCAAGCAATTGTGATCAGATCTGGCCAGAAGCTCAGCACATCATTAGCAGAAAAGAAAAACAGAGCAAATGAAGATTCATCAGGTGTCAACACTCAAATAAACATCCCAGACTTCTCACTGAATCGACAATGTGAATCAATGCGAAGGCGAATGGCTTCAAACTTTTGTGCATCTATGACAACTCTGGCTGTCAGTGAAGGTGGGTCAATACTTTTTGATGGGCTTCGAGCCGCTGCTTTCCACCCGCGTGTCAAATCAGCCTTTTTCATTAGACCTTAGCGGGGTGTGCCTAAACAGCGCTGTCAACAGGAAGTCACTGTTTACAGTTCATAAATGAGAGAGCTAAGATTTATCAAGCTTGACACTTTGTGGTCAAAGAGTGCCACCTCTTGCATCTGCCTGTATGATTGATCGAGTAACGTGTCAGCTGGAATTCATCCTTTAGTTACTGTAGCTAAAACCGAAGAATGAAGAGCACAGTTTCGGGTGCCACACAATGCTAAATAATGAATGTCTCTATTTGTGAATTCTCACACCAGTGGGCATTAGCGGTGAGTGCAATTGTTCTTCCTCTAAACTCACACATAAGTCCATTATCTTGCTGTACTGTAAGATTTACGGTCAAGCCGAAAGGAAAAAGAGCATTAGTAGATTTCGCCACTCAGGCGTGGTTTATACTCACACCCTTTTGCTGGAGCCGGGCTTTGTTTTTTTTACACATTCTCTATTGTCTTGGTTGTTCTTTGCCCACTGACTGACAGATTACAAATTAGTTTCTCCCAAACTGCTCAGCTGAGAACTGGAAATACCAGAGTGCAGAAATTCCAATTCAGACTGACAATGGTGATGCTTCTCAAAAGACTTACCTAAAAATATTGTTCACTGCACATGGGAATATAAAACAGCTTTATTGAAAGCCTCTGTCTGATTTAAAGAGATAGTTCAACTATTAATACAAATTCTGTCAACACTTATTCACCATCATGTCATTCAAAACCTGTATATGGCTCTTTTTATGGAACACAAAAGAAGATATTTTGAGAAATGTCTCAGTGGTTTTGTGTCCATATACAATGGAAGTCAAAGGGGGCCAGTTGTTTTGTTATCAACGTTCTTCAAACTGTCTTTTTTGTGTTCCGCAGAAGTTTAGTGTCTTATTTTGGAAAAAGGAAATGAGAATATAAACTGAATAGAAATAAAATAATATTTACACAAAAAAATGCTGGGTTATTTTTCGACGCACCATTGGGTAAAAAACGGACCAAACCAACTGTTAGGTTCTGAAAACATTGTTAGGATAAGAAAAATGAAACATTCCCTACTCATCTGTTTACATGCTGAAACAGTGCAATGGGTGTAATGGCTCAAAGGCTCTTTACACTTGCAATGATTTCTACAGTATGCCTATGCAGTCAACTTAATGTGCACATAACTATTTAAGGAAATGGTCGTGCAGATCAGAAAGTCATCCATACCTCCCAATGACAAAAGATTCAAATCAACCGTGCAGATGGAAGCACTATTGAAATTACTGACAGGGTATGAAAGGGTGCAGATTTAAAAAGGAAGTACAGAAGTATATTACTGGTTTCACATTCAATAGATTTCAGTGAGAATAGCTTCTGGCCCATTGCTGAGGAGCAATGCAATTTTTAATGCAAATGCATTCTGAGAAATGCTGGCGTGTCTGAGAGAGATGCCAGAGAACTGGGTCCCTAATGATTAAGATCTGTATCCTTTCCCAGGTGACTTAGTCTCCAGAGACATTTCATCTTACTGATGCGTTCCTGGATCCTCGTCGGCCGCCAATGACAAAAAAGCCTCCTGAAGTGGCTCTGTGTGAAATAAAAACTGCATTTATTTATTTCAAGAACATTTTTCGTTATCCAATCACACACAAGTTAGGAGGTACAGTACATGCGGTTTTTATTGCAGTGCTGATATACAGTACGGACATACGTGTGATGTTGCTTTAATACAAAAGTTGAATGAAAATGTGTACATAAAGAAACACCATGGAATATCTTTGGTGTGACACTACTTTTGTGATCAAAAGATGCTTCCAAGCTACCGTTACTAAATTGAACATATCAAGTCAGAACAAGCAGTGATGATTTCAGCTCTGTTTTTGGGAAAGTTCTGGAGAATAAGACACGTGAGAAAGAGAGAGACAGCACTGGTGTGTTTCAACTGTTACTGTGGTGGAATGATACAAAACAAATGCAGTTCTTGTCCCGTGTCTGCACTGTTGGATGATCTCTCATCCGATCCAGGGGCTCTTACTGTGGCTTATCCATCTATCCACTCTCCAAACCCACTTGTTCTCTGCAGGATTGGGTGAACTGTGGATTTTAAACCAGACATTTTTAGTTTTCAGATAAACAACCTATTCATCGTTTCATAATTAAAAGTTTACAAAAACACAGGAGAAATCCTAAAGCTTGTACTGAACTCTCAGAGGTAATTAGCACCTCTGTACTAGTGCAACTTCACAGAATTCTCCTGAATAATTGTTTCTCCCACCCAAAGGATTTCTGTGTGGCAAAACAGAGGTATGAAAATAGTGGAATTTTTCAACTGCTGTTTGACTTTCAGTGAAGCCTGAAATGAAACATGGTTTAGACCTCTAAATCCTAAAGTGGTGAATCACCGCCTGTTTCTTACACATTGGCCATGCGAACTGCACGTTAAATGACAAAAAAGTAAAAAATTCTGTCATATATAAAAGAGATCTATTTAAAGAAACAGTTATACATTTTTATATAACAATTTTGTTTTAAATAGCTATTATATGGGTTATTTGACTGCTCGTGAAAGCATTATTTTGTTGGCACATCAGTGGTTTCTTCAAATGAAATGCCTTATTGTTAACTACATCTGTCCACTGTGCTTTGTCTAAAATAGAGGGAGGTTATTACACCAACTAGGGCTGCAGAACACCAACAAGCCAAGACAAGATCAAGGGAGCTGGAGTTATCATTGTTGTAGCACAATCTGTACATAAACAGTGGCGAGAGACCCATGGAAATGTGGGAAACTATTCATATTCTAAAATATGTGTGCTTGGAGATCCAAAGGCAATTTCACATGGACAAATGTAATATTGATTTAAGTAATTGAAGCCCAAGAGCTGCAATAGTTTGCTTTTAACATCACAGCATTGCGTTTCCATCCAGCCAACGCTTTAACAAACAGACCTTTGTGTTCAAACACAGCACATATTTTCCATTTTTTAACAGGCTTTGACTTACTAACAAAGGTGACTGCTAAATGACTAACCAGTGGCCATAGTTTGCAGCAGGACTTTGTTTGTTTGTTTGTGTTTGTTTGTGTCGTCCTTTCCAGTAGATCAACATTTGGTCACTCGAGACACTAGCCCTAAACCTGACTGGCACAATTCTAGACAACACACTTTGAGATAGCATCGGCCCTGTCTCTTCTCTACAGCGGGAATATAAAAAAGAAGGATACTTAAAGCTCTACCTCATTTATCATGCATTGAAATTACAGTCAAGTCAGAGTCAGGTCATTTGAGACTCTCGGATTCTGTATCTGCGTGGTAGAAATTTATGTCTACCGCAGGATCATACTACAGTGACACTAATCTCGTCTCCAACCCAATGTAACTCTGGATATTCAATATGCACAATGAGATGAAAAACCTGTAGAGACGTTTCATTGATCGTGCAGAGGTGTGTGTGGCTCCTTTCTGTTTATTAAAACACATAGCTGTTTCCTTCTATTATTTTATTACAGACTCCATAAAAACAAAACCTTTTTGGTGGCTTTTCTTTAAATTCAAGTTTAGCAGATTCATAATTTGCAGATGCACATCTTACATCTTGCAAACATAGTGAGGGGCTTTTTAGTAATGCATTGAATACTGCATTTTGTCTTTGGTTTTAATATTTCTTTTTTAATATGTACACTACCATTCAAAAGTTTAGGGCCACTTATTTTTTTTATATTTCCCCACATTTTAGAATAATAAAGTATCCTCATCTAAAATACAGTATGGGATAACACAAATGCAAGCATAGGAGTTATTGCTGTAACTAAAACAAATGATTCCAAAAATATATTTTATATTCCAGCCACTTCAAAGTAGTCACCCTTTGCCTAGAATTTGTAAAAATGTTCTCTTGGCAATTTATCAGCTTTCTTGGAGTACCAACTTCTTGAGGTCTCACTCTAAGATGCTCTTATTTGGTGCTTTTATTCATTTAGTTCAGTCTTGCATTTAAAAAAAACATTTTTATTAAATTACATTTTAGATTTGTAATGAAAGAAAAAAATATGTTTGCATAATTATATTTTTGTCCACATAACTGTGACCACACTCTAAAAATATTATCTAGTGGCTTATAAGTTCACAAAAATAAACAGCTATATTAACTTAAAAAAATATTTTAAAATTCATATAAAATATTAAAACATAAAAAAAACAATAAAAAAAATATATTATACATATATTATTTAAGTTTGTATAATGAAAAAAAAACAAATAAAAAATAACTGTAGGATTTTTAATCATTTTTTTATGTTTTAATATTTTATATGAATTTTAAAATATTTTATATATAGTATTTAATTAACAAATTATATATTTAATATACACTTAATATTTTTGGTGAATTCTAATACAAATAACTCAGATTTACTTAATTTTTTACTTACATTTACTCAATTTAAACAGTATATTTCAATGATTTCACAGCTTTAAAAATTGCTAAAATGTTTTAAGTTTAAATTGTTTTACAAGGCCAATTGAGTAAATCACAGTTAGACTTTTTAGTGTGTAAATCTTGAACGATAGTAACTAATCAATTTGACTAGTATGTAAAATGTATGTATGTATGTAAAATATCAGTGGAAAGTCCTTATATTCCCACCAAGAAAAGATCTCAATTGTTCACACACAAAATGTTGGTTCAAAAGGGACAACCCAACTTCTACAAAACTTCTACATTTAATCCAACAATGGGTTAAAACCAGGTCTGGAAATGATGGGGAATGCAGGGGGACAGCGTGCTGGAAAGGAATTTTAAGAGGAGGACTTCAAAATGCATTTCCATCTTTTATGTAACAGCCCCCAAATGTCTTATGCAAATTTTACACATTAATACAGTAGAACTTTCTATACCTCTATGGTTTAAAAATATGAAATATGTCCCCAACTAGAGCGCCCCAAGTAAATCAAGTCAGTGGTTGAAACAACCCAGTTTTTGGGCTGAAACCACCCAACATAGTTCAATTTATACCCAATCAGTTGGGTTTGTTAAAAACAACCTAGTATTCTTGGTAAAAGTGATAATGTGTCTTTAACATCCAATTATTCCATATGCTCCTTTAGTGTCTCTTTTAGTAACTCTAAGAAATGTAAAACTAGGAAATGTTGGCTATAGAACAGGGAAAAGCAAGAGCTTTGATGTTAATCATGCACAAATGTGCTTATTTTGTCCCCCAAGATGTTAATCAAGTCGTGCGCGTTGCGTTCTCAACACCTTACATGCATCAACTTCACATGCATGTAAAGTGGGTCAATTTTTGCTTCCCAAGTTGCTACAATGATGTTGAGTCTCTGCATTTATCATGGTTTTATGCTGTAGCTTTGAGAGTTATACGTACAATTATTCCCTTCATAACAGCATGGCCATAACCAATTTCTCAGAAACCTTTGGCTAACATTAGTAAGAATGAATAAACACTATAATGCTAAAAAAATGTGCCTCCATTTTGTTCATTATTTATCCCACCTTGCCTTGGGTTTTCAGTTTAGATTAAATTTGAGACTAAATTCAACCTTTTAAATCAATATTTTCATTCAGTGAATGTTTTTTAGAATATCAACAGATGCAGCTTCATGTACACATACAGTACAAGACTGGTCTTATCGGGTTAACAAGTTTAAATTCACTTACTGTAACCAATGTTTATTTTCCAGACCATGTCATCTAAACCGAAAAGGAGTCGAAAGATGATTGACAACCAGTTTATTATTCATGTCAGGCCATTGGTGTTTACTATTAGAACCCCACAGAGAGGAGTAGATTAGTTCCATCACATACTTGAGAGATTTTGAAGGAGCTTCTGAAAGGCTAACACTCGCCGATCTATCGGTGAGGCCTGGCTCGCTAAGTCCTGCAACTCAGGAGGATTGCCTTTGAAAAACTAAAGTAGGAATATCTATTTAGGACACATAAAAGCCACTGATCCATTTTAAGTCTTTCTCGTGCATTCCTGTCGGTCACGTGAAATCTCTTCCCACTCCACATTCCGAACGCTAAACTGTTTACTTTCACGTTGAGGGACTTACTGCATAATTCATTTAGCTGTTATTAGTCGTTATTGATTACGTTCCAGCGGCATTTTTAGACTCATAAGAAGCTCAAATCTCCCCAGACAGCATATGAACATGCCAGTTTCTTCCCAGTGCACCCGTTCATCCTTCATCTGGGTTTTGGAAAGTGACCTTACGTAAGTATCAACCTTTCCCAACACTAACATGACATTGCTCAATAGTGCTTTTTTCATAAATCATGGCTGAATTCAGACAGCAGACGTGCCCAAAGCTTTTTAAAGCTGACACTTTCTCCAAGGCGCCATGGGCTGCCTGACAGGTTATCAAAATGTGTCCGAGATCATTTAATCCTCTCCTCATGAGCTTGTCCAAATACCAGAGGAATATGTCAGTCTCTATATTATGGTGTTCTAAAACTTTTTTATTAAGAACTTTTTTACCGCTATTAAATTCAAAGGGAATCTCTATGGGTTGGGTTTCATCAAAATGGTGGTCAGATGTGGTTATTTAGCCCTTAGAAGTATAACTGAGATAGGAGCTATGCACATTTGGCAAATATAATATTTTAACAACCATATCTGATTAAAATAGCTATAAACTATTTCTATAAAACCATGATACTGTACAAATAACCATATAGAATCAACCATGTAAAAATACTTTTACGCACTTTTTACAATGCTCATGTCTGCTTCTGTCTTACATAATACTTGATTTGTACTTGCACACTTTCTTGCATCTTTCAAACATTCGCATTAGCTTTTCCAAGTGTTTTATGTACATTCATTAATGTATACACTAAAGATATAAAGACAATGACTGCATTTAGTGATTTAACCACTCGCCATATTCCAATGTCTTTATATTGGTCTTTAGAACTCATTTAAGCAACATATAATTTCTTTATATTTGTGGGAATATGGTGATTCTGTGGATCATAATCACAAAATTATCTTTCAACATCCAATTCAGTGAGTCATTCTGTTCATCTATGATGACTAAAACTAAAAAATGAGTTGAAAACTGCGCAATGTAATTGAGGTCCCAGCGTGACGCTCTCGTTCCAACAAACAGACGGACAGTCATTTCCCAGCATGCCCTAAATATATGCAGATCTCCAAGAGCACATCTATATCTCCCCAGATTGAATCAGTGCGACAGAAATCACGGACAGCACACATTGATCCCTCATCAAGTCTTTGACAATTATTCATTTCAAGTCAAGGCTATTCTGTGATATCCGACATTGCTTGGCAGTTTAGCAAATGACTTATGCGTCACGCAAACATGACAAACTAATGATTCACAAACTAAGTCGATTCTGTGGGCAGATCTTTTCACATCAAAAAAATTGAATTGACTTGCTGATGGTAATAATTATAGTGCTTAGACGTATTTGACAACTGTGTATTCAAGCCTTAAATATTAACGCTCCGAATTCATGTTGTTAAAAATAATAGCTCTGGGGGGGGCTCTATGCGTTTAGCGGCCCGCACGGTTTATTGTCCTTATGTCATGAATTTAACTTGGAGTTGATGAGGCCAGACATGGGCAGTGTCCACCAGATAGATAGATAGATACTGAAGATAGACAGATCACTACCCCAGGAAAGATAGACAGACAGACAGACAGAATTGGAAATCCAGTTTATATAGACATAATCACTATCCCAGGACAAAGAGACAGACAAACAGACAGAAAGAAAGAAAGAAAGAAAGAGAGAGAGAGAGAGAGAGAGAGAGAGAGAGAGAGAGAGAGAGAGAGAGAGAGAGAGAGAGAGCTGTCTCATATACACATATAGATGTGTATAAAAGAAGAGAGAGAGAGAGAGAGAGAGAGAGAGANTCTTTATACATTTCTTTACAGTTTAAGAATTGTATTTCAGAAAGAAAGAAAGAAAGAAAGAAAGAAAGAAAGAAAGAAAGAAAGAAAGAAAGAAAGAAAGAAAGAAAGAAAGAATCCATTTCACAGTAGTGAATCCATTAAAAGCAAAACGTGCTGTAGTGTACAGTAATAATCTACGGTAGATGTTTGCTCAGCATAAACTGCACTATAGTCACACAATACTGTACAAAATCACATCATTACTCTCACACTAGACCTTTGCGTGGCAGTGGATGTGAGATATGAGGACCAGGAAAAGCTTTCATATATCAGAGGAAATCTCTCTCTGAGGTGGGGACAGCATGCTGAGAACTGCAGAACTGAAGCATTCTTCGTAGCTCAGTGATACCTCAAATATCACCTTCTGAAACCCTATTCAGCCTTTACCGAACACACGTTCACTAAACCGGTTAATACCATCAGTGTTTCTAGATGCATTGTGGCCATTTCAGTCCAGTGTCTGTTGAATTTCAACAAAATCAAACCTCAGGAGTGACATAAAGTCATCCAACAGCAATGAGTGGTTATCACATAAAAATATATTTTTTACCTTTTCCTACATGCACAAACACAACTGTTGTATTGCAAAAAATGAATATGAACTTTTCTATGCAGTATTTCAGGTCTGAAGATATACAGAGCATATTTTCTGTTATTTGGACCTGTTTCTCCAGTTTTCATTTTCTGCAAATAAATGCAAATAGAAACACAACACACATTTTCTTTGAAATTTGGGTGAAATATTGTTAGTAATTCACAAAATGAAACAAAAATGGTCATTTTACCTAAACGCAAATAGTACATTCAGAAAAACTAAAAATAATTTTGAAATGGTCTCTTAATTTTTTTCCACGGCTGTGTATACGCCCTTTTCACAATGACGTCACTTAACTTCCGCCTTTTTGCAGAGCAGTGTATCATAACATCCGTCTTGCAACAAATAAGAAGAACAAGAAGAAGAACTTCGGTTTTGCCGTCGCGCTGGAATTTAACAACAGTGAGAAAAAAAACTGACAGAACACGTATTCAAGTACTTATCCTAGCACCTTCGCTAACACAAAAAGAAAACAAAACACTTACCTTCATAATCAAACAGGTACTGTTCAACGAAGAATTTGTATCCTTTCTCTAGCTTTGATCTTGTCGTTAGCGAAAATTTGTCTGCAAGACGTGGTACATCATACGTATTTGTGGCCACTTGGTAAACTCCATTCTGAGGCGCTAGCGGAAGTAACTTCTTCTTCTTCTTGAGTTTTACTGGCGGTTGGCAAATCAGCTTATAGGTGCATTACCGCCACCTTATGAACTGGAGTGCTAGCGGAAGTAATGATACACTGCTTCGCGGCAGAACGGAAGATGCGTGACGTCATGTGAAAAGGGCGTATTGTCGTTTGAGTAAATCCAAAATAGTGAGCGACTGAAGTAAGTTGTAAAAACTCTTTGCCATTGTTTATGCTGTATCTTTTGGCAAGACAAGCTTTGAGGCATTGTTATGTGTGAGACAGCACTGAAGTCATGTGCTTTAGGGATAAATATTCAGACTGAGAAGTGCTGAATACCGTGTCTCTTGCCTGCAGTCATTTTACAAAGAGTGCTAAGGGAGACATTTGGACTAACAAAGTTTCACCTGTCTTTTCACAAAACACTGATAAACAATGCCAGGATCCGAAGCACCTCGCACACGGGGCTGTCACGGAAAACGATTCTTAATACGCAGCTGCAGGGGTGATAGTTACACCAACTGTGATATTGCAGATTTTGACACCGAGGGCCTGCTGACTTGCTGACAGAACTAGATTTTTTTAAAAAGGATTTGCGCTGATTTACTTAGTCTATCTCTGCCACTTTGTCACTGTTGTGTCCATTCCTCAGCGGACGTTCTTCTAAAGGTTGTGCCGAACACTGGCATAATGACCTCCAGAGGGATTTGAGAATTTGTCCATAATGTCTATCCGCTGGTATGTAATGGGACCCACCTTCACATGTGTAACAGTGCAAACCCTCGACTCTCGCAGAGTGCTGTCTACGGCATGTAAAACCCAGCCATTCCGCCGCATCAGGCCGAGGATTCAGATGAAGAGAGATCATTATGTGCAATCTTGTTCCATTAGAGCCTTCTTCAAAATGGATGACAATCTCTGACATCACTGCTGTCTCTGACAGGTCTGGAACACAAAGCAAAGGCTCTCTGAAAACAGCAATGGCGTGCAAGACAAAATGTAGCAAGCAGGATTCTTAGTGGTGTCAGTGTATTTAACTTTGTGTTTTGCCTCTGGCCTGACAGATTTTTTCTAATTCTCAACTCGGGCCAACTTGACTTTTTATCCTGGAGCAACTTATAATGATCTGGGCGCTTGCTTGAAATGCAAATGTGAGGCTGGGCTTAAGTTTTCAAAGGTCAGAAATGAATGAGGTGCTTTTATAAAACTCGGCGTGATTCACTGTGCCTTGCAAGCACATACCTGATCATTAATTCAAGCTCACATTGAGTCATTACAGTCAGTCTTGGTGAAATCCAGGGTCCTCTCGCTGATCTCCGACCAGTTCTTCCTTGATTAAAAACAAATCTAACAAAGTCATTGGAATCTAATACAATCATGTCCGCATGTCAACTATCCGGCATCCCCCGCTGACATCTACGCCGTTTGGTATATTTTCAATTATGCTAATACAATCATCTGGTTTGGATAACGTAATTACAGCCAGGTGACATTCGACTACACTGTCAGCTTATCGTGCCCGAGATAACATCTTAATTTTTGTAAGAAATTAAAGAGGACACTGGCTAAATTACCTTTTCAAACACGGATACACATAATCATTTTCTGGTTATTATTAATAATAATTATATTTAAGAAGGGGAAATGTAAAATTGGTAGATCACAGACTAAATACATTTTTCTTGCACTGTGGTAAAATAAGAAGCTAGAATGAGAGGACAGACAGTTTGAAGACGTAGCCTGAAATGAGTGGGTTGAGGTCAGGTCATTTAAAATCATCTCTTGTTAAACATCTCTCTCGGACGCAATACGGCTCTATAATTGGAATTTCATACTTTTCCACTCCAACAATTCAACAAAGCATTTGGGAAATGTAACAGCTAGATATAGGATACTAAGCTCTTTTAAAGTTTAATGAGCTCACAATCATGCCCTTGCTCTGAAAGACATTACAACAAATCTCAGTGTTTTCAATTCAAACTTTAAAGGTCCAGTGTGTGATTTTTTGGAGGATCTATTGACAGAAATTCAATATAATATACATAACTATGTCTTCAACAGTGGCGATCGGAGCCTCCTCGTCAGGGGAAGCAGGAATTCAAAATACGTGTTCAGCACTTCATGTGAACCTATGTGCATCACGCATCATGTCAAAATACGTGCCTGCTGCAGACACGTCGAAAGGGTTTATGATAAAAGAGACGCTCGTGTTCAGAAGACACTGCGTTAACACTTAACTCTGATTACACATGAGACTAAGCAAACGCGAGCGTCTCTTTTATTAAAAACCCTTTCGACGCGTCTGCAGCAGGCACGTATTTTGACATGACGCGACACACACATGACGGGCTAAATACATGTTTTGCCGAGCTTCGCATTACTGCTTCCCCGGAAGAGGAGTCACGGATCGCCACTGGTCTTCAGAGGTGTATAAAGACCTTACATAATGAAGCGTTATGTTTTTATTACCTTAGAATGAGCTATTTCTACATTGCGGGTCCCCTTACATGGAATTCGTCATGTTGTTTCTACAGTAGCCCTAAACGGAAAAATTGCTCTGCAGAGCCCGTTTCATAAATACGTTATCTCCGTCGGCAAAGAAGCAAAAACTTGACAACATATTTGTTCTGTCAGCCACCATAGTGCTTCAAAAAGCAGGGGGAGGGGTGGAGTGAGCTGTTGGTTGCAATTAGTGACCTCACCACTAGATGCTTTTAAATTTCATAAACTGGACCTTTAAATTCATGATAAGCCCTATCTGTGATTCAGCTCACTGTTTGCATGTTTTCGGCCTCTTGCCACTTTCCGAGGAAAGAAAACTTCTTCTGATCTTAGTTCTGCTGTTTATGTTCTCTGTCGAGTCCACTTAGTAGGTATGTTAGCTCAAGGAGCGTTCCAAATAAATCCAGTTAAAACTCTGTTGTGAGATTCACACGCCTCTACTGTTTATAATTCCCTTTAACTGCTGTCAAGACCAGAACTACAGTCTGGAAACTGTGCTGGTTTTTATATACTGTAGGTCTGCCGTGTGCCATCATCATCATAAATATGTAATGGAGAAGAGGTGCGATAACAGCAGGCATTATGTTTTTGCCTTTTCAGTTATTCATTATAAAAGAGGAAGCAATTAAGTTCTTCACCAGTGGGCTCATCTCGAACCACAACAGCTTACCAACACCAAGTGCAATTCATAAAGTGGAATTGTCTTTGACGCTGGATGAGTCCATAACTAAAAGCAGTTCAAGTATATTCTAGGTTTGGGAGTATCGTGCGTGATAATTTAATTTATTAAACATTGAATCATGCATACTCAGCCCAAGTTTATCTAAAAAATGGCCCCGGGAAACACAGATCCTTGCATGCTATGATTAAACAATGAACTGGAGCAGACACATACTGTCGAGATATAAAGACTGTTTGTCTCCAGAGGCAAGGTAAACAGTATTTTAGTCAGCGGTGAGTAAATAAACATTTGGTAATGCAGTGCTTTACATTCCAGAAACATAGAACAACACCCAGTTCTGATTCAATCATAAAGATGTTGACATAAACACTACCTCCCAGAGGTTAGAACGTTCACATGCTCTGGACAAACAACATGAACCAAAGTTAAAGGGAGTCTGTTACAGTGTACAGTCTAGTTGTGCGATCCTGTTATATCCAATAACTTATGCCATCAAAATATGAATATTTTACAATAAATATTGTTTTGGCAGGCAATCTTGATGAACTAGATTCAACCAACTATTGATTTCCACATTTCTCCCTTTTCATAATTTGGCAGGTGTTATGGACAGATTCAAATTAAGAAACAGTTAACTTACAAGAATGCAGACTAAATAAAGTGTAAGCATCAAATATTAAGTTGTACCTGTCACGATCCCAGTCCGCGTTTCTCCTTTTCCGCGTAACTTTTCTGTTACTTCCTGTTCTGTGCCATGTTTTGTTCTGTCACGATCCCAGTCCGCGTTTCCCCTGTGTTGGTGAACTTTTCTATGATAGTCTCAACGACCAACACTAAAAACTACAAAGGACTACAAAACATGGCACAGAACAGGAAGTAACAGAAAAGTTCACCAACACAGGGGAAACGCAGACTGGGATCGTGACAGTACCATCCAATACTGAATAGAAGACAGTATAAAAAGGCACATGCAACTAACAAAATACATGTAAGAATTAACCTTACAAAAATAATAAAAGTAAAACCATAGTAACCACAAATGTACAATGTTCTTATCGCAATAAACATAGTTAAAGGGGTCATATGACACGGCTAAAACGAATATTATAATTTGTTTTACATGTAATGTAATATGTATACACGATTTAAGGTTCAAAAACGCTTTATTTTCCACATACCGTGCGTGTTTGTATCTCATCTTTCACCCGCCTCTCGGAAACGTGTGGATTTTTTACAAAGCTCATGGCTCTGAAAAGCGAGGTGTGCTATGATTGGCCAGTTAACCAGTGCGCAGTGATTGGTCGAATACTGCAAGCGTGTGACGGAAATGTAACGCCTCTTTCCATATTTGGAACCTCAGGTTCCAAAGCAATTGTACTGACCGTACTGACTTGCATATACAGTTGGGCGGTCTTAGTCAACTCATACCACGAACTGACATAGATTTGTGGGGGTGTGCTTACACGAGGCGTTTCAGGCAGGTTTGAGTGAGCATTCGCTTTTAATTAGAATGCATAATTTGTTCCGACACATTTTTGCAATTTCACGTGTCTAATACATGCATGGGCAACTGATAACACACCAAAGACACAGAAAAACACGTATTCGCGACATATGATCCCTTTAAAAAACATATTTGCGGTAAAACTATGGTAATACAAATGGTAATCAATCTGCCAAAAACATGGTTGCCACACTTTTCCATGGTTCAAAAAAGTTCAACAACAGTGTCAAAATTCTCTGTCAACAGAATATTTGAGTGAACCTTGACTTTGATAAACTTGATATGCTGAAACGAAATTGTGAATATTTTATAATCACACAACTGAATCTGAAAATACTTGTGGATGTCAGTGTCTGTTTTGTCCCGTTTCCTCAATGCTCATTCTCGATTGTCTTTCTGTATAAAAACGTTTTTAAACTTCATCAGTGTAATTGGTCATCACAAGAGGGCTGTTATTATTCTTTCAATTAAAGTCCAACCATTAACCACGCTTTCAAATACATGCTTTCACGCAGTGACTCACCCTTCAAACCCTCAGACAATTACATTATGTTTGTAGGTGGCGAAATGACAGTTTTTGTTTTTGCTTTTCGCCAGTGAATAAAACAATCAAACACCATATAATTTGTGATGGTTTCCTCAGTAGGTGGACTTGAGTGGAAGTCACATTTAGTTTTCTGAGTGCGTGTTAGGGTTCATCAAGACCAACATTGTTATCAAAGTCAGCAATATGTTTTAAACATTACACATTATCATGCTAAAGCAAATCCTACCCCTGTTGGTGTGATGGAACCGATGTGTTGTTGCTATTTTCATCTGCCTTTAAACCTTTCAATCGTTATGGAATTGTTGTTATTCCTATCGCTCTATATTTTGCTCTTTATTCCCTGAATGATCAGGGACTATCAGTCTTTAGCTATTTATAGATCTTTTATAGTTACATGTAATACATTTTACAACGTGAAGAATTACTTATGTCAATATGTTTTATAATCTTCTTTAATTAGTTTTAGGTTAGGTTGTAATGTTGTCAGGTTTGATATATAAACCTCATCCTTTCACTTCTTTTCTGTTAAAGGTCCATTGTGTGAAATTTAGCGGCATCTAGTGGTGAGGTTGTGAATAGCAACCAATGGCTCACATCATCACCCCGCCCTCCTACCTTTCGAAGCCCTACGGTGGCTGACACAGAACTAAGATGTTTTCATATTTTCGCTTCTTTGCCGAAGGAGATAATGTATTTACGAAACGCTCTGTGAGCAGTTTGTCCGTTTAGGGCTACTGTAGAAACAACATCGCTAATTCCATGTAAATGGACCCCTCAGTATCTATAGATAGAAATAGCTAATTCTAAGGTAATAAAAACATAACGCTTCATTATGTAAGGTCTTTATACCTCTGAAGACATGGTTACTGTATCTATATTATATTGCATTTATGTCAACAGATCCTCCAAAGAATTACATGTTGGAACTTTTACAATTTGTTTAATTATTAATGTTTTCACGGAAGGAAATTATAATGAATACGCTACTATGTCGGATGTATGTATACATAACTACAGTAGTTAAAAAAAAAAAATCTTCTATGGCAATTGTGCTCTCTCTTACACTTTCATCTAGTTCAAATGTAAGAAAGATCAGTTCTTTCTTTCTTTCTTTCTTTCTTTCTTTCTTTCTTTCTTTCTTTCTTTCTTTCTTTCTTTCTTTCTTTCTTTCTTTCTTTCTTTCTTTCTTTCTTTCTCTTTCAACACAAAATAATATGTTAAACAGAATGTTGGTGACTGACAGCCTCAATATTTTCATAGCATTAAAAACGTCTCCCTTTTGCATTCCATGTAAAAAATTACAATTTCTAATCCTAATTAAACACATCACTTGCACTATACCTGATCATTTCAGTGTACATGCATTTTAATACATTTATGCGTTTGGCATTTTATGCATTTGGTAGTTTCTGTGGAATAAGTCCTGAAGAAAGTTTCCGTGATGTAGTCTCGCCACAAACAGTGGACTGTTGAGATCCTGTCAGCACCCTGCCAGCCCCGGTGTGACAGTCGCCGTCTAAGCTCTCTTTCTGATTCACTTTCTCCCTGCTGATATTTCCATATCAGACGCTATCAGTTAATGAGGCTCAGGCTGTGGTTCTGCACCTGTGGAGCACTGCAGAATCAATCTGGAGGACTGCACACGAATCTTCAGCACCACGGACAGAGATTCAATCATCAGCCACCAGCGTCAGTCGCCTGTAAAGATTTCAGGGACAGCCATCTGCAAATCGTCTGTGTTACCTTGATGATTCCTTCATAGGTAAGGCCTTAAATTGAATTTTAGTTCTTTATAAAAGAGGAAGTAAGAACTGTCTGTCTAGTACAGTGGTCTTAAAGCCCCGCACAGAATTTGACGTGACCTTTTCTCTATAGCCAGGAATAACTAGCTCCATCACCACTCGAAGCAATTCACAGAGTAGCACACAACAACCAAAAGGCCCATTTTTGCCCACACTTAAAACTTTCTGACCATTTATATTAGGTTTCTATCTGACAGCCGTGCGTTGCCAGAGGCGTCTAGACGGCTGTCGATTTAAAGGTCCAGCAATACATCCCTTTTTGTTCACATAAATACTGAATGAGATTACAAAAGCGTTTTCAAACCTTTACCAATAAACCAGATTCAAGCTTTAGTTGCGAGGGAGGTGTAAGCAGCAGTCAACCCGGACAGGAGCTGGATGGAGATGGATGACAGCCGTGTAGAGACAGACAAGGCCGGAGAGAAAGAATTCCAACCGCTTGCCTTCAATCAGAATTCTACAGCTTGTTTGTCAGAGCAGCGGCTGTCATCTGCGGGTCTCGTCCTCTGTATTAGCCTGCCTGTCACGGCAATCACTCCGCTGTTTGGTCAGGTCTCTCTCCATCACTACCTCATTATGAGCCTTCAGTGTTTATATGGTCTTGACGGCCCAGGCAGGTAATGAAAGAATGCCGGGATGCATTCGGTCTCCGTGTCCCCCTAACAGGGAAACCAGGCATTTCTAATGAGGAACTGAGGGGGCCTAATGAGACAAGCATGGTGTTTCGTTGGCACAACCTGCCTCTCCACGCCTCCCCATAATTTGTTTCTCAAAACAAAAAAGTTTTTATTTCTGTTTCACTGTACCACCTGTAGGGACACCTGAGGAAACTCAATGCACGTTGCACAACCTATTAAGCAGTCTGAACCAATAGTTAAAACCCGGTAAATACAATCTCAACATACTTGCATTGGCAGTCGTGCTCTTCTCATCCACATGCAATTAGGAAGGAATTAAAGAAATGGATACAGTCATGATGATGATCTTTTACCTGCACGAGACCTTAAAATAGAAGCAGATTTCACTTTCTACATCAATGTAAATTAGGCCATGCTAATGAGCACCGGCATACTATCTGAATTCATCGCATCCCGCTGAGTTGAAAAACATCAGGTATTGAAAACAATCAGGAGGAAAGTGCATTAGCATTTCAGAGACAGGAAAAATAAAGTAAACAGTAAATGAACTTTATATGATACCGTCACGTTCTCACTGGTGTAATGCATTTTGGGACAGAATAACTTTGATGAGGGCAATTCTGCTGGATTCTAAATCTAAATATTAATTTAATATGCAGGTGTGTGACCAAAAAGCAGAAAATAAAAGATTCCTACCGCCTATCAACTGATGTCCCAGAGGATCTTGAATACTGTGGGCGAAGTCCACAAATGTATTTCTCACGTGTGCCTGAATCTGTTGAGACCGGTTCCCTGGAGAGTGAATCCTCCTCACTTCAGTGGCATGGCATTATTCCTTTATCTGTAGTACTTCCATTTCTAGACAGCGCAGTGCACTCCATCAATTCCACCCTGACAGCACGGAAGAACAGCAACAATGGCTTTCAGAATTATTGCAAGGCAGTCATTCAGATATTCACATTCATTTTGATCACCCCAACAATAGCCACTGAAAGACTATTTTGCCCTGCTCACATCGCCAATGAATTCAGCTGCAAGTCTGATGACTACCATGATCCCTTTGGAGGCTGACAGTTTATAGAATCGTGCATGTGCCAGATCATGTCACTGTTAAATCCAATAGAACTCTAATACTGAACCATTGTAGCAAACTTTACTTTTAAATAAGCAAAGACTAAATTTCAGTTGAGCTTTTAAAATTATGTTCTAGTAATAGGACATAGGCATATTTGTATTTATTTTAAATAAATTAAAACTATAGAAAATAACAAAAACTATTGACCACTTCAGATAACGTAAACAATGCTGGTCCAGAAGAACTTACTTTTTCAGTTTTTAACACCACACAAACGTTTGAACAAAATACAACCAACAGAACATTTATAACCAAATCAAAATGTAAATTAATCCATCGCTGCTGTCCTTCTGAAAGCTTGTAGCTCCATACTTCGTCATGTAATTTTTTTTATCATAAATCATTATTATTAGTCACCCTTTATGTTTATCACTGGGTTTAGCAAATATCTAATCATTAAAAATGATTAAAAAGTGACTGTCACCTTCAACAACACAGTGTGTAATCATTTAGAAAGTACAGTGTTTTTTCCATTTCCTGAAAAACAGCAAATTTGGACATATAAAGGTTTCAGAAGGACAGCAACGATATTTAAGATTTAATAATGTATGTAAGATTTAAAAATAATGTAAAAATGAAACCGTAAATGCCTCTTGACCAGTGTTTTCATCTTGTGAAGTGGTCTATGTTTTTTTAAATACATAAATTAAATAAATATTTGCAACAATATAACTGATACAGCTCGAGTTCTTACACGTACAAAAAAGTATGAGCATATTAGCCCGGTTCTGTCAACCTTGCACTGGTTACCTATAAAGCATCGCATTAACTTTAAAATCTTGCTTATTACCTTTAAAGCCCTACATGGTTTAGCTCCTCAGTACTTGAGTGAACTCCTCTTGTATTACAGTCCTTCACGTGCATTATGCTCTCAGTCAGTTGGTAATACCTAGAATTTCAAAATCAAGTGCATCCTTTTCCTATTTAGTCTTGTCTCATTATTCCGAGGTTACCACAGCAAGCAGGATGCAGTTCATGGTAGAGCTGAGAGTGGGAAGTGGCGACCTGACAAGTCTTCACTACAAAATTTCAACTGCTATTAGATTATTAATGATAATCTGATTTAAACCTACAATCTACCTTATTACTAAGTTTATTTATTTTTTATTTAGCCTAGTTGTGCAAGCACTGTCGAGCTTGTGCAGAGGCTGCAGATTTTGCCAGAAGGGGAACTGGAACCCCCTGGTTGGGCCTGGGTTCTCACAAGTTTTTTTTTCTCCATTGGAGTTTTGGGTTCCTACCCACCACTTGCATACTGTTTTGCAGTGTTTGCCTGGCCGGGGGAGCTGATTTATAATTACAATTAGAACTTTAAAGTTTTACTTAACTTATTCAATGTTTGACCTGTGTTTCTCTCTCCTTTATCTTAAATGTGTGCTTCTCTGTGATAACCACTGTGCGTGTGTGTGTGTGTGTGTTCATGTTTGTATATCCCGGTGGGGACCTAAACCTGAATACTGTGTGTGTGTGCGTGTGCATCTGGAGTTGTGAGTCCGTGTTTTGTATGTGGGTGTGTTTGTGGTTTGAACCAGTGTGCTAGTCTGTCTTCTGTGTTTTCACCTTTTTTGTTTTTACATGTTTACATTTTTATGCATTTGGCAGACGCTGTTATCTAAAATGCAACTTACATTTCATTATTGTATCTGAGTATGTGCAATCCCCTGGGATTGAACCCACGACCTTGGCGTTGCTAGCGCCATGCTCTAACCACTGAGCCACAGGAAAGCCTGGTTTTCCTGAATTTCTTTAAAATGTCATACAATACACCTCAAAACTGACATTGCTTTCAGTCCAATAAATTTCCATGTGTTGTTTTAAGTAATTTAAATGTAGCCACTATGGCTTCAGCAACAAAACAACATGTGTAGAATCTAGCTTTTTCCAGATTTGACTGATATATTGATCTGAAAACAGCCATTTCTTTTTGTGCCAAACTTTTTTTAATTACTCAGAGTTCAACCTTAAAGAGTTTCACAACTATATTAAACACCACTTTATTGATATGTTTTCCTTTTCTATGAAGTCTTTCATGCAGCTAAACTCCGAGCTCAGAGGAGAAAATCAGAGCTCCACGGCTCAAGTGAACTCCAGTGAGTCTGATTAGTGCATCCACCAAGCAAGTGGAGAAATCGATTGCTGACCCTGGCTCCCCGAGATGCATTCCTCATCCCAACAAACACAACACATGCTTTCAGAAGGAGCCCATGAGGAGAAAAGCTCAGTGCAATGGTGAAGAAACACGAGAGTCTGGAAAAGACTCAATGTCTGAAGAGAAGTGTGCCTACGGTGTTGGTTTAATCTCCCAAAAGCATATTTATGTATTTCTGTGGTTGGGAATGTACAACAAAAAGGTTTGACAACACCAGCAAGGTTGTTTTATTTAATGTTCTTGTCTACGGTAAACCTTGCAAACTATAACTAAAAGTTGTGTCCATAACAGATTTAGATGCAGTGCAAATTCATTTAGTGGAATTTATCTCTTATAGGTTAATTAAATTGATCAGATATAAAACAAGAGAAGAAACCAATAAGGTCTTTTTTCTCGTCTTCCCTGCATTTTATAACCAGAGCAAACAATTTCTTAAGCAGCCACTATAATGTCAAATGGAGTATTTGATGATTTATCAGAAGGTGGGCTTGAAACAATAAATATCTGCAATCAATCAGCATCTCCACACCTTAACTAAATCAGCCTCTCTCATCCAAAAACAAATTACCTAAATTAGATGCATAAACCCTTCATACAAAAAGAGAAAAAAAGGAGCAAATTGTTTATTTGGTTACAATTTGCTGACAATTTAAGGCAATGGGTCAAAACTGAGAAAACAAATGTATTTTACTAAATAGTTTTCTAAGGGATCCAGGAGAATCCTTCCCAAAATTAAGTGTAAAATATGCCTCAAAACAAAGAGACATTGTTGAATTCTATTTGCAACACCAATCCCCGGTCTTTAAAAGCTTGAAGAGTTTTCTTCATTCACCTCTTTGTTCGAAGCTAGTTTTGTTCATTTATGAAATTCATAATGTGCAGTTGAAGTCTTTTGTTTATGAATGTCACACTTGCATAGCCATTATTCACTGTTAGACTGACATGGGCAAGATGGTATTTAAATCTGATTTGCATATTCATAAATCAAAAATATGATGTGTGGAAACAAAGCTGTCTCAGCTTTTCTTTTTGTGGAGAAATATAGCAAATAAGTATTTTTTGTATGGTTTGTTTTGTACTTTTACAGTTGCAGACTGAAGCCAAGAAAATGCAAATTTTTCTCTCAGGAACAGTCAATTACAAACTGTAAATAAAAATTTACAATAAAAATGTACAAATTTATAATTGCACAATTATGAATAGCAAACTATTATGTTATTATGTTACTATTAACATCATTTACAGTCAAACTGTATTACAGCGCAGTCAAATAAGCATTGTATGCTTAAAAAAGCAGCTAACATTTTACAATAAGAATGTGTTTGTTAACACAAATGCATTATCTAACATGAACTAACAATGAACAATATTGTTTTTCAGCATGTTAATATCATTAATCTTTGTTAATTTTAGTTAATGTCAATGCAATTATTCATGTTATTTCGTGATGCATTCAAGCCCGGTTCAAAACCAAATCACTGAGGGTGCATCTAAAATTAGTGAGGGTGCTCAAAAATATGTATGTAAATGTATAAACAATGGCTTATAATCTTCACCTGTACTACGAGACATGGTATTAGAAAACACATCTATTTTTTACCAGATTAAACATTCTGTATGACCTGAAATTTAGCAAAAACAATTATTTGAAAAAATATGCAAAAACATTTTTAAAATGAAAACTGAAAATGAACAGTAGTGTAAGTAAAATTGTTCACCTGTCTGTTTTGGCTGGTACAACTACGTGTTAAAAGTCAGAATATAGGACGAAACTTTGAAGGAGGAGACATCTAAATATCTATAGTCCATGAAGAAGAATGAGTTACAATGGTAGAAAAATGCAAAGTATGACTCTCAATGCAATTTAGGGCAAGGGATAGAATGAATGTCATTGGCAGGCTTGAACGCTTACAGTAAATGGTAAATTCATTACATAAGTCTACTAATGTATTTGTAACAAAAACACAGTTTTCTGTATTGGTTAGGGCAGCATCCAGTGTTGTCCGGTGTGCGATACTTATCATAACAAATGAATGAGAGACGCGCATCACACAACTAAGGTAAGACAAAATAAATAAAATGCTGTGATATGGATGTTGAAGAAACTATAAGTGTCTCTTTCTGTGTGTGTTAGCAGAGATTTAGTCTTATTTACATGTAAGCTATTAATAATTTTTCTGATATGGTCTGAGGGTGCTTTTACCTTCAGCACCCTCTTGCACCCTCGTGGAACCAGGCCTGGGTGCATTAAGTAATGTTAATGTGATTTGTTTGGTTTTAAAAATGTATAAATGCAATAATTGATCAAACTAATATATATATATTTTTATATATTCATATTTTAGTTTTAATCTATACGAAATGATAGTGAGGGGGATGTGAATGCTCTAAACATTCCTTACTTTTGCTGATTGTAGAAGGATGCATTAAGAAATTAAACAGATTTTCTTTCCTCAGTGCTGTTCTTACATATTGCATACTGCGTTGAATCACCAAATCAGCATCACAGTCTAACCTTGAACTTCTGTGAATGATGTCAGTTGGTCAGTTTGCAATCTATGCACCAGCATCACTGCACTGGTCTGTGAGGTAAAAGGATTACGGGCAGTGGTGGAAATTGAGCCGGACATCCTGCAGAGCACAGGCTTTTCAGGACACTACAGTGGCTGGGCAGTAACTCATCCCTATGGCCTCATTTGTCAGAGTCTGTGTCAGCACCGAGGCAGAAAATGAGTCATGTCAATGAAGGCAAATCTGAGAGGTAAAACAAGGCCCTATGAAGTCAGCCACTGGTACACCTGTCAAATGAATACTGAATTCCAACAACTGAGCTGATTGGGGCAGGCAAGGCCCTACTTGCATAAATGACATGAAATCTACAAAGCATTCCTGTAATAATTCAAAGTGACATCTGAGACATTTGAATCCGGAGAAGGAAAGTGAGTCATGCAGAAAAAATACAAGGGAGAGTGTGTATTTTGACATTAAAATGGTCTCTGTAAAAGTCTGCACATTAATTGGATCGGGCAGGCCATTATCATCTCTGCAAAAACAAATGCAATGTGACAATGGTCCCACGTGCCTACACTAACACCTTATATTTCACCAATTATAAGACTTACCTCAAATACTCTTAGGGGGTTGATGTGTTTATGCTGCAGACATCACGCTCTGAAGCCAGAAGGACATATGTTGGTGTATTAGCACATATGCCTGTGTTCCAAATTGATGCATGCAAAATGTGATTTACTGCATCACTGCTTGTCGTCCTGCATTTCTCTCAATTTCTACTTTTAAGATTATGTACCTGTAAAGGTGACATTGACACCAAAGCTGTTATCTACAAAATGGTGAAGTCAAATAAAATTCAGCTAATTGATATGTTATTGGCAATGTCTATATATTTTAATTCAGAGTTCCTAATTAGTGCGTGTGTGCGTGCGTGTGTGTGTGTGTGTGTGTGTGTGAGAGAGAGAAGGAGAGATGTTAGGCATCAAGCATAATTATAGGGGGACATTTTATGGGCTGCACATAGACACCTTTGCTTTAGACACCATCTCTAATGGAACTTATTATTAAAGGTGTCTGTTTCAACACGACTATTAAGTTGCTGAGAGGCCATTTTCAAAGCAAAGTGAAATGCAAAGGAGAAAGTATTGAAGCACAAATGGCTTCTTAACCATTATTGCTCTGGAAAGAGCTAAAAAGCTGATGCAAGCGCTGAGAATTCGCAAACTTCCGCAGATGGCCTTGCTCTACGAAGAACACCTTTGGTGAGGGAGAAATTTCAGACATACTTTGAATTATTTGGAACGTTCACTAATGAGCCGAAAAAGAAAATGTAAGTAAATCTCTGCGGATCGAGCTGTCGAAAACACAATGTTTCAAACAAAATAATAAGTCTGTCTAATTTGAGAGACAATGTCAAATATTCAATGGCATTTACTCAGTAGCTGTGACATTAGAATCCATGCAGGTAGAGCGCTCTTAAGCATGACACTGTGGAGAATAACAAGACTGTCATTTAGAAAAATTATCCAATTTGTTTTATAGTTTGATTTCTGTAAAGTACCATAATTTTTGTGTTTAAAGAAGTTCAAAAAGTTAAATGTGGTTTTGTAGAGATTTAATGAACATCGAGTTGACTTCTGAACTTTACACTCATTAAAACGTCTTCCATGAAGATAAATTAGAGAGTGAAAAATGTCATATAATCTCAGCGATTTGAACAATGAATCTTGTCGTTTTCAAAATAACAGTGAGAAATCTCAAAAGACTCACCTCGGGTTAACTCTCTCAAAGTTTGCACTAGATGTTTTCGTATTCCTGTTAAAGCGACAGTTCAACCAAAAATAAAAATTCTGTCATCATTTACTCACCCTCCAAACCTGTATGACTTTCTTTCTTTCCTCTGCAAAGAAGATATTTTGAAGCATGTTGGTAACCGAACAATGGCAGTACTCATTAACTTATTAGTTTTTGTGTCTACCACTGTCATTCGGTAATATTGCGTTCTGGAGGAAATAATGACAGAATTTTCATTCTTGGGTGAACTATCCCTTTAAGACAACACGTTGGTTAACCAGGCACATTTAATAGGTTGGTATGTGGAGTTAGAAAATAAGCTGTTTCTTTCTGTAACACATACATCTGTGATTTTTCAAAAGAAAAAACAAAAGCCTATATAAAATTAAACAAATATTGCACTGCACATACTCCACAGAACAGTAAAGTTTACTAGGAAACGGATGTGTGACAATTGTCCAGCTATAACAAGGTTTGTAGTGCCCTGGTTTGGTGACCCATGTTGTTGTTAGTGTGCGACACCAATGTTCTGCTTCCCTAATGCTAACAAGTTACAAATTCACATTATCGTCTGCATTGGGAACTCACTCATCTATGAACACAACGTGTCGGCTGCGTGATTGCCTCAATATCGATGACCTTGAGCTCAAAGGGCATAGAGCACATCTAATGATGGGGAAACAAATCACTCGGCATAATCGCTGCTCCATGAGGCCAATCACAGAGGAAAAGGACATCTGACAGAGAATGTGTTTTGAAAAATTTTCTAAACAGAAATTGAAGAGGACTGAAGAAACAAACTAATCACTCATTCGAGCCTGCAGGCAAATAAAATTCCTGAAGGCTTTATTACAATTTTTACAATTTGTATAGTTTTTTATAAAGGTGATGATGGTGATGATCGGAGTTCATATCATATAGTATATGGCTATTTGGTCACTACAAATGTTATACTTAAATCATATGAAAATAAAAACAAAACAAAACAATACAATACAACATAATAAACACAAGGAACTGCACAGTACTGTTTGTCATGAAGGCTTGTTTAAATTATTCTTATTGGAAACAATTAATTTGAAGAGGCAAAGAAAAAAAATAGTATTGGAATTACTTTATTATTGGGCTTAAAAGGCTTTTAAAGCCCAGACTGAATTTTTATCTTAGTGATAAAATCCTGAGATGTTTTACTTCTCAGACAGTGTTCAAAGCTCAATTAATATTCAGTAGGAAATATTTAAGTTTTTCACATGCCTTGGTATTAAACTCTCTGAGGAGGAAAGTCTTGTCCTGGTAGATTTTTTACGAACACACAACTTTAGCAGACAATATTTCCCTTAGGTATATTACCTTAAAGTAAAACCGAGCAAATGGGGTATTCTCCATGTGATGTCCCTTTCGTGACATGAATACGACAAGTAGTAAATTATTTTATCCACTGTCATGCAGAGTTTTCAGTGTGCTTTGAATCAAAACACGGTTTCAAATAAAAAAGGACTTACATGCATTTTATTTGTCGACTTGTATGTTCTGCACTTAACTTGACAGATGCTATAAAGCAATCTAAGAGTAATTTCATCTTTTCCTGATGGTAATGATTCATCTGCCACAGTGTCAAAGACCCTTCTTTCAAGAGATGAAGTGCAAACTGAAGAATTACTAGAAACGCAAAAGAAGATTTATATATTTGTAATATACTGTATATATATTATTGCTGTGCATTTAACGCGTTAATTATAATTAACGCATTATGGAAAATTTACGCGATTTAAATTTTTAACGCATTTAATGCACCCACCCCAGACATAAGTAAGTCATCTTACATTTCATACAGTTGACTGGTGACAAATATGACGCTGGCAACAACTTACTGCTGATATAACATATAAAATACTGTCAAAAGAACCTAAAATTAAGATATCTGTGCAAAAATTACTCTGAATGAGCCTTTGTCTCATATTTATTTAGTTATGCAATCACACAAGCCAATATCATAGCAGTGCTATTTTTGTCCAGAAAACTACGAGTGCACATTGATTTTATACAACAGTTAATTAAATAAGAAATTAATTTTAAGATATATTTTATAGACAACGTTGTTTTCTTGTATACAGTATACTGTATATATACAGTATATATATTTTTTAATCACTAATTTGAAAAATTTGTCCTAGATTTTTTCTGTGACAAGGAATACATGTATGACAAAAGCTTTTATCAAAGCAAATTTTGCTTTTATGCATGTAAATTACATACCTTTTATTTAAATGAGGTTCAGAGTCATGTCATTCCAAACCTGTATATGATTTTTTCTTCTGTGAAACGCAAGAGAAGATAATTTGAGAAATATCTCCGTTGTTTTGTGTCCATACAATGGATGTCAATGGGGTCCAATGTTGTTTGGTTACATTCTTCAAAATGTCTTCTTTTGTGCTCTGCAGAAGAAAGAAAGTCACAAAGGTTGGGAATTACATTTCATTATGGGAAAACTACCCCTTTAAAGCCCAAGTAGTGGGAAATGGTTTTCAGAATGCTTTTATACTCAATTTCTTGTCCCACTTGTTTGTTGCAAATGATGAGATTTGCATTTTGTTATGATCCCAACAGTCTGTGGGCCATTAATTGGTGAACATAATGCTATAAAGTTGGGTCCCTCAGAACAGTTAAGCCATGACAGAGAGGACCGTCTCTTGTCTCTCAATTCAGGTTAAGCATTAGAGAAAGCAGAATTTTTAAGTAAAAAGAGAACATAGTTTAAATCCAGATTTCACAATGCCTATGCAACTCCAACAGATACACTGTTCAAAAAATATATGCTAAACCGGAGTCATTCACACTTCAGACAGACAAAATGCTTTTGTTCACTTGCCAAATGTAAATGCCAGATCAAATCCCTGAGGACTGTGTGAGCATCTGTAATGGTGAGGGATATGGAAGCAAATCCGGCCCTAAAATCCAACTTAATTCCACTGTGTAAGCACAGCAGGTCAAAGAACCTCATCCTCACAAATTCTCCCCTCTGTTCTGTTAATCTCTTAATGCGCACTAAGCATCTCACAAGCAAATTCCTCATTCCTTTCATTCAGCCTAAATGAGTAATAAACTTGAAGAATGGAGCTAGCGCTGATAAATTTCGCCCAAATCGCCAGTGGAGAAGAGAAATCAAAGCGAGATCAGTCCTGTCTCAAACAGCAGCCCATCATTCACCGCATGATAAGTTTGAGCTCACAAACATCACTGAAAGGAACATTTACTGGAACGGAAAAACAATTAGCTTGTGAATTTATTGGCCAGTTTGCTTTATTGAACAGCTTTGATGGAATCTCTCCAAGCCAACTGAATATCTTAGAATTCCTATGGCCTTAAGACTGAAGAATTAGCAAGATTTTGTGAAGTAATGAGTCGGTTTTGTTTTCAAGATTGAATGGGTAATTCTTGTACAAGACTGCATCATTCAAAATGCTTTTTTGGATTATAAAGCAATTCTGAAAATCAAACTGTAACAAAAAGGTTGTCAAAGTAGGTATTTTTAGACGACTACATCACTGAAAACATGTTATTGGTTTATAGGAATCTTGAAAAGATGGTGGTGAAGAATAATGGTTATACTTGGAAAAGTGAAATCATGCAAAATATTACAGATACAGCTTCAGTTCTTCAGCAATTCAAGAATTTAAAGGGACAGTTCACCCAAAATAAACAACTATTTCATTGACTCAACCTTGTGTCATTCCAAACCTGTATGGCTTTCTTTTAACTGCAGAATACAAAAGAAGATATTTTGAAGAATGTTAGTAACCAAACAACACCGGACTCCATTGAGTTCAATTGTATGGAAACAAAACCACTTAGACATTTCTCAAAATATCTTATTTTGTGTTCCACAGAAGTAAGAACAATATATACAGGTTTTAAATGCCATGAGGGTGAATAAATAATGACAAAGTTTCATTTTAGGGGGAACTAGCTCTTTAACAAGAACTCCCTGAAAACAATAATGGCCAGAAACAGCATGAGATAGGTTTGTGTCTTCTCTCCGGATGAGAGTTTCAGTAATATTGTTACCCCTGGTGATACAGTTTGATAAAATGTTTCCAATACTTGGTGACATTTATTAAAATAACATCTTCAGCATGTTCACTTATAAGACTAGGTTGCTGATCTATTTTCTAAGATGCAAATTTTTTAAGATTTTGATATGTAGAAAGTCAGTCAATATTGTTCTTCCAACAATTCTAAATTCATTACCTTTGTTTGTAGTATCCCATTTCAGACCGTTATTTGTTTGAGAAGCCCTGCGTTAGCGTTTAAGCAAATATTTGGTAACTGAAGACGTAAATTAAGGTTATCGTCCAAATTTAATAGGCTGTCTGAGAGGTTTCAGGAAGCACCTCATCCAAGAGGTCACATTCCGGAGGAGAGAGCTAAAGCTTTATTCATTTATATGCAGCCACTTAAATATTCATTTCAATCAAGCAGCATATAAATGAGATTGGCAGAGGTGATATCCTGAGGTGAATCATGTAGTTCTGATTGCAGATTGCATTTTAGCGAATGAAGGCACAGGTGTGGTTTACATGACATAACAGCGGTAGTAAAAAGCGTTGGAAATGTGGAGATATCATTGCTAAAAGCCCATTTGTAGCTGTAGTTTTTTCTTTAAGCAACTGTATCTGTTTAAAGTATATACCATCAAAACAGTTGTTTTTGCAAACTGTTTAAATGACAAATAGGCTAGCATCGGCTTTCTTTTGCACATGAATGAAATGTCCTCTATTTTTTGGATCCTCTTGAGCTATGAAACTAGAACATTTGAGTGTTCTGTGGGAGAGGGAATGTTTAGTGATTTACATATTCATGACATTTTTAACATCCCTCGTTTTCATTCCAGGGTGGATGGAAATGGGAGTCGGTCGAGTTCTAGTCGTGCTTTCTATATAGAGTACCCTTAACTTTCTGTGGAGGGTAGAAAAACGAAAATCTTTTCAATCTTGTGCCGTAGCTGGTAGCATGTGCTTCAGAAGTTCTCATGCACTTTACTGAAAACATAAAACTACCGTAACCCTAAAATGACTTCTATGTGTCTTCTTTGTAAATACCATTTTTAAACATGCACTCGAGTGTGACTGTGTTTCGACGAACATTGTGACATGACACCAGGTGACACCAAGGTCAACTGCTCTTTTCGGAATACAACCCACGGTTATTTGGAACAACCCATGTCTCACCATCTCACCAGCTTTCTTAGCTTAGCAGAGACACAGGTCAAAATAGTCCAAGAGCTCCCCTCAACATTATTGGAATGGTGGAGAGGGGAGAAATGAGTGCCAGGGGACTAAAAATAAAAATTCTCTCCCAGACTCTGTCAGACCTTATATGATTGTGATGAGGTGTAGGTGAGAGTGGTCTGCAGGGGGAAAAAACCTTTCCACTTCCCGTCACTGCTGCCTTGGTTTTCTTGCCCTCTGTGCCTTCAGGACGTGGTATATCCTCAGTGGTTGTGATGAGCAGAAAACTGGTCATTTCTCTTCAAAAACAACAGGGTCATCATATTACTACTGTTGTTATTATTATTATTGGTTTAACAATAATTCAACAATAATTCTGTTCTATGTTCTGTTCTATGTGATCAAGGTTTAAAATATGTCAATAGAAACAAATAGCATGCAAATTTAATAATATAACGAATAAAGATGGAGTGCAAGACTGCAGTTTTAAAGGAGTCATATGACGCGGCTAAAACGAATATTATCGTTTGTTTAAAATGTAATGTAATGTGTATACACGATTTAAGGTTAAAAACGCTGTATTTTCCACATACCGTGTTTGTTTGTATCGCCTCTTTGCCCCGCCGCTCTGAAACGTGCAGATTTTTAACAAAGCTCATCGCTTCCAACATCAGGTTCCAAAGCAATTGTACTGACAGTACTGACTTGCGTATACATGCAATATTTCACGTATACGTGTCTATTTCATGCATTGGCAACTTATAACACACCAAAGACACAGAAAAACACGTATTGGCGCCATATGACCCCTTTAAAGTCAGTGCAGCACAAAAAACTGTTCAATTCTAAGGGTCAGAAATAGGTAATGCAAAACTAAATTGTGTTTTCATTCACATAAATAAAAATAAATACCAAACATGAACTAAAATTGTATTAATTCAGCAAAAATATTAAACTTTTTAAAGAACACAATGTGGTAAATATTTCTGTACGGTGTTGTTTGACTAAACTGTTTTTATATATGTCTGTGGTACTGCTTAAAGGAACAGTTCACCCAAAAAAGAAAATTCAGTCTTCATTTACTCACCCTCGAGTAGTTTTAAATCTGTATGAATTTATTTGTTCTGTTGAACACAAAAGAAGATATTTTGAAGAACATAGGAAAGCAAACAGATCTGATGCGCTTTGGACTACCATTGTAATTTTTCCTACTATGGTAGTCAATGGTGGCCGAGAACTGTTTGGTTAGAAGCCTTCTTCTAAATATCTTTCTATGTGTTCATAAGAACAAAGAAATGTATACAGATTTAAAACAACTCGGGGGTGAGTGAATGATGAAAGAATTGTTTATTTTTGGGTGAACTGTTCCTTTAAGTCCAACTGTACTCAACCCTATAAAACGGCATCTCTGCAGCACTCACCGGAGACTGCAATTTTAATTACACCTGTGTCCACTGCCAACATTTGTTTACACTTCTTGGTAAACAGCAGAATGACTGAATTTATGAAAATGTGAAACCGACAAATTGCATGCTGCACAGACTCCTCAGTGCAGAGACTCTCAACACAGGCCAGAGCTTCTGTGATTGGCTCCATTCTTAATCAAATGCAGCATTGAAAACCAACTGTAATTTCCAAACTGTCCAGAAAAATAAAATCAAATTCAAAAAGTCATACACAGGCCATACACAGAGAGCACATCCACAGCCTCATGTTTATTGAAACTTCCCAATTACAGACTTCATCTCAGAATTCGGAACATGATGTGTCCAATTTTCTATCAAACGTATCTCAGGATTTGGGAATTTTTTTAATGGATTACAACATCAAGATGCTGGCAAATTCTGCTGTGGGGTCTCTATTTTACAGTCCTTTAAAAAAAACACTATATGCATATAAAAATGGAATGACATAGCTGCATAACATTTTTAACATCCCTTGGAATATAAATTTGGATTTACCGTCAGGGGATGGTAAGCAGTGAAAATTTCATTTTTCCTCTACCTGGCTAACCTGTGCAACAAACTTAAGGCTATTCTCATCCTTTGAATACTAATAAAGTTACTTCAATTACCATATGGACTAATTATTTTTCTTAGTTTAGGGTTCAAGTCAAATATTTTACCGCTATCAGAAAGACTAAGTTTTAAATACATTTTGCTAATATAACCAGACCTGTGTAGCGTACAACAATATAGACATATGTTTAATAAAAACTGAATTGTGTTGTGTGTAATTGTTTGGAGGATCTACTGACATAAATGCAATATAATAAACATAACTATGTCTTCAGAGGTGTATAAAGACCTTACAAAGTGAAGCGTTATGCTTTTATCAGCCACCATAGTGCTTCGAAAGGGAGGGGGGAGTGAGCCATTGGTTGCAGTTTGTAACCTCACCACTAGATGCCGCTAAATTTCATACATTGGACCTTAAAACCTGCAATTTGTAGCTTTGGTCTCTATATCATCATCTCTGGTTAAAATATGACAGATGTAGCTTGGTTCCTCTGGTTTATTTACTGTTTTTAATAACAGAATGTTGTTTACAATGACAAAGTGTATGGGTGTACAAGGTGTGTATAACAGTATAAACCACAACATATTGATACAAACAAATAACCACCTACTGTACAGTATATATATAAAAAGAAGAAACAAAAACTATTTTATCCATTTGACTATTTGATCTTTAGGGATGTTTACCAAATAATTATACAATATATAACAATGCAATATAACAAATTATTATACTTGTAAATGAAGATTGTATTTTGCACCATACATCACCTCACCTAGCTTCCTCCTCTCAATATAAGGCAGGAAAGAAAAGCCACCTTTAATTACCATCACAGGGCACACCACCATCTGTGCACAGACAGTGATGGACTCTTAGCCTGCAGTCTCCTCCATCAAACATTCAAACACACTCCAATAGCGCCAACCTGGCAGATCCCACAGCGCCCATGTCGCCCAAACCGGCTTTCAGACATGGCCAACCATTATTAATGACACTGATTGTCAACTTAAACACAGAGGAGAAAGTTTAAGGGACAGCCCATGCACCCCCACAAAATTCCTGTTGCACTGTTTTACCTGTCCGACATTCAGATGCCGTGTTAAAAGTCATTTCCATTTAGATGGCTTTGGCTGCGGCGCATTTCAAAAACATGATATGGTTCATACGTCTTCACTCGCGTGCACACACAAACACTGGTTTTTCATGGGCAGCATGTTAACGTGTAGCTGGAGAGGGCTCGAGCACACATCATGCTTGATCACAGCTGAATAAAATGGACCTGTTTCACTGCGTGTCTGTCCTTTTCTCGGATTAGCCGCCCATGTCAAAGCCTCGGCCGTCTTGGAAGGCTTTCCTCAGAGCACCATCGCATTCACTGTTTAAAATGTCATAGTATTGAAGTTTTGGTCTTTTGCTTTGAGGGATAAAAACCTTTCAGCGAGCTGTAAAGCTCGAGCCGCAGGTCTATATGTCACCGGCGTTTTCTAAAGTGGCATGTTTTTGAGAGGGTTGTTTACTTTCTCAGCTCTTATTCGGAGCAGTAAACATCGTGTAACAATTCGAGTGAAAGGCTGGTCAGACAACGTATATAAAATGAGTTGGAATTGGTAGCATAAAAGGGTCACATATTTACCTCGAGGGGAGTACGTGTTGTGCGAGCATGATGTCAAAGTCGTATGAGATAGGACCTGCGCTATCACACAACAACATACAAGAAATTCTTATTACATTTAATCTCTCTTTTTATTCATTTTTACTTTGCAAAAAGATGCATTTCGATTTCTTTTCTCTGCTGACGCAACCCAACAGGTCAAGGGCAAAAAATTAAAGTATTTGTCCTGTAATACCTACACAGTCCATGACGGCATTCAAGAGCCACTCGACCTCACCGCCTTCATTATACCAGCCTGGACAAACCTACAGGGTAAAGCCTGATTCTCATTTAACCTTGGTATTAAAGTAGCCCGTCTCCATTAAAACCACTCCTAATCCTATCTGCCAGTGTTTATGTGCGTAAAGACGGAGGTACCTCCTCAGCTGGCTTAGTGTGGCTTTCAGGAGGTGGTCCAAACCGTGTCCTTTTGCCCCCTAATCATCCCTCTGCTACCTTCACCTTTACTAAGCCATGTAAAGAAGCCTGTTATCTGCACAGCGGTTTAAAATTTCTGCCCACATACTAAAACCGGTTTAAGGTATAAGAGAATCCTCGTTTTGGTTTTAATGACAGAGACAGTGTTGAAATTCCATTCTCGTCTCATGCCCCAGAGTGGGGATTACTTCTATATTGCACTTGACTTTGATGAGTTCAGACACAACACCAATATAAAGAGACAAAAAAAGGGGAGTGTGGGCATCTAACTGATGTGCTTATCCGTAGTCGGACTGCATGTTGTGAATAACGGAGACTGAAACTGAAGTGTAAGTTACAGAAGGTTGGAGAGCAAATGTGCAAGAGGTCAATTTTAATGTTGAGAAGGAACGCTTAAAAAGGTAATCCCAAAAGGGAAATTCTGTCCTCATTTACACCCTTCTGCGCAACACAAAATGAGATATCCGTTGGGTGGATTCAATATAATAGGAGTACATTATGATATAACGTTTAATGCATTTAATATTTAATATATTTAAGTATTTTTGCAATACATTATGCTGCCCGTGTCATCTGACGTGGACACATTGCATAATCATAATAGTACTGCCATGATGTTGAATCCTCTCAACTGAATATTAAATTATCTCAGTCATACATGAGCACGAGTAAACGATAACAGAATTTTCATTTATGCACAAACTACACATTACACAGACTGTATAAAAATGAACTGTATTTAATAGAATCTGTCATGAAAAACTAATTTTGGTACTGCTTATATTTTTGGTTAAATTTGAACTCATCTTACGATACACAAAAGCTAAAGATCTTATATAGAGGTTAACTGCAATTTTATTGAGTAATAATAAATAAAGAATAAAATATAAAATATAAGTATCTGCAAAACATCGGTTTTGGGCTTTTTGTGTGAAATCAAGCAAAGAATAAAAATCCAAATGAACTGTGAAAAGCACTAGAAAAATTTTATTTGATTATATCAACATGTATATTGCAGGAATGTTCTGTCTCCTAAAGTCTATCGTTGCTTTCAAAATTTCAGAAGTGAACTCAAGTGACTAAGCTGGAACCAGTGTTGGGTAAGTTACTCTGAAAAAGTAATTAATTACTAGTTACTAATTACATATTCAATAGTGTAATTAGATTACTGTACAAATGACTCCCCAAAAATTACTAATTACTTTCTATATCCTATATCAACCTTGATTAGTTAAGTGATTCAAGGATAGACATGAAACGGCTCTTTTAATTAATTGAAATAAATAATATAAAACTACATAAAGTAGTATTATTAACTGACCGCAGGGATTTTAAAGTTAGACTTTGAATTTTTATGTTAATTCCACTATTGCACACACATACAGTATATTACACACAGTATTTAGTTTAATTACATCAGAAGTAACTGTAATTAAATTACAGACAAAATAAGAGCAATACCTTACTTTACTTTTTCAAGGGAAAAGTAATTAAATTACAGTAACTTATTACTTAGTAACTAGTTACACCTAACACTGGCTGGAACCCTGCAATTTTGATATTGGGCAAGGTTCAAAACTGTATTAATGTAATAGTAAATAGTTACTATAATAGTTATAGTATAGTGATCATCATCATTGTACAGTATTCAAAATCTGACCATGATTAAAAATATGAAATAAATGGATATAGTCATCTCTTTAGACCAATTTTCATAAATTAAAAGCATAAAAGCACTAACACAAAGTTCACTAAGCTTTAGGTGTAAATCTAGGTTGAGACTGGGCTGCCCACAGTTGATACTAAAGTTATGTTCTCCTGGGGGTTTTACCCTTCTCAGTGGGTGCAATTGGTTGCATTAAGGCCATAATCGGGACAATACAGTGATTAAACACTTCGTTTTTAAAGAGCGGATCTTGAAGATGAGCCCCCTGGGAATACAGAGTGTGTTTAGGTCATAAAATGTGTCTAATAGGAAGAAGGAGAGTACTGCACTAGAGTAGGCAAAGGCAATATATCAATGCAAGTGATATCATGAGGTAATCTGATGGAGCCCATTGTAACACACGTATTCCATCAAGTCAAGTTTTTTTTACTGTATAGTGCTTTTCCTAATACATAATGTTTCAAAGCTGCTTTAAACAAACATTAATTAATGCACATAAGCCAAAGGCGAATGTGGCAAGAAACAAATTCCATAAGCTGTAGGGAGTGGAAAGGAAAAATTCCTCCTCTAGTAACTCATAACTCATTACACATTATACATGGTACACATGCCAAATTTGACACAATGTGTAACATTAATAATCACGCATTCATTTATTATATTCTTTAATTAAAATGTTTGGTCAAACAATGTTTGCGTTGTAAAGACAATAATACAGTTGTAAAGGTAATGGATGATTTATACTCTTTAAAGACCATCTGACAAACGACAGCAGGCAGGTCAGCGTCCTTGACTTTCAAATCAAGATTTGGCTAGCATCAACATGCTCGGACACAGGAAAAAACGAACCAAATAAAAATTATGTGAAAACCTTTGGCCCTATTTTGGCATCCGCCACCGCGCTCAAGTATATCTCAACCTGACAGGGAAGTGAAGCATGATGGTGCATGTAGGTGTGGAGCCATAGGACCTCTTTCGATCTTCTCCATGCCAGTCCCAGAATCCCTGTCGAGCACTTCCTGTAGAATCAATAACAGACTGTCTGTCAGAAGCTTGATGGAAAGCCGTTCAGAACACGCAGCCAGCACAGAAACTCTCTAACTGGGCTTAAGCCAATTTTTTAACACTACATTTGTCCCTAAAACATGTGTAAGGATACCGCCGAGTCATGAATAATGTATGCATTCTCAGCACCTGGTGACTGGCAATATGAGGAGGAAATTTAAAGCCTGGAGTAAATTCATTTCTGCCTTTTTGTTTTCAAGGTTAAAATGGAGTCTTTTCAACACTTTTCAGAATATCCGTTTCTATTGTGGAATGTTGTTCTTTTTTACATCAAAGAACTTAAATTAAACTCTCATAACATTGCTCTTCATGCATTTTGCACTCTTAAAGGGACAGTTCGCCCAAAAATAAAAATTCTGTCATCATTTACTTATCCTCGAGTTGTTCCAAATCTGCATACATTTCTTTGTTCTGATGAACACAGAGAAAGATATTTAGAAGAATGCTTGTAACCAAACAATTCTTGGCCACCATTGATTACCATAGAAGGAAAAAATTACAATGAGTCAAGAGTGCCCCAGAACTGTTTTACTACATTCTTCCAAATTTCTTTATCTGTGTTCATCAGAACAAAGAAATGTATACAGATTTGGAACAACTTGAGGGTGCGTAAAAGATGACAGAATTTTCATTTTTGGGTGAACTGTTCCTTTAAAAAATCTTGTTTAACAGAGGCATTATAGTGTTTAATCGTGTCATTGCTCTCAGCGTAGATGGGATGTTGCCAATTGTTAGGCACAGCCAGATCTTTGAATATATTTTGCATAAACTTTGTAACTTATTCTGTCCAAAGAACCACTCATTGATACAGAACAAGACAATCTGAATAAAACGTAATGCGAGCAGCCACTGTGAATCATTAACTATTGACATCCGTTCAAATGTAGAAAACATTTGCAGGTAATATAAATGTCAAAAAGTAATTTACTGTAAACTCAATGTTTTTTCCAGCAAACAATTTTGGAGAGCTCATAAAAAGTGAAATCGAGGTAAATTATTTATTGTCTGCTGAGTTCTAATGTTAGGCTCAAAAAGAAAACAAAGCTTGCCAGAATATGCATCACTGTGGGCGGTGAAAATTGGATATGACGAGCAAGAAAAACACCTATAATTCAAAACCATTCAGATATTTGCACATGTGAGAAGAGAATAAATAGGTGCTACATACGTGTGTCTGTTGTGCCTCATTCTCCAGAGCATCCTGCTCACCATCCCACACGTAAGTTAGGGAAAATCTTATAGATTCACACACTTGGCGTTCAAATCAAAGAGCTGTGTTGTATGCTCAAAGGAACAAGGAAATGAAAGCAGCACAACTTCTCTGCTGACATAAACTTCCTCTACAAAAGTAGAGAAAGGCCCCTGAGAACAGCAATTCTTAGCAAATCAAGCAGGCTAAATATAAACACATGTAAAACTCAGACATGTTGCCGGTGTACTGATCTTTGTGAAGCACACTTTTTTGTACACTTAGCTCTACCACTGTAATGGTTACCAAAGATGGAAGACTATATGACGTTATCACAAAAATGGGATGTAAAATCTGTATTAAAATAGCTAAATATATTCTCACTTACCATCAGTTTTAGCATAAAGACAAGAGGATAGTGCTTCTGACACTTGAAAAAACTCACCTGTAATGAGTATGCGTTTCAGTATGCTGTGACTGCCACCAGGTGGCCAGATTGCGCTCTGTGAGAACTCTGCATATGATACCTTTTTAAGTCATTTACTATTCAAGCTGACTCTGAAGGCAGCTCGGGTCTCCCATTAACTCACAGCCGCAAGCAATGCAGGGAAAAAACAAAGGAAGTCAGAGCACCAGACACGTGTCTCAAAGCAGAGGCACAATTAACTGTTGCTTGGACCTTTCATGCCACTTGATGCTAAGGCGGAAGCTGAATAATTATTATGATGAAACGATGTATTCACTAGATCTAATTTTGCAGATATTACGTAGTTTGGTAGTGGAAACTTCTCAGCTTTGAGAAGAATTATGGGTAGGCTCAGCAACAACAACAACAAAACACTTGTTTATTGAGACAAGGTTCAAATAAAAAACGAGAGGATCAACAAATATTAATGCCTGATTAATTGTAGTCGATGTATGATTTATTTATTTTAACTTTTATTTAAAGATTTTTTTATTAATAGATTTTTCTATGCATTTTTGGGGAAAGTACTTAAGTATTTTTACTCTTCATCACTCTTCATTAATCTTTACTCTTCATCAAATATCTGCACTTTATCAGAGTGTTTTTACTTCTGAAATATTTTACTTCACTACTAGGTATATAAAGCATATGTCATACCTTTTGCTCCACTTTTAGCACTGGGACCGCACCATATATCAGTTTCAAACGATCTTCAAATCCAGCATTATATCCACCGTTTCTATAACATCCATCACTGAAATTCTGTGAACAAACAAACACACCTCAGCTTCTCTCACGATCGCAAGAGTAATGAGCTGCAGCTGCAGGCCCACAGTGCAGCCAATCTGGATGCAGCGCAGCCAATCTTGATAAGGGGGTCTTCCTATCGCTGGTTGGTTAGCTCGTGGGTGGTTTATTTCTTTCGCCTTGCCATGGGCCAGCGCCATTGAGAGAGAGAGAGAGAGAGAGAGAGAGAGAGAGAGAGAGAGAGAGAGAGAGACGCCAATGGAACAGTTTTTTCACAGCAATATGGAGGCTCTCAATAGTTCCCGGAAGTTACTAGTAACGCACGGAGCTGCGACTACAGACCAACTGAGGTAAACTTTTAACCCATTTAAAGATGAAAGCCATTTCATTACTAAAAAAATGAAAGAAATAAAGCATTTAAAGAGAAAACATAACTTCCTGGAACTATCTGAAGGCTCCATGAATCACGTGACGCTCCAGCGTTTTGGACTTCCGTTGGCAGAACTCTCTCTCTCTCTCTCAATGGCTCTGCCATGGACGTGCTTTTCCGGGAGAATTTCCCAATAAAAGGTTTAAGAAACAGGGATCCAGACTTTCAAAACTTTCAGAAACAAGTTGGAGTGCTGGGGGAGTGTATCAAGCACAAAAATACTACGTCATATGTCCAACTCGTTTTTAACAGGTTGACCATGTTAAGCATGAGAAGCCAGCAAGTTTAACAGTGTAAAGTCATCAGAATGCATGAAATAGCATGTTGCCCGATCTTTAATTAAGCTTTTTAACTTTTTAAGTTGTTTTTATACAGTGTATTAAATATTTACTCAAAAAGTTTACTTTACTAGCTTTGTAATATGTTTGTTTTTTTGCTTTTATTTGTACAGTTAAGTGAGAGAGAGGACAGGGAACGAAGTGGGAGAGAGAGAAGGGGGTGGGTTCGGGAAAGGACCACGAGACGGGAATCGAACCCTGATTGCCCGATGCGCAACTGCGTCACATGTCGGAACACTGTGCACGACGCTATCGGCTCTGACAGATTTGTAACTAAAAAAGGAAAAAAATCATGTAAAATATGTATTTATGAAATGTAGTGGAGTAAAAAGTATGATATATGCTTTATAATGTGGTGACGTTAAAACACTTTCATAAACTACACTGTAAAAAAACATTTAGGTTCAAATTGAAAAAATTAAGTTACCTGGTTGCTTTAACATTTTGAGTTAATTCAACTAAACATTGTGGGTCAACACAATGAGTTTGCATAAAATTAATTGAGTTAAGTAATATTTTTAAGTTGAAATAACTCAAAAACGAACTAAGAAGTTTGTCAGGTTAGCGCCGTCTATCCAGCACCTACTGGCAGCTGTTGTAACTGCATTACTGTGGGCAAAAGCAGCTTTTTCCATAATAGCCCATTCAAAATTGTTAGTCAAATAAAATCTGATAAAATGTTGCCATGACATCATTGTACTGCATATTAGAATATCAAGCTAGATGACTTGGTTTTTGCATTGTTTGCATGGCATGCACTGAAATCTGGCCTACAGCACTGGATCAAAAACATTCTTTTACACAATGTAATGTACTTATTCTGTGTTTCTGAAGATTTTGCAACTAAGATACGTCTCTCAGGGATGTTACTTCTTTAGCTCCAGGACTTTTAAGCAGAAATGCCCCACTGAAGAGTGTTCAGGTGTTTCCTAACGTCTTTGGGAGGTTAAAAGATCTATTTCCCCACATTAGAGTCCTTTTGCATCTTACTCCCTTGATGGCCGGAGAGATGGTGAAATGCTGACCAAGCACTCCACCAGCATGAGCAGATGTCAACACGCTCCTCTCCTGCTCACCGCTGCTCTCATTCTAATTAAGCTGTGCCCATTTAAGTGTTCCTGTCATAAAGAAACGCTTGCATGAGCAAAACACATAAGCCTCACTCACCGTAAGAACGGACCTATAAAGCAGTCTGATCAGTCATTTAAAGTGCCGGTACTTTAATTAAAATCACCTAGCAATTAGAAGCAGTGGCATTGCTTTGAAGTGTCATCTTCAATTCATTAGCCGGGCTTAATAATCATAACTGTGTCAGCGGTGCTACCATCCATACAAACACATGGCTTGAAGTGAGCATCCATCAGGGCATCCTACATGCAACCAAGATGTGCAAACAGGATGGCACGAGACAACCGCAGAGTTATGGATATTGCAGGATTAATAGACTGTGGCCAATTAAATGTTGTAACTATTAAATTGACAGATTGGCCGCTAACCTGTCAGCATGTCCCACGCTAAAATAACGCTCAGAAGTCTGACCCGTTTGAGTTCGTAGACCATGCGAGACCGCTGATGATGAGTTGGTGTCTTCATGTCTGAAGTTTCATTTGACACAGATACATGAATCTTTGTACTCAATGATGAACGATTACAATGTGTGAGAACAGACACACATAAGACAAAGAAAACATATAAAACACTGAAAGTGCAGATTTGTTTTACAGTAAAAAGAAGAAATTACAAGCAGATTTGAAAAGGAGAAGGAGACAAATAATTCTTCATTTTCCATTTGCTGATTTGTTAGTTGTATCAAGTATAACATAAACAAAAGCCCCTACTTTTAAGCAATAAGAAGGTCTCACATTACATAACCCTGTATTTGAGTTTTCTAAACAAGCATTTACACGTGCACATCATGCACCAAAACGAGTAAAGCGGTACTTTAAAATCCATTCAAATTTCTTCATCAAATGTGCAGCCATTAGAGCTGTGACCTCTGTACAACTGATCAATGTCTGACGCTTTAACTACAAAATGTAAAAAGTCCCTTATGGGCCTGTGTTCTCTTTATTAATACATGCCATGCAATTCACATATTAATTCATGGATTTCATGCTTTGAAAAGCAGTCAGGTTTCTAAAGAACTGACCTCCTCATTTTCTCACAGCAATTACTGAAATCCGGAGAGGCATTAATGTGCTCTTTTCTCTGACGTGTGCCGCTCACTTCTTCTTTTAAGTCGCATACATCCCATACGAATGCTAGCTTTCCAAATGAGCCCTATTCCCATTCCACCACTTAAACATAATCAAAGCCATTACGCCAACCCGTGAAAGACCTGATTCACAGGAACCCCATAATCACGGTCAACCCTTTCATGACACTTCATTCTAAAAGCCGGCTCTGTGTATTTAAGGGGTTCATTTGAGCACTTTTTGAAACTTGAAGAAATTTACCTATGGCCCCATTGAAGCCTTCAGAACGAGGTGAATATCATTGTCCAGCTGCCAGATTTCTCTTTGTATTCTATTTTTTTTTACAAATATAGACCTGTGGATTCTTGACAGGAGCTAAGGCCTTAAACGCTAAAGAAAAGTAAACTGAGAATAGCACGCTGGCTTTCGTCTCAATAAGTTTTCTCACCAAATAGAAGAGATTGGTCTCCTGGCAGCACAGACAAGATCTATCAAAGCTGTTGTGAAGGTGCTGAACCACCAGAATGCCAAAATGAGCCAAAATGATTGGCTCATTTTGCTCATCCAAATGCATCCTATTACACATAATGTGTCCTCTACATTTTACTGCCGAATCTCTTAGCATTATATTATATATCTTGGATAATCTTACCCCAGATATTATATGAACGACTGATATGGATTGGATGGATGGATTATACATAGCAATATACATATACAGTACATCACATCATACATGTTTTATGTATTTTACCAGGCAGAAGAGAACCAAAGCGTACAGTATATTCTGTTTGTGACCATATACAATACAGTACATTGGCATGATGTGATGTATAATTTTGCTAAAACAATCAAATAGAGACCGCTTTCACAAACTTTGACCAGTAGAGGGTGCAATACCTTAGCTGATTTCTACTTTTTTCTACATTTTTGTAATGTATAGATTTTATTTAATTCACATCCTGCTTTATAATATAAGAAATGCCTTACACAATATTGCTAAATGTAACTTACAATAAAGCTGTGTAAATGGTTAGTACCATCAGGTGGTCTTATATCTTAGTTTTTCATATACATAATGGACATAACAGGAATGAAGAGACTTACAGATTACAGATCATTTATCTAGCTCTTGGTAAGCAATCATACATTATACTGTAGTAATATTTCATTCTCTGCATCTTTACTCATCACTGGTCAGGTAAAAGGAATGTTTTTTTTCTGTTCATTATAGACCACTTTGGAAGACGTAAACACTGCAGGTCCAACTCTGCGCCAAAAGAACTTCCTGTTTCAGTTTTTAAACACGACACAACATTTGATCATAAAAATGATAAAATAAAATAAAGTAAAACTGAAATCATTGTTTACATGCAAAGTGGTCTATAAAATGTATTGATCTTCAAATAAATTCATACTGAATTGTAACAGCCTGAAAGTTTCTGTAAAGAAATGCTAAACTGCAAATTTTACAAAGAGACACAAATAGTAATAATATAGAGAAGTAAGAATACTGAGTAAAAGAGGTTTTTGTAGCACTTAAAAGTCTTGCTTTGAAGCATTTAGATTCAACTGTATTAGTTGTATTCATCATAAGCCACAATTTCATTAATGACTTTAAGCTGTAATGTATACTGTCATATCTCAGTGTGTCAGCTGTTCTCTAAATTCATGATAACTTGCTCCGCTAACAAGCTCATGCTAATGCCTGACAGGTTAATGACTGTGTGTTTAGGTGATAAGTGTTTGTTTACTGTCTGACATCCACCAGCAATTCCTTCGCTTCTGTTCTCTAACAAATAGAAAATGACTCATCTAGCAGCATCATCTCAGAAGATAACTGCATGGCAGATGTGTCAGGCACTTCAGCTCAGACAGGAATGTGAAATTCAAATTACTTCATAATCTGAATGATTCTCAAACTTTATTCTGTCCATGAGAGTTTATTTAAGGGGGTAGCAATGATTTATTGTGTTTACAGACACTATGAGGGGTCTATTTATGAACCGCATTTTACACAAAGCGTAAAATTGAGAGCTAGAAAAAAGCAAGCAAGCATTAAATTGTATGGTGATCAACAAAAGTAAAAAAATCTGTAGTCATCTAGGTCGAAATAAAAATGAATTTCTTGTTTTAAAACAAGAATAGTATACCATTGCCAGCAGAGGGCGATAGAGTACAAAGAAATTTCAAGAACATTTCAAGAAAATTCAAAAGCAGTTTTAGGTCTGTTAAGAGGATATGAAAGTGAATAATGTAATATATAAACATAATATAAAATAGATAACTTCACCTATTCAGTTTTCAAGTGCCACTTTTTTGCCTTTACAAAGAATTTCTTAATGCCAAATCTGCAAATGTTATTGCAGGGAGAAGTTAATCAAACATTTTAACATGTAGGCTAGTGCTACATCAAAGAAAGTGTTTTGCTTCTAGCACACCACAAGCAAGAATGACATATAATCAAGTTGACAAGGTTAACAGCAGGATTCAGTCCAGAAAGCAGCAGGCCACAAGAAAGCAACAGGTGGTCTGTAGCCATGCCGTTCGCATCATTTGTGTAACTCGGTGAAAGCTTAATGTGCCCTTTTAACTCATATTTTAAAGACAGAACAAGAGGTGCTATAGCAGTACTGTCTGACCTGTCTTGAACAAGAAATAAAAGTATCACAAGGAGCTAAAGACATGTCCTGTCATTTCAGAACACACTCAAAATTGTATTGCTCACTCTGTTTTCATGGCTCAAATGATTTTATTAATTTAGTATATTCTATCATTATTACGCTACACTTCAATCTAAACCTGGTATTTTACCAAATATTCTGCTAACTTACAGTGTCCACCAGTGCAGTCAAACTATGCTAACCACCCAAAACACATCAATAGGCAAAGTTCTTCATGACTAAAGCTCTATTTCCATGGCCTCATAGTGTGCTGTGTTATTATAATCATGCAAAAATATTTGACCACACAATCCTATGATGACTTATCAGTATCAAGTATTCCAGAGAGCCATGCAATAACATAGTGCCAACAATGAACTGCTCAAAAGCACAGAATATAATTAATTTTCCAGTTAACAGTATTACCAATATGCCAACTATTGATTACGTCAGCTCCTTGAGAAAACTGTAGGATTTCCTGTCCATTGATTATATGGTTGTCTCAGAGCTAAGAAAGCTTGTTGCTCAATGCCTTTTGTTCTAAACCCAGTTTCATTCCTGTCACAAACCGATTGAGCCCCTGAATCAAGCCCCCTTTTCAGCCCGACAAAAGCTCAGTGATGTTGTTCCCGCCAAGTGAAATAGGCTACGTACATCATTTCTTTTGAACTTTTGGGCTTCTTTTGAACGGGTTAGACCGGAGAAAAATGCATTGGACAGGTGGACAAAATTTGGGCTGCTTATGACCGCCCAAGCAGCTTGCCTTTCCCTTGCATATATTTAGTCTAGTTATTTCAAAACGTTCTAAAATAATGTGCAGTGAGTGCAGTCATAAACACATTATTCCTTAACACAGCCCTTATTGGTTCAGTTTAACCAATCGGGTCTGGGTCTGGGTCTGGGATAGGGAGACCTGTCAATCAATCTACCGTTGAGATGTGATGACTCGTGAGTGAGGGGCTTTGGCGGCATATATGTTGCAAGGTAGGGAGAGTAACTCAAATATCACAACGTGGATTGCACATGTGGTGACAGACTTTGTAAATATAACTATAACTCAGAGCACAGTTGAATGATTCAATAAAAATCAAACTGAATATGGGATTATAGCCTACTACGTCTGTTCATCATCAGCACACTTTTTGCACAAAAATTTGCATAATGATGCATATGTGTTTTTTTGAGGGTTAAAGTCATTGGTTAATTTCTTGATTGTCACTTTGAAGTGGTTTCTGGACATATCAGTCTTATTTTATAACTCGATCTCTTTAATGCATTTGTTTGATCCGTTTGATCTGTTTTCCTGGTTTTTATTATATTCTGTCATCTTGTCATACTTCGGTTTAAGGAGATAAAAGGGTTATTATCATCGTTGATTGACATTGCAATACATTTCTATCACATTATTTTGGCAGTTAAAATTTGGGCTGGTTTTTGTTGGAGTGGGCGGATTTTAGTGAACGTTTGGGTTGGAAATTGTCCACCCAATCTGGCAACACTTAAGACCCACTTCGACTTGATCAGCACTTCGACCCACTGGGTTGGTTAATAAAACAATGGAGGAAAAAAGCCCTTGAAGCTAAAACAAGCAACTGCACTATTATAAAAATGAGTGTGTCATACTATTTTAAAAATCCTGTCATTATTTACTCACCTTACGCAGTCAAGAACTTTTGCCAACACAAAGTTTATAACAGACATACTTACAGAAATGTCCTGGCTTAAAATACTTAAAATGTTCCTACCTCTTCAGTAAAACTGCCGATTTTGGTTTGGCTCCCGTTAAAAAATATTGGATTTTTTTATTTAGGACATTTGGACTTGTGACTTGTCACATGATTACTTCCGCTTTACCTATCTAAAAAAATTAGGCCACGCCCACACCGGGGAAACAATTCAACCCTCCCTATTGACTTTCTATAAAACTTGTTAATCAACGTCACACCGCGATGAATGTTGCGCCATCTTGGGAGGATGGCTGCTAGTGCGTTCAATGCAGTGTTTTATTTTTCTTGTTTGATTAGGAAATATAACTATGGTAGGTCGGTCTTGCTGTGTTAAAAACTGCAATAGCATTACGCAGAGTCCTTAAGGGAAAAGCCCATGGTTCTTTCACTTCTGATTTCTCCATATATCAAACAAAACAAGTTAACGGTACATATGAAAACAATAACAGCAGTGGAGTATTATCCTCCCAAGATGGCGGCGCCACTGCAACATAGGGCGTGGCGTCAGCTTCACATTCTCTATAGAGGGTATGTACGTGTCGTCACTTTACCACGTGAACACCACGTGAGCACGTCGGAGCGCACCCCCGTGTGTGGCAAAACACCTGGAACACCTGATTCCTTTGTAAGTCGTAGTGAAGCCGTAAGGATCACCGTCTAGTCTAGCTGCTTGTAAGTTCAGCAAATAATTGCGTGTTTTAGTCCCGGTTTCTTTGTTTCTCCTTGTCCTCAGCCATTTTGCTGGAAGTTTTGCCATCCAGGGTAGCGCGTCCTCGGGCGTGTCCCGACATGTTCACGTGGGAAAGTGACGTCAATGCATAGCTTCACATTTTCTATAGAGGGTATGTCACGCCGTGTTGAATGTTGCGCCATCTTGGTAGGATCGCTGCTAGCGCGTTTAATGCAGTGTTTTGTTTTTCTTGTTTGATTAGGAAATATAACTATCCATATATCAAACAAAATAAGTAACGGTATGGTACATATCAAAACAATAATAGCAGTGGAGTATGATCCTCCCAAGATGGCGGCGCCACTGCAACATGCAACATAGGGTGTGACGTCAGCTTCACATTCTCTATTGCGGGAAGCTGCAAAAAAACAGAACAAAGCAAAAAACAGAACAATGTCTAAAAGCGGCTGTGTGACTAGGTGTACAGTAAACAAGCTAAAAAACCCAGAACTAAGATTTTATAAGCTACCAAACCGTAAAAGCCAGACTTTAAAGTCACCATGAAACGGAAGTTGCAATCGACTTCTTTTCCGTATCGTGACGTACTGTACTGTATATCCGAGTGAAACTGAAAATTTTGAAATTTTGAAAAAAATGTAGGGCGGGGTTTAATTTTGCCTTTCCCTTTTTGATTGGTTTGTTGTAAGTTGGGCCTGGAGGGGAGGGCTAAAAATGCCTGGCCATTGGACAGTGAAAATAGTCCTACCTCTTTTTTGTTGCTGACGCCATGTGGTGAAGAGTTGTTGTTGAGAGACGGAGAGGAGCTTAATGTTTTTGATTAAAGATTACAAGTGAAAATGAATTTTGAAAAAATAGTGGTGTGCACAGATAAATCATTTATAATAATCACCGCAACACTGTGTAAAACACTTAGAATGATCCTGTTTTGATTTCATGGTGACTTTAAGGAGACAAAGGTGGATTCTGGCAATAAGACGCGATCGCATCAGCGGGAAGAATATGTAAGTTGCGGGATCCTTACACAGTAGGCCTATGCCTAACGATACGTGTGCAGTAAATATTTTGTCACTGTAAGTCAAATATCCAAATGTCAGTTTTATATACAGTATTATATTTATGTAAGCTAAGCTCTAAGCTGTAGCCTTTTGACAGTATGCAACTTGTTAGAATGTGGATAAAGCAGAAAGCTATGCAGTAACTGTCACGAACGTGGTGAAAGACGAACCCAGATGCAGGCAGGCAGTGAAGGGGTTAACTCAAGACTTTAACTAATAAAACACAAAACAAACACCCTCAATTGGGGAAAACGAAACTAAGAGATATAAAGAAAACAAAGACTTCCCACGAGGGGGCAAAACGAAAACAAGAACAGCCAATAACAAATAAACTAACTAAAAACAATGACTAAACGTCTTACCAAAAATAACATGGAAGGGAACACAGGCAGGACAAGGAACCAGGAACACAAAGACTTCTCCAACGAGAACGGGCACGGTACAGGGTACAAGAACAGATACACAAACCATACACAACACAATACATAAGCCCAGGACAAAGAAACATGAGGGTACATATAGGAAAGACAAACGAGGGATAATTACACAGGGCAGGTGTGGAACATAAGACACGGCAGGGAGGCAATACATGAAACGAGAGGGGCGGGGCCAATGACAAGACAATGGAGAGAATGCATATTATGTTAAGATAGACAATAATATGATTCTCTCCACATAAAACCTAAGGGCCCTGTCCCGATCCTGCCACATGACTAGAAATTCATAAACAAGAAGGTAGGACCGTGACAGTAACGTCATGTTTGCGAGTGCTTGTATTAGCTAATATAGCCTAGCTAACAGCTTTCGAACAGTTTGTCCCACCATCGTTTTAGTTTAAAAAAGGACACGTTGCGCTCCACTTTTGGGTCCTTGAACGCTCGTTTTTTGGGGTGGTCAACAGCTTATAAAAATGTAGTTCTGGGTTTTTAGCTTGTTTACTGTACACCTTGTCACATAGCAGTTTTTAATCATCGTTGTTTTTTGTTATAAGTCAGAAATGACAAGGAGTTAGCTTCCCGCAATAGAAAGACAATGGAATTAGAATACATTTAATTTTTTGTCTGCAGACTTACCATGGTATTTTTATTTATTTATTTTTTATTTATTGATTTATTTAATAGGGACCATGCATATTCATGAACATTGTTGTATAAGAATACACCATGTAAATGTACCAGAATTAGTAACAATAACTACTTTTCATCTGCAGTCCCTAGGCAGGTAACGTAAAACTAACATAAAGACAGCCAACAATAATACAACATTCATTCACTAGAAATGAAAAGGTACATATAATGGTGACAACAAACAACAAAACGAAACAAAAATACATGATGGAAAAGACATCGTGTGATAGTTAAAAATGAATACATCTCTGGTTTTCTAAAAGCCACTGTTTTAAGTGAGTTTTAAAGGTGTTTAATGTAGGACACTCTCTTATTGGGAGGGGCAAACTGTTCCAAATTTTACCGCCTATTATTGACAATGCGTTTTGTCCAAAAGTGGTAGGCTACGCCTAAATGGTATCACACAGTCCCCGTTTACAGAGGCCCGTGTACTACCTCCGCTTTCAAGTCTTTGGAAAAAGCCATGCACGGAGGGGGGGGGGGCAAGATTATGTAACACTTTATATACCAAACAAGCATACTTGAGACGTTTGAAATTGTCAAAGCTTAAAAATGTATGTCTCTTTAAGATATCGCAATGGTGGAATGACAACGCCTTTTTATCAAAAGTTTTTATGGCTTTCTTAAATAGAGATTTAAACTGCTGTAAAATCATTTATTAAACAAAGACTAAACTGTATTAATTGCAAAACTAAACTGCATTAATTGCAATGCTAGCCTCCTTAATTGTAAAACATCCTCAAATGGGTAAATCTGTTTATCTATTTTGTTAAATATTTTGACTTTTTTATATTTAAATTTAAATATTTTATAATCCCAAATCACATAACTACTAACACTTAAAAAAAAAGAAAAGTACCACCAAACTTAACAAATAGACATCCAGAAATAAATTCCCAAATGCACTGCAAAACACACAGAGAGACTGAAGAATGTGTACTCAAAATAAATGCATGGCATGTGATCAAAAGATGGATCAAAGTAGGTTTGTAGTCTACAAATGCATCCAGATTGGCCAGGTGGCTGAATAATGAAATGTGATGAAAGCAAGCAAAGACAGATCAGTCACCCGCTGTGTTGCAAAAATAAATAAATAACAACATTTGTTATTCAAATAGAAGTCCAAGACTAGTATCTGGGGGTTGTTACATTGAACAAAATCTTCAACTAGTGTGAAGGAATATAGTCAGTATGTAATGTCACACCGGATTGGTATTACACTACCAATAATATTACTGTATGTATCATTCAGATTTTGAATTGAACTGAAAACATTTTTTCATGCATTTTATTGCATGAAATGTTGTGTAAGAATAATAAACTCTAACACCTGTGCCACTGTGTGGCTGTTTGAATGTTTTATTTTAAGTCTGAATAATTTTTCACCTCCAACACACCGAAGAAATTCTTGATATCATAAACTTTACCCTTTTGCAATCAAATGAACTACAAAAAATTAACAATGAAAAATGGTCCAGGATGGATTGAAAAGCATATAACTAAAAGTCAACTTGAAAATGAAAGACCCCAGATTCGTGACTTGCAAGATAATGAAAGGCAATGAATGGCTTAACATTCCAGAAGACTTCAAATGAATAGAAAAAGAAACAAAGGCACATTCTGTTTCTCAGATTCTGAATGAAATATTTTAGAGCTACTGGTTTGTCTCCAGGCCAACATGATTTCTTTTCTTCAGTTAGGATGTTAGCCTCCATTCAAGAGTGCAAGTTCCATTCAGAGTGCAAGTATAATGCAGAAACTTTCTAGCATGCAATATCTTCTACAACTACAGAGATTTATAAACAACAGAGAACCCTTAATACCTTGCGGCTATGCTGAAAAATAATGCTTGTTCTGCTTTTTGCTCTTTACATTTCTGTTGGCAGATGTATTCCATGCATTTCAAAAGTTAAGTACATTTATTTCATGAGACCATATCTTTAGTGAACTGAACACATTTTATTCACATTACACAAGTAATAACTGCATAACTGTGTGTTTCGATGTCTATCTTTAGTGTGGTGTGTAATGCCAACAGGACCTCAGTTCTACAATTGTTCTATATAAAAATATTTGTAAAATGTACTGATGTTAAATTCAAAACAGCAAAACTACTATAACTGCACAACGACAGCACACAAACATCATGCTGATACGATGATCTAGTAATATGTCTCTCTCTCCACCCAACCTGTAAATACAGAATAAAAAAACGAGTTTTTATAGTTTAAAAAGAGGAACTAATACACTTGTATGTACTGTATATGGTAATCATTTCATTCTTTCTAAAGTGCAATTGGATATGAAAAGAATGTTGTTTTTAATACCTCCAGGGTTCCGTCTAAGGATGAGCTTTCTGATTTCATCATAAATGAAGATGAGAAGAGAGAATGGGAAGGCACAAAACCACCAATTGGGCCTGAAGATAAACACAAAGCATAAACACAACAATATCTCAAATCTCCAGCATATATAACAAAAAATGTGTTTTGAACAACTGAATTATTTTAGCCTACTTGAGTGGGTACATTCTAAGAGCCACACCCATTCCAGGGCAGTAAGACAAGAAAGCTGCCAAAGCGGTTTCTTCAAATAATCCAAAAATCAGGATTTTGTTCCTGTGAGCCGAAAGATTAATAGACAAAAAAAATCAATAAAATGAACATCTCTACAAGAACACGATAAGCCATGAAAAATCGGAGCTCATTTGTTCCCCTAGACTGACCTCATTCCCTGCTGGAAGACTGAATTGCGTCTGGTCTTGCAGATTATCAGATCTGCCCATTGCACGACTACGATGCTGGTGAAGAATGCGGTGTGGCACGTGAACTCCACGATCTTTCTTTGTTCATATGTCTGGAAAAAAAATAAAATGGGTAAAACTGCAGTTTTACTCCCAGGAATCGCAAATTGCAAAAGTACATTGTAGAAATAATACTGACCCACTGCTGCCCATAGCTGTCTTCTAGGTCATTAACATGTTTGTCATCCCAATATACACGAATTCCTAGTAGTCTTGATGGTAAAAAGCCATTTTCAGCAAGGATGACAAAATATGTGAAAAAACCAGCCAGAGCCTGAATCATACCTGCCAAATGACAAGCAAAATATTTTTAAAAAAATTATAAACCGAAATGCGATTCTCAACATATTCATTCAAGTGGCGGATAAGTGTTCCAACTAGGTTTTCAAGTAGAAATGTCCAAATCATATTAAAAGCCACACAAACAAAACTGCCACATACCTATTTGTCCATATGCAATGCTAATAAGTCTTTCATTCACTAGTTTGTCTGTTTTAGGGTTTCTGGGCTGCCTCTTCATAATATCACTCTCAGCAGCCTCGTATGCCAGTGAAATAGCAGGGACCTTAAAAATGAAAGAAAACTATTAACTGTTATGTTTTCCCTAGGACAGACCAAGACAAGTTCATTGTCATCCTATTTCATCTCTTTGCACTGCAGCCAAACAGCAGGATTTGAACAGCAACATTTTGGCAACAATCACATGACTTCAGATGACATAATTACATAGGATTTTTTAAAATAATTTCTTAAAATTTTTGAATTATTTAAATACTTAAAAAAAATTTTTTTAGTTCCATAGCTTGAAACACCAAAAAAAATCACCCCTAATACAGTTTATAATGTGTGTGATAAACAAATAAAAAATGTTGTCAATATGTTGGATTTACTGAGTGTTACCATCCTGTAGTCAAAATGAATTGATTCAAACGAATTCCAGATTTGTCAATATTCATAATAAATACGCCTGTGTCTGTTTATTAAGAATCAGTGAAGTGTGAAAGGAAATAAGAAGTGTGCACTGACCATGTCTGTTCCCAGGTCAATACACAGTATGGTAACAGTTCCTAGCGGCAGGGGGATGTTGGCGATAATGAAGAACAGGAAGGGTGTGATCTCAGGGATGTTACTGGTCAGAGTGTAGGCGATGGACTTTTTCAAGTTGTCAAAGATCAGACGACCTACAGTGCAGAAAAACATTACCTAGGCAGCCCACTGAAAACACAGAGAAGATATAAAAAAGCAACCCGCTGTACCTTCCTCTACACCCGTGACGATTGAGGCAAAGTTGTCATCTAGCAGGATCATGTCTGCAGCTTGTTTGGACACATCTGAGCCAGCGATGCCCATAGCAACACCGATATCAGCCTTCTTTAGCGCTGGAGAATCATTCACGCCATCACCTGTTACAGCCACAATGGCTCCCTAGAGCACAAATAGTATTTTGATCAAAATTGTTAATAAGAAACAAACGTAGTATTATTTCACCCAAAAAGGACAATTTCATTATTATCGATTCACCCTCAGGCTGTTCCAAACCTGTGTGCTGATATTTTAATAACTGAACAATTTTAATATTTAGTTAAATATTCATATTTACATTTTGAGTTCAATGGAGAAAGTAAAAGCATAAAAGAAACAATATGAGGGTGGGTAAATAATAACAGAAATTGAATTCCAAGGTAAACTTTGACCTGAGTCCTTTTAAATGTTACCTGGCGCTGACAGCCCTCAACAATAATCAGTTTCTGCTGTGGTGAGGTTCTGGCAAACACAATCTCTGTGTGATATTTCAGAATATCATCTAGCTGTTCACAATCAAGATCCTTCAAGTCTCCACCATGAACCACACAAGCTTTTGCATCTCTGAAAAGAAGGAGTCATTGACTTATTTACTTTGAAAACAAGCAACAGTGACATTTTAAGGTAGAGCTAACACACTGATACCTGGGGTTGACCTCATTGACAGGGATATTCAAGCGAGCAGCAATGTCTTCCACAGTCTCGTTACCCTCTGAGATAATGCCGACACCCTTAGCTATAGCTTTGGCTGTGATCGGATGGTCACCGGTTACCATGATAACCTAATAGTTCCGAAATATAAAGGTTAATATACAGTACATGTAATGATTTCAGCAAGGCTTAATGGATTCGTCCGAAAGCAGAGGCTCTACCTTGATTCCAGCACTTCTACATTTGCCTACAGCATCAGGTACAGCAGCACGGGGAGGATCAATCATTGAGATGAGACCCACAAAGCACAGATTCTCAGTGGGGAAATTCACATGTTCCGTATCAAACTGAAAGCCATCTGGAAACTGATCATCCGGGAGGCTGTAATGACAGAATCCTGTAAGAGAAAAGAAGTGAGCAGTCCTCGATGTGCTCAGCAAAGGTTTTGCATTTTCACATTTATTTTAATACCCTTTTTTGTCATTTACATTTTAGTTTCGCTTTAGTTACGTTTCATTAATGGTTAAAAAAGTGAAGGTTTTTATTTTATTTTTTAGACCTGGTACTTGTAGTTTAGTTTTACTTTGCTTCAATGATTTAGTTTCATTTTTTAAATCCTTTAAATTCTTGTCTTAGTTTTAGCATTTGATAATATTCTTAAAGGGATAGTTCACCTTCACAATGAAAATTCTGTTATTATTCACACGCCCTCTTGTCATTCTCTCTTCTGCAGAAGATATTTTGAAAAATGTTGGTAACCAAAAACCGTTGGTCCCCATTGACTTGCATTGGTTTTGTGTCCATATAATACAAGTCAATGGGGACCAACGGTTTTTGGTTTCCAACATTTTTCATGTATTTTCAAATATCTTCTTTTGTGTTTTGCAGAAGAATGAAAATCACACATGTTTAAAATGACAACAGAGTGAGTAAATGATAACAGAATTTTCATTTTGAAGGTGAACTATTCCTTTAACACTGGTGAACTGTGTTTTGAGAGAGATGTTTTCTCTCTTACCCAATACTCTTTCACCAAGACCTCCAAGTTCCAGGTATGCATTCTGGAAGGCTTCTTTCATTTCATCATCCAAAGGTTGCTCCTTCCCCTGGATCAGTATGGTAGCACAGCGGTCCAGGATTCTCTCTGGAGCTCCTTTCATCACCAGCAGGTGTTTAGACTCTGAGCTACCATTGGGGTACTTGTGCACTGACAGCTAGAAATGCAAGCATTAAATCATTATATTAGCGTAATGCAATGATTTCCCTTGGTGAGATATGAACATTTTTAGTACTGCATAAGTATAAGCAAGAGTCTAAATCCGGTACCTGGTATTTGTTGGTAGAGTTGAAAGGTATTTCCACCATTTTGGTGTATTTTTCTCTCATTTCCTTCACGGATCCACAGCAAAGCTCGATGCATTTCAGCAGAGCCGACTCAGATGCATCTCCAGCTACATCTCTCTAATAGTTAAATACAACAGTGAGATACAAGATACCAATTCCCATGAGTTGGAAGCATGTGCTCCACATAGAAAGCAAACCTTCAGAATTGGCACATCAGTTTGCTCCGCCAGGAACACTGCCCTGTTGCAGAGCCCGGCAATGCGTGCCAAAGAGTTCCAGGTGGGCGAGCTACGGTCAAATGAAGTCCCGCTCTGGTTTTCCGTCGTGTCAGCTTCATGGATATGATGATCAAACCACATGTGAGCTACGGTCATGCGATTCTGTGTTAAGGTGCCAGTCTTATCCGAGCAGATGGTTGAGGTTGAGCCCAGCGTTTCAACGGCCTCTAGATTCTTAACCAAACAGTTCTTCTTAGCCATACGTTTGGCTGTAAGCGTGAGACAAACCTGAAAGACAGATGATTCGAGTCAATACTGAAGCCAATTAAAGGAACTTTCAAACAAGGTGAAATTAAACTTACCGTCACTGTCGCAAGAAGACCTTCAGGTACGTTGGCAACAATGATCCCAATAAGAAAGATAACTGCCTCCAACCAGGAATAACCGAGAGCAAGAGACAAAACAAAGAAAGAGACTCCCAGCAAGACAGCCACGCCGGTGATGATGTGGATGAAATGCTCAATCTCAATGGAGATGGGGGTACGGCCAACCTCTAGACCAGACGCAAGTGTGGCGATACGGCCCATTACAGTACGATCCCCAGTGCTGATAACAATGCCACGTGCAGTCCCTAAAACAAAAGTAACATACACAGCAGAGGAAAAAATTAAGAGAACGTTCAAAAAAAATTATGATTTTACTATTTATAGGCATGTATTTAGGTAAAATGATTCTTTTTGTTTCATTCTGTGAACTACGAACAATATTACTCCCAAATTTCAAATAAAAATAATGTTTCTATTTGCATTTATTGACAGAAATGAAAACTGGAGAAACAGGTCAAAGTAACAGAAAAGATGCTCTGTGTTTGTTCAGACCTTAAATACTCCAAAGAACAGTTCATATTCACTTTTAAGCAATACAACAGTCATATTTGTACATGTATTTTTTGCACGGCTGTATTATGTATATGTATGTGGCCAAAAGTGATGTACAGGAAGGCAAAAAATGTGTACAATGTTCACTTCTAATGCCCTCTCAGGTTGAATTAAACCATCAAAATGATGTGAATGGTACAAAATGGAAAAAATATAAAACGTTTAGGGTATTTGGGGGAAAAAAGCAAACCTCAACATATCATGGAATATAGGTTTATACACAAAATGCATAGAAAAACAAAAAAACTTACAAGAAATATAACATACCTTGACTACAATTGTATCTGTTGTTAATATTAGCTGATACTCTCTTTGAAATCCTTTGAAATTATGACTATACATTTTATTTTATAAATTTTTAATAAAACAGTACTGTATGTTTTATTGTATATTACTGCACTTGACAACAAATGAAAAGATAAAATACCTTCTACACAGTTTGTAGAAAAGAAGGCAATATTCCTAGTCTCCAGAGGGTTATCATTTGAGAAATCCGGGGAACGTGTCTGAGGCTCTGATTCTCCAGTAAGAGAAGAGTTGTCCACCTTAAAAACATTTATTTAACTTTTATTAAGCTTTCACATCTATTTCAAAAGCTGCTGCAGAGATGCAGTGTGAATGTCTCACCACACTTATCAAGCAAGGCAAGAAACTGAGAGCAAAGGAAGCACATGATCACCTTACAGCCATGTGAGGCTATGATTCTTATGTCAGCAGGAATTCTGTCACCACCTTTCACTTCTACCAGATCACCGACCACCACATCTTCAGCATTAATGTTCTTCTTCTCACCGTCACGGACAACTAACGCTTGCTAGAAAAGAAACGATACAATAGTCAGGTCTGTATTATTAAGTATGACAAAACTAAACAAAACAAGTAACTCAGGTGTAAGTACGCACCTGGGGAACCAAATTCTTAAAGGAGTCCATGATTTTAGAACTCTTGGCCTCTTGATAGTATGAGAAACATCCTGTGATGATGACCACAGCAGAGAGCACAACTCCCAAATAAAGCTGCATTACAAACAATGATGAAATCACATAACAAAACGTCTAAGAAGTGAAAAAAAAACATATCTCAACACAAATCTCCACCCACGTTGTCATTGGCAGGCTCATCTTCCATTGCTGCCTGAATGCCATAAGCAAGAAAGCACAGAATGGCACCTGTCCACAACAGCATGGAGAAACCTCCAAACATCTGCTTACAGAACTTGACCCACTCTGGGGTGGTTGGAGGTGGAGTGAGGGCATTAGGTCCATCACGGGCGAGGATCTCTGCTGCACGAGCATTTGTGAGACCCTGTTGGAGTCACAGAGAATTTTATAACAACCAAAACGATTTCATGGCATCTACAAAAACACAATAGCATGTCAATTACGTTACGAATTTGAGATCAGGCTGGAATAACTACACACATTTACTTACCCTGCTCAAGTCGGTACCATATTTACGGTTGAGCTCTTCCAAAGTCAATTTATGATCATCCTAAACATAATACAAATAAAAGAAAAAATCTATTTTGAACATTTAAGCATTTGCTTTGGATTAAAGTCTGCCAAACTGCAGTGTATACAAAGTAAAATTATCAGTGCATTCCTTGGGAATCAAACCCATGGCCAACCCAACAGATTGTGAGGGTGTATTATTGTGAGGGAGTCATGTCTTACCAGATTTACTTCCTTCTTCAGCTCATCCATATCTTTCTCCTTCTTCTTTTTTTTCTCCTTCTTCCCACCCTCTGAAGTCGCCGCCAACTCATACTCGTCTCGATCATCCTGAAACAGAAACACAAATCATTTTGAGAGATTTGAGAAAGTCAGACAATAGAGCCACATTCATTTTGTGGCAAAAGTTAAAGAAATATCACAATCATTGTAAATCTTATTTTGTCATCAAATCACCCCAAAAATAAATAAATATCAATATAAATAAATATGTGCTGTCTACATTTATCATGAACCGTATACGTATACACACTTAAAGGTCCAGTCAGTGAAATCTAGCAGCAAGGTTGTGAATTGCAACCAACCGCTCACTCCAACCCTCCCGTTCGAAACACTACGACAGCTGACAGAACATGGCGAATTACATGAAAGGGGACCCGCGGTGTATGTAGATAAAAATAGCTCATTCTCAGGTAATAAAAACATAACGCTTCATTGTGTAAGCTCTTTATACACATCTGAAGGCATAGCTATGTATATTTTATTGCATTTCTATCAATAGATCCTCCACAAAAATTACACACCTTTAAATGAAACAACTGAAAACTCAGAAAAGTTTCTTATGCTACATAAAAGCAACCTCTAAACTATAAAATATAATCTTCTGGTATATTAAGTTATCATGTCAGCCTATTGGGTTACTATGAGAACAAGAGCTGCAAGCAGCACCACGGGGCCAAGCCCCCGAACGCGCACCACAAGCGTAGTACAGAGCCAAGAGAGCGAAAAAAACGGCATAAACGGAAAGCATGTGAAAACCGGCCAGTTCAGGAAGAACAGGCACGAACGAAGCGCAGACTCTACAAAAAAAACACGTTCCACACTGGATTCGAACCCACCACCTCAAAGACTCGAGGCCACCGGCCCGACGCCTTGCACCGATAAGCACATTCAGTTGCTGTCGGGAGCTGTAGAAGCACAGAGCCAGAGCAGCACAGAACAGCATGAGCAAAGCAAAGTGGAAATAAAATACGCATGAGAAACAAATAGGTGAGACTGAGATCAAATTGGTGGGTTCCTCAACAAGTACAACAAACGCACTAGCAGGGATTTGAACCCACGACCTCTGAGACACCAGGCTTGCGGTTCAACAAACCATGCCACGGAGCTTGTACATAGTGTCAGAGATCCTGAGGAGATGTGTGATAGCTGCAAGTAGCGAAGATGCTGAAACGAGTTTTAGAGCAAAAATAAAAGAAATACTACGTATTTGAGAAACAGAGGTATAGGTGGGAATGAACTCAAGAAGACCATTTTGCATAGTAGTGCACAAAACGTTACTCAGAATAGTTCAATACGAGAACACTAGGTGGCGCTGTCTTTTAGCGACGCAGGCACGTTCGGGACACTAATTCAATGATAAAATGCCGATACGTCACGAGTTTTAAAAGATATCGCAATTTATGACAAATTTCAAAATGGCGGACAGGCCGATCATCCAATCGTGACATAATCGTAAACACCCAATCCGGCATGACCCAAGGAATCCGTAGATGCCGAGATCACTGAATTTCCGCTGTTCCCCATTTTGGCAAAGACCCCCAGTCCTAGGTTTCGATGAAGTGTACAAAGTCTCGTACCAATAGATCGAAGAATGGCCGAGATACACCCTCCAATACATTTTTGGGTCAACTTTGAAAAGTTTTCGACCTCATAACTTTTGAACAATGACAAAAATCGCAATTCTTTTTTGGGCCACGTCTGAGCAGCTCAGTCCAAAGATAGTCTGAGCCAATTTTCATGACAATCGGTCACAATTTCTAGGACTAGAAGCGAAAAAACACAATACTGTACTTTTCAAGATGGCTGCTACTGTAATGGGCGGAGTCTTAATGCAACACGTGGAATGCGATGAGCATGAGGAGTGCATGACGTGCCGAGTAGAATTACTGTGGATCAATGGGTTCAAAAGTTACAGCCGTTTGAAAAGTGCATTTTTGAACTGCTGGTGACGCTATAGAGTGAGTGCTAGAGACCCCAAACTTAGTCACATGACTAATGAGTACCATCTCTACAAGTGTGCCAATTTTCACCATTTTCCCATGTACGGTTCATAGGGCTACCATAGACACCCATTGGTTAAGAATAATAATACTAACAGAAACAATAGTGGCCATAGTAAAAAGGCCCCTAATAAAAAGGAAACATCAAGTGCATGTTTTTTCCATGTTTACAGGTCAGCACTGAGGACATTTAAGAGCAGATGTTCCGCAAGAATCACAAAGCCAAACCACTTATTTACCCATAATATATCCAAATGACATACATCACTGGCAACCACACAAGTTCTCAGGAGACTTTGGTATATCCTAGGGGATCATTCTTCTCTTGACATGATCAACTACATGGAAAAACAAGCCTAATAATGCTCTGTGGCACACTGCCAAATTTACATGGGAAGCGACCATGGTGTCTTGGCCTCTCTCCAAGAAAAACAAAATTAGGAGAGCAGTGAAGTGTCCCTTTAAATGCAATATAAGCTTCTTCCCATATTAGTTACTTTTCAGGTTCCCCAGAAGGCAAAGCTTGAAGCATCATGACTTTATTTTAGAGTATCTGTGAACGTTATACTGTCACAAACATTCTGCAAATAAACAATGGCACAATGTGCTCATGTTTTATTCATCTGTCCGGTCAACCAGAGTTCACTGTTGCATCAGGCAAACATGCAATGCCACCTATTGTGACTGACACACATAAGTAGGGTTGGGAATCGAAAATCAATTCCAATTTGGAATCGGAATCGAAAGGCTAGGAATCGGATCGGAGTCGAAAGGAATAGGAATCGGATACTTGAGATTAAAATTTGAATTCCTCTTATCAATTCCTGTGTGCATATTTTCAGAAAAGTACATGCGTTGCATGATCTGATGATATCTCAATAAAAGCCCTTATGAAAATTATCGATATTTTTTACTATAGTAAGCATAGTTTAGCTATAGAATTTGCATTAAAGCACAGGAATCGCAAATTAACCATAGTTGCATTATAGTAACTGCAGTTTAACCATGATGTAGTTCAACCATGATAATACAAATTGTAATAAATCAGAAAAGGTGTGTTTCTAAGTGTAAATATACACAAAACAGTGCTCATAAATATATATATATACTGTATATTTAGCAAACAAGTCAATAAGAAGGCTAAATGACCATACAGGTTGATATCTAAATGTTTTACTTCAACTGTGGAATCGAAACTGGGAATCGATAAGAATCGAAATCGATAAGCAGAATCAGAATTGGAATCGGAATCGATAAAATTGAAACGATTGAAAACCCTACACATAAGTGACTGTTGTGGGTGTTAAAAATGGATGAGAGAATGTTTCTGATTTGACTGATTATCTCTCTGGACAAATTGAAGCACAGCATCACAGCAGATGTTGCTGCCTAAACGGTGTCAGTTACATTTACATGAATGCATTTACCAGATGCTTCTATCTAAAGTGACTTGCAGCGCATTTAAGAAAAACATCAGCATATGTGTCCCTTGGGGATCAAACTTCCGCACTGCTAACCAATGCTCTATACGAATTGATCTACATAAAAACCCGGCTAACTTTGTGAAACATTTGTACGGTGTTATGTCTCTGTGATGTTATCCTTTGCCTGTTTTTATTCCTTGACACTTACAAGTAAAACACATCCTGTTTTACCCCCGTAAGCATGAATTAAAAACTACAGCAACCCGTACAACCAGAGTTGTGGAAGTATAATGACTACAGAAAACACCGAAGGGCTCATAGTAAAAAATTACAATAAAAATGTGAAAGCAGTATGATTTTAGAATAGAATGGAGAGGGGCATACATAAGTCTTTCAATACTCCCAACCCTCAGTCTAAACAAACTGAAATATATTTTAATAATAGGCCTATTCTTTAGTCAGAGAATTAAACAAATGCAGCAATAAAGAAACGGTTACGATTAATTACGTTTCACACGTCGATAGCAGACCATTTTAATACGTTCAATACAAATTCCTAATTTAATTAGTATAACAAATGTAAAATATATAATATAGTAAACAAAATAATATAACTATATGAACAATTGTACGCACCGTGGAAAGTTTCCTAGTCAGTGAGTTGGTGTGTTTTTATCAAATGACCAGAATATATAACAGCATACACATTATGCTACTGTATTTAAATTCAGACCGGATATGCTATAGGCTAATATAAAACAACAAAAATATTTCTCATCTAAATCTGAGTCTCCATATTTAGCAGCAAATATGACACGCTGAAATCAAACAAATTAACTTACCCCAACTCCCATTGTCGCGTGTAAACAGCGACTGGGCTACTTTATCTTTAATGTTCCGACTTTTTCAAAAACCCTTTTAAACTGTGCGCTCCTCACTTCTGCGTGTCCTGTGGCTGTGTTAAGAGAGTCTTGCACAACACCAGTGAGAGCCTTCCTCCTTCTGGTGCTGTTGAAAGTTTTGAGGAGTCTCCAGTTAATGCAGAATAGCCAGTAGGAGGAGATCAAACCCTGTGTAGTGTGTGCGTAAGCGCGCAAGGAGACGGAGATCTTGACTTGAATCCGTAGATTTTTTTTCTTTAATAAAACATTTACAATATTTTTCAATAGGTAACAATATGACAAAGTAAAACAACCTGTTTGGGATAAGGTAAAACAATATAGTACAACTTGAGATGAATGTGTATCTGAATTCACCTTATTCAAATTATGACAAACTCATATTTCATAGTGTCAGCTTGTACATACAAACATCTCCCGTTTTTTTATAGTAGCCAGCCTATTGATATAATATGAATATTATATTGTAGTCAATATGTCATATTTAATATAATTGCATTTCGTTATATTTGTTTATTATACAATATAATATGTCATACAATACTATATAAAAAAACTGTATGTACAAGCTGACACCATGAAATGTTGAATTTGTCATCATTTCAGAAGAATCTATGCCTTTCAATAATGTTGAGTAAATTTATAAAAGCTACTTTGAAAAAAAGTATTGCACTTGAATTTTTGTGAAGGCAAACATAATTAAATACAATGCCCTAATAATATGCGTAGGATACAATAGCATTAAAACAAAAAGAAATCATAGGATTATAGGACTATAAGTAGGATAGATTTATAAATGTATAATTTATAAAGTCAAATAATAGTCACATGACACAATAGTGATGTAAGTATATATTATAGCAATATATAAATAAGTACAATTCAATTTTTTAAATTAATTATTTTGATAAAGTTCTCTTCACAAAATGCATTGCTGGATCTTAATACAGAATAAAACTTAACATGAGAGGCAAACCATGACTAAGAGAAACTAAGATCAGTGCCATGTAACTTATAAGTGACTAGAAAATAATACAACCCAGGAGAACCATTAAGTGAAGCGAGAGGTTATGATTTAAGTTTGTGGTTGTGATATAATATTTTAGGCATTATGCAACATCAGAATTGTTAGCTTATGTCTAACTATTATTGCATATTAAAGCCTTTGCTCTGTAAATCTGTATGCTTAACATGAGGTCTTAAGCATTATGCAAGAGCTTTAGTGGTAATCTGCGTTCATTGCTATGCCCCGTTTTTCTGACACTAGACATTCTTAAATGCCTGAGAAATATCAGTGACATATACGAAGGAATGAGATGTAGAGGGTTCGAACCATGGCCATGTTACCCATTTTATTTAAAGCATTGAAGTTTTTTGTGTTTAAGCCTGTGAATACAATGTGTTATCACTCAAGCCTCTGTTTTCTGTTTGATCTGTTTACGGCAGAAGGACACAGATGCTACCTTAGACAAATGCCTTATAATTCTCCCCCCTTTCTATCACTTTGATCTGATCACAAAACCATTAAAGACATTTCTCTCATTGGGACGTATAAAAGGCCTTTATGCTCAGTGACTACACTTCTCTCTTGATCTCACTCTCTCTCCATTTCAGATGTCTAACAGAAGCACCAAATTTAAGCTGCAGACACGTTTTAAACAGGTCATGGAAACTTTGGTCCAGTGTTGTAAACAAACACAAGCTTGGCATGCTGCAGACAGAGCTTCAGATAAGGCCATTCATATCCAGACTGAGATACAAAGGCCAACTGTAACAGTCCTGTCTGTTGGTGGACAAGCCATTTGTTCTTTTCTTCTTACAAGAGAAAAAACAAACTTAACAGTGAAATTGGCCTAAAAAAACCTTTGCTAGTCTTTTCTGTTGGTAAAAAAGTCTGCTTTAAAGTTTCATGTGTTGATATTAATTGTCTCCTCCTTGATTTCTGATGCTTCAAAGACTCACCAAATTCATGAAAAGTGAAAAGTAAAGTTATGGGGTGTATAAGCATACGTGTCCAAACATATGAACCCAAACAGAAACATCATCGCAATTCAATGTCTCTTACTGAGTCTTACCTACATTTGCTAACTTTATACATCATACTGTCTCTAATTACCATGTCTGTATGTCTTTGCATATTTGTAACTGTCAGTCCATATCAGTCTCTCAACATCTGACAATTCATCTTCAAGTCACTCCTGTTGTCACACCAGCCCTTCTCTCATCGGTTCTCAGCCCACAACTGAGCTCAATCTTTCTCTCTATCAGAAATCTGTTACCAGTCTTTCTCTTTCAGAATGTAACACTCAATCTTGTCTGAGATGCTAAAGATTTTCAACCAAAGCCCTCTTATGTTAGTTCTGTACACAGCTCTGCTAAGATGCAACAGATGTGAAAGTATCCGCACTGAACATTAAACAGATGGTACACTTTTATCACACTAAAACGATAATTCATGCAAAATGTACATTTCTGTCATGATTTACTCACCCTCAAAACTGTGAACTGCCAAGCTGCAAAAAAAAAAAAAAAACAGTAGAAAAGTATAATTATTAACCTTATCTTCAACTCCTATAAAATCAAATTTGGTGCATAAACGTAAAAAAACAAAGATTTTCCAAAACGTTTTCACTTTTTTCTCTAATTCTTTAGAAAATCATATATGTGCAACCAAAACAAGGATCTAAAGAACCTAAAAAGTAACTTAAAATGATGGTTCACCCAAAAAATGAAAATTATTTAATCACATCTCATGTCATTCCAAACATATCAAACATGTATAACTTTCTTCTGCAGAACACAAAAAAGAAATTTGGAAGAATGTTGGTCACAAAAGAACATCGACCTTATTGACTTCGATTGTATGGCCACAAATTCACTAAGACGTTTTTCTCAGAATATATTTTTGGGTTCAACAGACAAAATAGTCACATGAAGAATATTTATTTGGGAGTGAACTATCCCTTCAAAAAGAATATCCAAAGAACCATAAAGCTTTTTTAAGTCAATCACTTTTTAATGGAACAGGTTTGATATCAAGACATTTGGTTACAAGAACTGTGACAACAAATGCTGTAATGGAGAATTACCAGATTATCAGGGAGTAACAACTTGAATTTTATTGTTCACACATTAATCACACAAGTCTATCATATGGCTTCAGAAAGCATGGAATATATCAGACATGACCCACTTCTTTTGGGACATGTTGCTTTTGTAACAACATGTGGTCAATATAACCCTCTGTGTTACAAACATCTATAAGATGCCTTAAAAATTATTAGTTTGTTTGTTTCAATTGTGTTGTTTCAAGTAAAACTGGTTGAATAGCAAGAGCAGAAGGTTCATTCACATTTGAGAGGTTTATGGGAGATGAGGATATCTATCAAGGGTTCATATAATGCCTCCCCAGCTGACAGAGTGCCCAAGGAAAGCTGTCCCACGCTGAAACCATTATGCCACCGTTCCAGCAGGATGTTACACACATAATCAGAGTGAAAGAAAGCATGCAACAAAAAGTAAAAGAGGGGGTCACTAGGTTTACCACCATCCAAGAGAATGTTCCCTCAGCTATTCAGATGCAGTTGCTGGCCTCTTCTCATATGCGCACTTGCTGAACTCAACCTCAAGTGTGATTCATCCCTGCATTAATACAGGATTTGAAATTCAGCTGACCCATAGCCTACATAATAATTAGATTTTTAGGACAGCCATATCATAATATACAAACAATTGGAACAGAGAAAGAATGTTACAGAAAGAATGAAAGAGAAATAGCAAGCAGATGAGGGTTGGAGGGTCTTCCAGGATTTTAGTGATGCAAGAGCTGACGCCTAGCACCCCAAACAAAGAACCACTTGTTTGGTGAAATGCAGTGAGAATGAGAAAGACCACATTTAAACACAACTAGAGGCTAGAAGCACAAAAGAGGCCCAGAGGGCAGAACTTTCCAACATAGCTGAAAGAGAACACACAGGAAGTTCAGTATTTGAAAGAATGTAAAGTTATCCATCATTTATTTGTTGTAGGCCTAAAATCTAGGTTAACATTTCAACAATAAAGACTATTCTACGTACACATGAAACACAACATACATTCTGCCTAGTATCTAATATCTGTGGAAAGAAAAAAACATGTTACAACATAAGGGTGAGTTTAAAATAGCAGAACTATTTCCTGCCTGTCTGCTCTGATTCACTATAACAGCCTGTTACTGTACAACACTGCCTCAGTTATCAAATAATCATCTTAGCATGTTCCAATTTTTATCAAAACGCACCTCATAGTTAGACTTAAATACTGGTTTGTTTTAACGTATCCTTTCAATGATCTTGCGATTTCAACTCTTTCTACACGTGTTAATGTAATCACATCGCCCTCTGGCGGAGACTAGAGCTAATACGCCCTGCATTATTTGTCACAAGACGTCAGATCGGGCTACTGTCTGTAAATATGCAATATTAAATATATGCACGCAAATTACTTTTCAATTCATAGGCCACATTTTTTTATCTACTGTACATTATCATAAAAGCAAAGAGGAAACCAGGCTGTTAGTTTAAATATGTATCTCAAAAAGAAATAAATTATTTACAAAATAATATGCAGGCAGTTGGTCATTAACAGATAGCAACAACACGGCAAAAATATTACATTATTCGTTTATATATTATGGTTATTCTGTTGTCCACGTTACTTTTGTGTCTCTTACCGCCGCGCTCTTCCGAGTGATGCTTTAAACGTTGTCTTGTTTTGTGCACGGGCACTATCTATCAGAAATTTAACGTTCGCTTTAAAGTTAATGCTTAGGTCTTCCAAGGCCATTTTAACAACAAATTTAACAGCTTGAGACGTCGGATTTCGAAATAACCGCTATGTGATTAGTCTCGCGTAGCCAGGTCTGGAACTTATCGCCGCTTTCATTGGCCAAGGCCCGCCCAAGAGGCCATATGCCTGACAGGTAAAGCAAGCACGTTTCATAAACTTTCATTGTGTGCAGCGTCATGTTTAGAGGCGTAGAAATGTCCCCGCAGCGTAGTAACAGACCGATGTACATTCACGAACGTGTCAAAAGTTAACAGAAACAACAATGATAGGTTTATGCCATGAACCATGCATACTTTTAAGAGTTAAGCGTTTAGTCGATCGTGATGAATTTTTATAGCAACCGTTGTAAACACTACAGCTTATTATTTCTTAGATCAGAAGGCTTTGTTGTTTCCAGGCGGACCATTAAAGAACACGCACGTCTCCCGGAAATCCTATGAAATTCAACCAATCAGATGTCGACTTCGAACGTGCTGAAGTGTTTCTAGAAAAGTGTGCCTTATGCATCAGACGTTTAGCCAACGGTCCGTGTGACGTGTGAGGCTGAGACTACTATGTGATAGAAGCACAGGAGCTCCAGTATGAACGATTTTATTCACAACCCCGCAATTGACCAATCAGAAACAAGTATTCCAGACAGCCGTGTGATTAATGGAAATAGTTACATTTGTATTGAAAACGTGTTTATTCGCGGTCCTTATTGATCAAATAAAAACTAAGACAGGACAGCTGAAGAAAGGCAAAGTGAAGTGAGAAAATTTTCGTTCAATATTACATTTTCTTCATTCATGAATTATAACTAATGTAAAGAAAGCTGACATCATAATTTTGTGAACAATATGTCAAGCATATATAGTAAACACATACTTTAGTCTACTACACCCTACCACCATCATCTCATCAATATGATGCAGTCAGAAAAATCAGAGCACGGCTAACACGGGTCTATGTCATTTAACCCACAGAGGAAGCTTCTAGTGAACGTATGCGCCTGGGTTGTACAGAAAACTATTGATCTTCTTTGCCACATCATCAAGCTCATTCCTGTTGCTGTATTTCAGAAGGTTGTGGGATCGTACGAAGTAATGTCGGAGATAGTGCTGGCTAACACATTTATAGAGCTTGTGCACCAGCCGCAATACACATCCCCTGAAATCCCTCCAGTACCTGGTGCAAGGGTACTTCTCACATGTCCAGAACAGCAGTGTCTAGAGATGATTTGACACGGAGGGAAATTATGTAAAGTTAAATTTATCGTTTTATTATATTTTAAGTAACATGCTTTTGTGTGTATGAGTGGTAAGATGAAATGTAAATGAAAGATGAGGAGTCTGGTACTTGTAGGTGGTAGGCAGTGATGACAGGTTTGCTTCCAGGACACCAGACGTCTTCCTTAAGCTGTCTGACCACCCGATAGCATTTCTTGCGGCAGCCGCCGTCCTCATCTATATTACTAATCAGCACCTGCTCCGCCCGAGAGAATGACAGCAGCCAGTGGTAGTTTGATGTGGCCATTAGGTTGAATCCAAAAGACTATAGACGATTTATTAAGAATAAACAGCATTTTACTTTTATGTTAACAATTATTTTTGTTTGCGAATAGCAAACACGTGCACACACACACAAATGTCTGGTTTACTATCTCCGTGGGGACAGTCCATAGGCGTATGAGTTGTATACTGTACAAACTGTATATTTTATCCCCTACCCCTAACCCAACCCCTAAACCTAAAGATCATAGAACACTTTTTGCATTTTTAGATTTAAAAAAAATATTGTTCTGTACAATTTATAAGCTTTTTTGCCCGTGGGGACCTCAATTTTGGTCCCCACGGTGACACGAGTCCCCATGTGTTGGTGTGCATTCAGGTTTAGGTTCCCACCGGGATATACAAACATGAACACACAGTGTGGTTATCTCAGAGAAGCACACATTTAAGATAAAGGAGAGAGAAGCACAGGTCAAATATTATACAGACTATAAATTCCTATGGGGGGGGATGGGGCGAGGGAGCGGGAGTCAGTCAGAATGAGCTCCTGAAAAAACTATGAAAGATTAAGCCAAAACGTAAGACAGAGTGAGAGATAACAACAACAAACAAGGAAAGATAAGTAAGAAACAACTTGGATTCATGTAAAGACTGATTTTACNGGGGACCTCAATTTTGGTCCCCACGGTGACACGAGTCCCCATGTGTTGGTGTGTATTCAGGTTTAGGTCCCCACCGGGATATACAAACATGAACGCACACACACGCACACATACACACACACACACACACACACACACACATGTCTGGTTTATTATCTCTGTGGGGACAGTCCATAGGCTTAATTATTTTTATACTGTGCAAACTGTATATTTTATCCCCTACCCCTAAACTTAAAGATCATAGAAATCTTTTTGCATGTTTAGATTTTAAAAAATAACGTTCTGTTCGATTTATACGTTTTTTTGCCCATGGGGACCTCGATTTTGGTCGCATGAGTAGGTCATACTGTTTTTAATATACAATTTATAATTACATTTATAATTAGAACTAATTATATCATTAGCAGCATAAAACTAGGCTAAGATGTTTACATTAATATTGAAAATCAATTCTAAATAAACACAAATTTGCTTATTCAGTGATTAGTGACTAGTGATTAGTGAATATAGCACAGAATCTAAATTTGTAAATAAGGAAGCATATTGTTTGTTGCTGCTATTGGTCCTAAAACGACTGATTGATGATAACCTGATCAAGCCAGTTCCCTGCATCCACTGACCTTGATGCAGCGAGCACGTTCTGCAGAGGGCCATCTCCGAAAGAGGCGGAGGGCCAAAGAGGGCCATCGAGCCCTCTTTGGCCAGTAGTTCATAAGCTCCACTGTAGGAACCAGTTCCACCTCAATTTGTGCCTCTGATGTTTCCACGGCAACAAGCACCACTGACCCAACTGACTCCAGCATGCTCACTTTATCTGTCACAGATGGATAAACATAAAGCAAGAATTCATCTTTACATCTAGACTTTTGAACACCACTATATGTTAAACTTTAGAAAAAGGAGATACCAGCAAATAATATATCACTGGGTAAATAACAGTGAGTGGTAATCATGGAAACTATTTGGTAGTCTAATAATAAACTAGCTATACAAAAATACAAAATGTTTGCGTAAATAACATTACACAGTTATACGCACTTGTTAGTCCACAAGTCTTTATGGATGTTTCTAGATGCTCTTTGAAGACATTCAACACCTTGGCTGGCACAATATCACCTTCAATTGTCATGTGGGCATCATGCCACTCCTGACTTGGGTTGATAAAACTCTCCAGTTCCAACCACTGATAAACCTTTTCTGGTTCACGGACAGGTGAGAGGAGACGAGACCCGCTCAACGTGTAGTAACGCCACTGTCGTGCTCGCCTCTGCTTACAGCCCATCAAGCCCCGCAGAGGCACTGAGATCAGGTACAGGGTTGGTGTGAGCACCTGGAGATATGAGTGATTTTAAAATGAATAAATCAACAATACAATGCATAGCTCATACACATTTTACTTACTTATTTCTAAGCTGGGTAATATTGTCAAATTGAAAAAAGACGCTTTATTCTATTTAATCTAATTTTACAATTTGACAGCCTCTCACAACTGAGTATGTTATAGGTAATTTACACTGATCTAACAAAACTCAACCTTCAAAGATGTTGGTGTTTATCGGGGCAATGTTACAGCACTAAAACAAGCTACATATAAACAACAACTTTTTAGTTTTTGTTGTTTGTTCACATTTCTTACTTGGAGGGCAGGGTTGTATGCACATCTTCCCCGCAGCAATGCAGCCCATTTGGCCACTAAAGCTGGCTGATCCTAAACACAAATGTGGACACCACAGGAATTGTCAAGGTTACTAAAGCATTCACAGTTCATAAGTTCTTTGTTTAATAGACAATAAGCCTGTATGAAATATTACTTTAAGGCTGGTATTGTGGACACCAGAGTTTGCAATGGACTGGAAACGGGCATCCTTTGAGCTGACCTCAGCTGTGAGATCTTTTATTATTTTCTGCACATCTTCTACCGACTTTGCAACCTGTCGATGCCTGAGATCCACCTGACAATGACACATCCAGCCACCGCAGAAGCAGCGTTAAAAAAATTAGCATCAGACACTAAACTAAATAAAATACGTCACAGCATCTTTAAACTAAAGCCAAACAGAACCAATGTGACCACAAGCAAAAACATGAATCTATACAAGTAATACTTTGTTTTAGATCTCAGCTGCACGTATTAGCATTCACAACATCAGAAGTAGGTCACCTGATTTTGTAAATAGTGGTCCAGATCTTCATCAGTAAAGCTGCTCATTTTTCAGTCTCTCCAAAGAATAGATGTCTCTTCAAATGTTATGTTGAGTTTTCTTTTGACCACAGGAGCCAGATGTGTTATGGTCTGTGTGATACTTCTTGTCATTCTTTTGTGGCCCTGTGTATTTGTGACACAGAGTGTTGGGAGGAAAGCACTTCAACAGAAAGTCATTGATCTCACAATATTGATTTCTGGGATGTTAAAAAGCTCCCACGGTCCTCTGGGCAGTCAAATTGACCAACTGCTTACTCACATGGGAGATGCACAGATAAATTATTTGAATGTAAATAATTGTTACATTAAAATACTAAAAAGGTTTTCTAAACAAGCAATAGGATTAGATTAACGTTCCTTTAAATACATTGCAATTATTTATAATTTTAGTATATTATTTAGTCACTTAACATTTTCCACATATTGGAAATCCGTTTTTACAATTAAAATTGATTTTTTTTTAAGGATTTAAACAATATATAGGCCTACATAGATTCAAAGAAAATAAATTATCATCATTTTTCACACAAATTGCTTGCTGCCATCAAAGCAAAATGGTGGAGCTTATGAAATGCATGTTTATTTCTCTATTTATTTTCATTTACAAAAAGTGACTTACAAGTAACTTAAATAAAATATGCAATTGCACTAGGGCTGACATTTGGACACTAAACATGAGCTGGCAGACCTATAGCCCCTTTTGAGAGCAGTCATGTGATGACAATATGGAAAAACACTTCTCTAATTAGCCTACTTCTGCAGACTCTCTATTAACACACATTAACCTTCTGCTGTCAGTGGTGAAGAGAAAGTGAACTAATATCATCTGGATCTGACCTGATGTTGAGGCAGTACCATACCAATTCATCAGCATGAATAACACGTATTCATGCAATTAGCTGTAAATGAACCGAGTCTGATATAATTTAGGCCTATGTAATAACTAAACCTTCAATGCCAATGGAATCCTTAGACGTATTTTATATTTCTTAACATTAAGTAACAGAACAGAAACGAACAAACATGAACACCTTATAAACGACGATATTTTAAAAGAAAAAGAGCAATGTAAAGCTTTCTAAATCGACTTTTGAGATTTTTGGTGACATCTACAGGACGAAAACTAGAATGCACTTTACCTTTGACTACATTTACCAGCATGCTGTTCGATACCACAACAAACCGAAGTGGGATAACCTTGTCTTTAATAAGACACGTAGACCTATAAACTTCCACACTGGAATGGAAACATCTGAGCTAAATCAGTAAGGTAGGATACTGTATGTCATTGTTATATATTGCATTTTGGGCGAATGATCCTAAAAGTTAGCTTCCTGAGCATTAGCTCCCATGCTAACATGGGATATTTACGATAGAAGCAATGACATATTAATATTTATCTGTTCTGTTGTACTTCTCTAATAACACTACATTCTTGACACAGCTTTGTAAGATGGGATCTAATAAAAAGAAACGGTCAATTTCGCATAACATGACGTGTAACGTTGCATTTACGAGTTCCACTGCCTATAGTCTAATAATAATACTAATAATAAATTGGCTTTCTGTTCATTACGAAATTTGACTCGATCTCCGAGTTTTGAAGCGCAATACTATGAGGTTATTAAGAAAGAGCATCTGTCGCTGTTTATAGGCTTGCTTGATGATTGACAGGACAGATTACTCGGACTCCTCCTCCAAAACCCTGAACTCAGACAGATAGATATAGATCATTTTTAGACAGATCTATTTTTTCAGATAGATAATCTGAGTTGATTGCAAACTATAACAATAGTTTAGAAATACTTTAAATCTCTATATAATACTTTGTCTTGTAATATTATTCTTTTCAGGTCCTGTTTGCACAGAAGCGCAATGAGCTGCTTGGTGTTATTGCGGTTACACATTGTAGAACCCCACAGAGCTCTCGTTCCTCTGTCCTGTTCCCTCACATGGCGAGCGCTCAGCTCTGTATCCATCAGCAGCAGTTTGAGAGAAAGCTACCGACTGCTGCTGCTGCCGGATGAGGGAGCTAGCGGCCCTGTGGCGGTGAAAGAGGCCTACCTGCATATGGCCAAGCTCTACCATCCAGATTCCGGCACTCCCACGGCAGATGCTGCTTTGTTTTCCAGGATAGAGGAAGCTTATAGGGCCGTCCTAGCCCACCTGGCTCGGCAGAAGTCAGCCTCGCAGTACACTCAACAAATGCAGGAGGAGGAGGAGGAAGATAAGGTTAAAGGTCACGCTCCTCAGCACAGACACTACCTTAGCTTTGAAGGTGTGGGTTCAGGCACCCCAAGTCAACGGGAAAGGCAGTACAGGCAGTTTCGCGTAGACCGCGCAACCGACCAGGTCCTGGAGTATCGACGCAAGGAGATGGAGAAGGCGGCAGCAGATGAGGGTGCCATGGTGACCCGGGATGCACGTTTGCGCAGCAAGCAGATCAAAATCACCCAGGCGGTGGAGAGGTTGGTGGAGGACCTCATCCAGGAGTCAATGGCCCGTGGAGACTTTCAGAGCCTTAGCGGAACCGGCAAACCACTCAACAAGTTTGACTATAATCCATACATGGATCCCATGACGCACAACCTCAACAGAATCCTCATTGACAATGGTTACCAGCCCGAGTGGATCGTCGCACAGAAGGAAATCAGGGAGACCATTGAAAAAATGAGGGCGAAGTTGCAGGAGGTCAGGGCCAGGCTGGGTGAACCCATGAGGCCTTCAGAAGCCCTCCAGTGGAAGGAGCACTGTGCTGCGTTTGCTGATGAGCTGGTGAAACTGAACAAAGAAGTAGACAATTTTAACCTGATTGTGCCTCTAATGAGCAGACAGATGGTGCATTTTAGTCTGAAAAGAGAGGTGGAGAAAATACAGAAAACAGATCAGATGCTCAGACAGGAGAAAGCGAGAGAGAGAGAAAGAAGGCGAAAGGGAGAGATGAAGACAGCGAGAAAGTCTCAGGACACCAGACAAGGACTGATCACATGGATGCAGAATCTTCTCAAATGAGATGCCTTTAATAAATCTGTAGGTGGGTGAATTCCACAAAAAACATATTTCATATTTCACCTCAAATCATCAGAAGGACCTATTTAAATATTAATGTGATGCAATACTGCAATGTGTTCCATTGTTTCACTTTGGATTTTTTAATTCACAATATTCCCATCCATAAATCTTATTACTGTAATGCAGAATGACACAATTATTTAAAAAAAGAAATAAGCATAAATTTAGGTCAGTACAACTGTACTACAATAATGATAAATGCTTTAAATAATATATTTTTTCACATTACAGTTCTGAAAATTATTTGTCTGTTTAAGTGTGAGTTGTGCTCAGCTGTCATGAAATATGCAATAATTAAAATGGAAAGATACTAAGAGTTTTATTTTCTATTTATTTAAATATTTTTTTCATGACCTGGACATGGGTAGTTGACAAATAGTGTGACAGCGTAAGAGAGATTTATCTGCAATATTTTTTCAAAATGTTCTATTAAATGCTATTTCGTATTATAAATATACATTTTAATAATATAAAATAACATATTATTAACAGTTTGTTGTCAAACTTTTTACAGTGACATAGGACACAGTTACAGTTTATTTTTCAACTACCCACAGGATATACCTAATACTGTAAAAAAGCTGTACTTAGCTTTAATGTGATTGTACATTTGTACCATAATTCTTGTAATATAGTATAGTACAGTATAGAGGTTTGGCTGAGTAATTTGAGTGACTTAAATCTCTGTAAATAAAGAGGAAATTGTATTCAAATGAAGAAATATACAAAAAAATCACCTGTGTCTAGAGGGCATGAATGAGATTACTTTACATTTTGTTACATCATACAATCCGCCACAAAGGCAGTTTCATCTTATAACTTTTGTTCTAGTAGTCAGGATCGCCTACCTCGTTGTCATGGCAACAGTTCATGATCAAGTCAGGTTATGTAAGCTTTTATTCAGAGTCTACTGGGAAATCATAGCCAGCAGTTCAATCAATTCAATACCAGATATATAATAACCATAATTAGTCAGTAAAAAAACAATCAGCACACTGATCAAACAAAGCCCAACAAACTTTAAGTATTGGTATGAAATTACTAATAGTAAAACTGACATGTAGACTGTAAAATTCAATTGTTTATCATTTATTTCAAACAAGACTAACAGATTACATCACACAACAATAACATCGTTCAAAAAGACTATTATGTGATTCAGATGTCACAGACAGTAATCTAGTCCCATTCCTGATCTCTTCCGCTGTATCCTGGAAGGCGTCCAAGAGCAGATGGGTTACTGATGACCACAGTAGATGCTAGACTGGCCCAGTCTTTAGCTATGTACTGATGATATGGATCCTGCGAGTTCTCCACCTTCTTCGAGCGAATGTAGCTGAACATGATGCCAAAGGTGAAGAAACTAAAGAGGCCCACCATCAGACAGATGTAGATCATGCCATAACCCTCATCTCGAACTGGAGACCAGCTCACATGCACTGATGGCTGGTGTGGGGATACATACGGTCCTGCTATTGCTGTCCATGTCCTGTTAAAATACTGATTCAACCAGGACACCAGCAGAGCATGTACATCTGTGTAGTTATGTTCTAACATTCTGCCCACTGTTGAGAAAGACATTTATATATATAAAAAAAAAACATATCGTCGCTGTCCCTCTGAATCCTCGTATGTCCAAATTCGCAGTTTTTCATGAAATCGAACAAAATACTGAACTTTTTCAATGATTGCATACTGTGTTGTCAAAGTTAACAAGCACTTTTTAATACTTGTTACTGGTCAGCTACTGTATTTGCAAAACCCAGTGACAAACATAAAGGGTGACTAATAATAATGATTTATAGCAAAAAATCATACAAAGTTTCAGAAGGACGGCAGTGACATATGGGATCTTTCAAATGCATACTTACTTTATGCCAATATACACCACCAGTTAAAAGTCTGAACACACTTCTCTATTTATGTTAAATCATAATTATAAACAAAATGAGCTTTACAACAAGTCTGACACAAGAAAAAAACAATTTGCGGAAATAAAAAGTAAAGACCAGTAATTCTGCATTCACATTTAGTTGCTTAGTTCAGCTGTTATACAAACTGATTTACAACAGTTCAAATGAGATACGAAATATGAAATAATTTAAATAGATGTACCTTACAGGCGTACAGTACTTTCCTATGGGTTACTGCAAAAAAGATGCAAGAAATTTGTTGTGGTTTGCCCCTGCTTGTCCTCCTGTAGATAACCAAAAAAGGAGGACCGAAGAGTCTTTGAGATCATGGTTCCTCCCCATAATGAATGTAGAGACAGACTTAACATGGATCCCAGCCATTCAAGATGTCAACAACTTTAATGAATTTAGTCAAGGTCATCCGTTATTTCATGGTGAAATGTCTGAAGAAAGCCTATCTGTAACATGATTGGTCAAACTCACTCTGCCTCAGAATGTGCCTTACAAAATCATTGGCTAAAAAGACGCAAGTTGCATTGTGCTGGTTATAAATGGTCTTTTAATTAAATCATATTGGACATAATGGTGTTTTTAACTATTTTTTTACTTTACCAAGCTAATTAAAAATGATTATGTTGGTGATAATAGGCATGAGTCATTAACCATCACCCAAAGGACAGCAGACATTTATATTGCATGTGAGCTTGACCTTGACGTTGAATAACTCCACAAGAGGGAACAAAGGTGTACATTGAGGCAGACATTTGAATCTCGTGGATTCTATTTCAAGTGAAAAAAAACAGAAATCACCTTGTAAAGGCGTCATTATTGCAATACCAGCACGCTGGATGAATGCTGAGTCACCTTTGAAAACAGCTAAATGCATGAAACTCAAGAGGGATGTGGGCTGAAAAGCAGAACAATTACAATGACACAGACTGTAACAGTTTCGATGGGGTGCAAAAAAATAAAACAAGAAAAAAGGACATAAGACAAATTTGTGCGGAAAATCTCAGTTTTAATGTCACGTAATGGCTGTTTTTTATGATTTTTTTATGACAGAACAAACACCCAAGCTATTGCCAAATCAGTAACGTTTTCAAAACAAAGTTACAAAACAATCAAATAAGAGTATATTCCATATATACAAACATAACAAGTTAAAGGCATCAGAAATATATTTCGCTAATTAATTTGTCAAAAATTGTGCTCGTTGTGGTAGTGTACAGTGCTCCATTAAGACCGGGAACTTCATAACAGTGTTATGGTCCTACTTGACCTAAAGAAATGAAGATCTAACAAAATAAAATGAATATTAAATGAATATCTGTGTTAAAATGTTTTTAAGAATACAGTCAGGTTTGTTAAAAGCCATCCAATAAAAGATACAGCTGATTACATGACTTTGTCATGCTACAGCATTTAGTTATGATTCTGTCCTTTTGGAGAATGTTGAGGCACATGGTGGAACAAGAGTTACAATGTAAGATGAATAAAAAAATATATAAAACTCAGCATTTACACTCAGCATTAAGCCTCATCCAAGGTCCAATATTTCAGTCAAATACTGAGCAGTAATCGTGCAGTGCTCACGAGTATCTGAAAGGGTTAATTCAATAAGAGCCTGAGAATTTCAAGCAAAACTAAAGGCAGTACAAATGAATCATAGAAACAACACACCCACTTGCTAGAATACAACATGCTTCCCAAGATAAAAAAAACCTATTATGAGACTCTTGTTATCCTCGGCCACAGTAACCAATGAAAGCACTCGTTAGAACCCCCCATATGTTCTATTGCCTTCTACCAGTGAATGCATGCAATAAACCCCTCTTTCCTGTCAGATGCTGGACATTACGTCCCTCTGCACAAGATTTAGTCTTAATGCGTCCTCTAGTGGTGTCCAACTGCATGCCACACCCCCCTGTCCCGGAGGGCTATGTAATAGTAAAGTAAAAGCTACGGCACAATGACAGGTTCCCTAGGCTCACTGCATGACGGAGGACGTGTATTCAGGACGACGGGTCTGGACGATTTTAGGCCGGGCGCTTCTGCCTCCCTCCATGTCCTCATCGTTTCCTGAGCTGTCCTGGCCACTCTCGCAAACGTGAACGACCACACTGGGTGTGGTGGGGGTTCCTGGTTGGAGTTCATACTTTTCACCTGCAGTAAACATAAAAGAGTTATTTCTAGAATGGTGAAAAGGCTCAAATCTTTTGTGATGACAGCAACTGAGTAACAGGTAATTAAAGTGTGACATGTTAGGTGTGATGTACCTGGCCCAAGTCTGGCGATGGCACACAGAAGGTCATAGTTCATGACAGGTGTGGCGTCCTGGGCCTGCTCCCAACCCACAGGAGGGGATGGAGGAGGTGAAAGGAGAAACTGCTTGTCTGGTTTAGGAGGTTCTAGGCGTGGACTGCCAATGTGTACAGACTAGAATGATGAAAGGTGGAAAAAGAAAGATTCATTAAAGAAAATCCGTTATTAAAACGTGAGCATTACAAATCTGACAATAGTAGGATTTTTTTGCCTAACTAAAAATATTTTTGTTCCATTCAATTCAATTCAATTTTATTTATATAGCACTTTTCACAATGTGCTTTGTTCCAAAGCAGCTTCACAGGAGAAAATAAGAAAAACTGAAAAACACAAAAAAGGTAAAAACAAGGACAGTGCATGGTGTTTATAGAACAATCAAGATTATTCTAGTAAATAATATCTAATAAATGCAGTCTCCCGGTGGTTTATTTAGCATATTTTGCATTAAGTGAACGCTTGGCTGAAAAGATGTGTCTTTAATCTAGATTTAAATTGGGAGAGTGTGTCTGACCCTCGAATAGTATCGGGAAGGCTATTCCAGAGTTTAGGTGCTACGTATGAGAAAGCTCCGCCCCCTTTGGTAGATTTAGTTATTCTAGGTGTTATCAAAAGTCTGGAGTTTTGAGATCTTAGAGAGCGTGATGGGTTGTAGTGTGGTAGAAGCTCTGTTATGTAGGTAGGGGCTAAACCGTTTAAGGTTTTATAAGTAATTAAAAGAACTTTAAAGTCAATACGATACTTAATGGGTAACCAGTGAAGGCTTGATAACATTGGAGTTATGTGATCGCATTTTCTGGACCTGGTTAGAACTCTGGCAGCTGCATTCTGTTCTGTTCCGTTTGCCGTAAACATTATTTTCTGTTACACTTGCTATAGAGAAATCAAACTGTTCCATAGTCCACATAGCTACATATTATGTATAGTTTCAAACTCTGCCATAATTGGCTATAATTATTTTGCTTTACTTTTGCTTTAAACATGTACCGTCATACTTGGTCACACCTGGTTAGAACATTAAATTACGTTTTTATAAAGGACTAAAAGTACAATGTATAATTTGTGTGTCATTATTATTAATTACTCATTGTATTTATTTGTTATAGGAACAGTTCACCCAAAAATTTTAATTCCATCTTCATTTACATTTACTCACCCTCAATTATTTTAAATGTGTAAAAAATGTTTACAAGCATTCCTCAAAAATAACTTTCATTTGAAACATCACGTTTGAAACAATTGAGGGTAAGTAAATGAAGATGGAATTTTCATTTTTGGGTGAACCGTTCTTTTAACAAATAAATAAAATTTACATTAGAATTATATGCTATAACAATAAATTAGCTACAGAATTTTGTAAACATTTTTAATGTAACAATTTATTAACATTTAATTATGGATTAATATTGCTTATAAGTGTTTTTTATTAGATGACATACCTGGGCAAAACAGAGTCGCACCTCCCTCCCATTGAAGTCACTTTTGTGGAGTTTTGCTCTGGCCTCCGCGGCTGCCAGAGCATTGCTGAAGTTAATCCTCACCCGACGGAAACTCTTGAAGAACTGGAAGGTAACGTTTCTGTCGAAGGCACGAAACAGCTCCTCGAAACTGGCCTGCAGGCGAGAGAAAATCATTAAGTTCATACAGTACATCTGGCATCTATGCATGTCTTCATGGAAAGAAAAATACATTTAGCAGGCGACTCAAGTGCACCAACAATCCCCCATGGAGGTTAGGTGCCTTGCTAAATGGCACGCTGTTGAAAGGTAACCTGGAAAACCTTTCTAACCACTTAAGCCTGAACCGCCAGGCTACCGGCACTCTGCTTTAAAACCGTGGCCATAAAATGTGAGTGCGCCGAATTCATTGAGCTCGTTTTCTGGAATACTGGCAGATTGATATTCAGTAAACGTTTCTATAATAATCTGTGCTGACGCACAAGTACTAATCTAATACACATCCTAAAAATGACCACGTCTGTCGGTGCTCCGTAAGATATTGGTTTCCAAGGTAACAGAGACTTGCCGCATGCTGTGAGCACGCAGACGGACACGACAAAGAAAATCTTGATGGATCAAGCTAGGATAGTAGAGTATGAATCATAAATCTTATTCCTGTTGTGAATGCACGTAAGAGGTTACATCACATTTGGAAATCTATAACCGTTCAGCTACATAACACATTTAGTCCACCTTAAAGGGTTAGTCAACCCAGTCATCATTTATTAACCCTCGTATCATTCATGTGTGGAACACAAACGAAGATATTTTGAGAAATGTCTTTTGTATCCATAAAATGGAAGTCAATGGGGTCCAATGTTGTTTGATTACCAATGTTGTTAAAATGGTCTTCTTTGTGTTCTGCAGCCATACAGATTTGGAATGACATATTTATCGAAAATAAAAATGTCTTTCTATCTCTTTAATGAACATTCAATGTTTCCACAGTCAACAACCACAACCAACCAAGTAGTTTATTAGATGAGCACATCCAAGTAGGTCATTCAGCCACAAATCACACAGGTCATTCAAACATATCAGCTCATCATCATTTGGAGATCTTTCTAGACACTCACGTTCTACAATATCTTATTTTCTTAAATCATAAAACTGAATCCTGTAATCCAGTAATGTAAATGCCTTACCCTCTCCTCGGGTCTGTTAAAAATATCTGGATCCTCCAAGGAGGCGATAAGGCAGAAAGGGTTGCACTTCATTGTTTTCAGATGCATGACTGATACCCGTTGACGGAGCCTCCTGAGGACTTGCGAGGTCAGAGAACGTAAAGGGCTGGGGCTGAGACGCGTCCGTTTTGCCTTCCCCAGTGTGATGGTGCGAAGGATCCCTGCTTCAGGAAACAAACGCTGCTTCACAGCCGATTTTCTTGCTTTCCAGACAGTCTGAGACTGCAGTTGACGCAGGACAGCACCAGCAGAGAGCCTTGAGCGCTCACAGACAGGAAATAGGTCAAAGCCAAAACCGGCGGTGCGTATGCATAAACCCTCTAGATAAAGATCCACGTGATGTTGCTTTGCACAATTTAAATCGTCTGGAGGTGACCGTGCTCCTTAACCCACCGTAAAAAAGCTTTGTAAGACTGCAGCTCACCCAATGCCTTTTTATACGAAAGCCTCTCTCAGCAGCACAACCCCAAGCACCGCCCACTCAAGGGGAGGGGGGAGCTCTGCTAGCAGACTCCACCCCGCTTTCCCATTCTGCACCGAAACGTCCGCTCTGCTGACTAATCACACACACACACACACACACACACACACACACACACACACACACATACATACACACCCTGAGAGTGCAAGTCTTGGAAAATATGTGCCACTGCTTTCCATAGAGCTCGGTCAATCTCTGTGTTATTCTGACACACCATTTCAGGACATGTGGTAAAACAATGATCTGTATCACTCATCTCAGGTCTCTTACATGGTGCCCCTCCCATCTTGATGGAAAATCTAAATCAGCAGAGCCGGGCAGAAGGGCAGCTGTGTTATCAAGCGCACCCTGCAGCATACTTTCCATGGGTGTTTATTCCCCTAGTTTTCTCTTCTCAGACTCCAGGGGCAGTTGATTTGTCCCTGTGTTATTAAAAAGCAGCTTTTCTGGATTTGATTGTAGTCTTTGTTGTTGTTTCCTTTTCAGCTTATGATATGTTAACACTTTTTCATAATGCAGTTCATGTTAATATTGGTATGCTAGTCAAGTACATTTTCAAATATAGGTACTTTATCGGAGTGTTTTTACTTGGAAAAAAAGTACTTCACAGCATTATAAAGTGCATATATACTTTTTTTAATCCACATTGTTTCATAAATACACGTTTTACCTTTAATACTTACATAAACCCACATTTTAAAGGAACAGTTCGCCCCAAAATGAAAATTCTGTCATCAATTACCCTCTAGTTGTTTTAAACATGTATAAAATTATTTGTTCTGTTGAACACAGAAAGATATTTGGAAGAATGTTATCTGACAGTTCTGGGGCCCCATTGACTACCATAGTAGGAACAATTTAAAGTAAAAAATGCCCCAGAACTGTTTGCTTTCCTAAATTCCTCAATATCTTCTTTTGTGTTCAACAGAACAAAAAATATACAGGTACAATATAGTTTCCTATTATGGTAGTCAATGATACCCCAGAACTATCAGTTGGTAACATTCTTCCAAATATCTTCCTTTGTGTTCAACCGAACAAGATTTGGAACAACTTGAGTACGAGTAATTCACGACAGAATTTTTGGGTGAACTATCCCTTTACGTTTTTTTTAATTGACGCACAATGGTTAAAAATCTAGTTTTAATCTACTTGCGTATTAAAGGTAAAAAATGTATTTAGGAAATGTAGTGTAGAGTAAAGAGTATGATATGCTTTATAATGCAGTTAAAGGGATAGTTCACCCAATTTATTCACCCTCACATCATTCAAAACATGTATATGACTTTCTTCTGTGGAACACAAAAGAAGATATTTTGAGAAATGTCCAACAATTTGTGAAATTGACCAACATTCTTCAAAACATCTTTTGTGTTCTGCAGAAGACAGAAAGTCATATACATCTGAAATCACATGAAGGTGAGTAAATGATGAAAACTTTTGGGTGTACTCTGATAAAGTACATATGTTTTTTTTACTCGAGTAGGGTAAAAATACTTGGGTCCCGTCCAGTGTCCACCTCTGATTTGTATATTTTAACGTATGATTTTATCTTCGTACAATAAACAATTTGGTGTCGGTTTCCACTTGCAAAGTAAAACCAGATGAGAGCCACTGCTATAAAATATTACACCATATCTGGACAAACATTCAAATTCTGCCATCCCAGTGCATGATCTTCTGTCTTCAGCTAAAAACAAGAACAAAGGTTTTCTGTGATGCACAAAAACCAATGAGATTGGTTATTATCAATATTTTTGATTTTATAATATACTCTTTGTTTTGATTGTTAGATAATTATGTTTAAAATATAAATATTTTCCACAGCCCACATAAGCACCACTGTTTGATGTGTCAGCGGACGGTCACAACTTCGAAATGTCCACAGCTTGACAATTCTGACTAACTGGTATTTTCCAGTGACTGCACATAAACAGGTTTAATCAACAGACCAATTAATTCTCAAATAATATTTCCCATACAAATATAACCTTGAGGTGAACATACAAGCTAGCAATTCCTCACATACCTTCCACTCAAAGTTACCCCCCCTCAATCTGGTAAAAGCTTTCATGTGTGAGATAAGCCTAGAGATGTGTACTCGAGCTTTAAGCACCTGTCATTCATGTGTGCAGATGTGTATAGAGTCTACAAGCTGGGAACATTGTTCCAGTGAAATCATTCCTCTCATGAGGGAATGGAAAAGCGAGAAACATGAAACCAATTTAAAACAACAAGAAGGAATCCAGGGTGGAAAAAAGCGAACGGGGCATGGTTGTGTTGCTGTAGTTTTATATGGGCGGAAAGTGTCTAACGGGTCTTATTATGCGTACAACATAAAAATCTGTTGAGTACGGTAGAGTACAACAAAAACATTACGTTCAGATCAGCTTGGAATGGGATGAGATTTTATCACAGCATGTTAAAGTAACAATATATGATTGCATACCGTCACTGAAATTAAAAAATAAAGTTGTCATTCGGAGTCAACAAATGAGATCATGTGCTGTCACTGTCATGGCAAATGAAGTTAATAATACAGTCCAAGACTCACATAAATATACTATTAACTCTTAAAGGCAATAGAAAATAAGACGATTATTTACCAGCAATGTAATGTTTCACACAATTTCAACCTGCTTACTACTAATTTCAGCCAAAATTGAGCATCTGCAGTGACACAAGTGAAGAGCAGGACTTATTTTAAACTTTCAGTAATCCAGTCTTTACCCACTTTAAGAAGAAATTAGACACATATCACCCACTTGACCAGTGAGTGCAAATGGGACACTTATCTTCATGTGTTAAAGCACCGATGCAGGAAGTGGGTTTCCAAGAAAGTTTCGACATGAGTCAAAGTGTTTTGTTTATAAGCCCCTGCCTGTGGTTACATGAGGTCAGAAACTGGTTTGTACGGGGAATGTAAATTCATCGATCTAAATAACAGCTTATATTTTCAACAGACTAGATATCCAATTTAATTTATGACACCTTGAGAGGCTGTGCAAGTGTCAAAAGTTATTTTAGACTTTCCACTGAATGCAGTAACCAAAGTGGATTCTTTCATCATGAGACAATCAGCTGACTATGGAAAAAAACCAAGCACTTTGACACATTTACTGCCCCACATTTGGAAAAAGAATAGACCGGGACACTCTAGAATTACACAGCCAATTCCAGAAAAGGAATACTTATATAAACTTATTTATGCAAAGCTGAATAACCCATTTAAATATTAACAACAAGTAAAATGAATATTTGACCTGTTTTGTCCAAGTTGTTTAGGTTATTTCCGCTGATCGCAGAATTGGCATTTTTAGGTGAACTATCCCTTTAAGACTTTCTTTAAGCACTCCCTCAATATTAAATCTTCGTTACCTAATAGGCTTTGAACAGCCACATGAAAAGCGTCACCCTACAAGCAGATCACAAATCTGCGTGTACTACACTAGTTTGTTTATAGATGTGCCACTGTAAATAAACCAGTTTACAGATGTGAGGGTGGAAGATGGCATGACAATGATAAGTGATGAATTTGGGATTGTGTACTGGCGTAATTGTTCATCGTATTACTGAGGTAAACAAACCAACCACGTCAAAGTACAGGTAAAAAAACGCTGAAAATACTAAATGAAAATGCGTATTCTAGAGGTATAGAGGTACCCAAACACGCGAGAGTGACATACTTCCAGCATGAGAACTGTCAACATGTTTGTGACATAATTAAAAACATTTGGGCGATTCCAGAATTATGGTTTATGGATGTGACATTTTCAGTCAAAAAGGTATTTATTACCAATATATTGAATCATCTGTTTGACTAAACCACTGATGACATCAGAAAAATATCAGTCAAAGAACGAGTTTTCTATTTTAAAAAGAGGAAAATCCATGCGCTATGAATGTGAAAAAGGACACGTTTTTGAGAGAAAACATACTTCGTAAGATTTCTGTGAATTAAAATGTACAAACCAGAAGCAATAAGACCCAACCAATGGAGAAGGACTGGCTCTTAATTAAATAGTTCTTTTATTTTAATTTTAATTTGTCCATTTAAGAGGAATATGGACCGTTATGGATGTGACAATTGAATGACTATGGAAAACTATGTTTTAAAAAAATACAAAAATGCTTTCAAAACTCAAAAGAGACATCACATGGGTTTTAAAACCACCAAATATTGACAACTGACCTATCAGTATGGTAAAACCCCATTCGGTTTCAGTTTCTCCACATCGATGTGAACAAATATTCGAGAAAAGTGTAAGAATCTGCTCTTGTCTCATTGCTCAGATCAGAAATAATATTTAAATTATAATACACATCCTTGTCATTACTTTCCATTTCCACATTGCAAAACACAACGGAACATACTTTCCTTTTCTCCATTCTCAACACCAGACCATTTTCCGAACTCTCATCCCATTTTAACTTAAGGTTCTGGCCCTATTTGGAATATTGAAAACATGCTGTCTGAACTCAAACAACCGATTTGGACTTTGAACGCCTTTTAGTCATTGGACCCTTTCCTGTGTATTATGCCATCACATAATAAACAATTGCTCATTTATCAAAAGATCAAAGTAGTTTTAGCATCCAAACATTCCAACAAAAACCTGCATTGTGTGTCTTTGTGGTAAACCAATCTCTAGGTTTCAATGTATGAAAAGAGCTTTAGAAACACCAGGACATTTCTCTATGCTGTAATAACAATGTCTACAACCTGACTTAAGGCTGTCTGATGAAGGGGATTTGTGTTACAGCTCAACAAAAGTGACGTCAAGTGGAAAGTTTCCTCAGCCACGACAAACACACCTATTCACCATTCTGCAATGTCATAATCAACCAGTAGGGAAATCGCAAACAAATGAGCACAATAAGATGGGTTATTTATTGCTTTGTTTGGCCATTTAACTCGTGAAGACTTCCAGAAACTTCTTAAAGGATGCAGCAGATAAATATAATACATCTCTATTTACTCTATTTCCGATGCATCATAAGCTGTCATTATTAAACCGATGAATGTGGAAGGATGAAATGCTACACTTTCAGATCAGAAAGCATGTTACAGATAAATGGTTTAAAGATTCCAAAAGCCCTGGATTGAGCGAACACTTCTACAATAAGAATGTTCTTTCCCCAAGTTCCTGTTCTCTTTTTACAATAAAAAAAGAAGCTGACAGGAAGAGTCAAGTCATTCAACTGATGTCTAAATAAAAGCTCCTTTGTCCAAAAGTATACACACAAAAACAGATAAAGCAGCTAAAAGCACAGCAGTTAAACATCTTACCCAAATCAGAATGAAGTTCATGAATATTTTTATACAACACTGATACTTCAGTGTCCTACCACTAACCATATTTTGGTTACATAATCATCAAAACAACTTGTTACATCATATTATTAAAGGAATATATCTGGATCTCAAGCTTTTGGCTCATTTAATAAGATTACTCTGAAGATTACATGTGATGTTATCTAATGAGCCATAAATCTGAGATGAAGATGGAGCTGGAGCTTATAAACACACAAATACAGACACACACAAATAGCCTTTTTGCACACAAAAAAAAGAAAGAAAATTATCACATTTTACCCTCATGTCATTTCAAACCTGTAGGACTAACCCTTAACCAAATAACACTGGCCCCCATTGACATCCATTGTATGGACACAAAACCACCAAGACATTTCTCAAAATATCTTCTATTGTGTTCCACAGACGAAAGTCATTTTCAGGTTTTGAAGCACATAAGGGGGAATAAATGATGCCAAGTTTTTCATTATGGGTAAACTATGCATTTAATGACAGCATGTATTCTGTATCTCAATTGGCATGAACTTTTGTGTTTGTATAAAACCTGATAACCCACACTATCTCAGCATAATTTGAGAATGTTCCAAAGAACATTTTGTGTGCTTCAAATGACAAAAGACCTTTTGTAAAAAGTCAACATGGACAATGTGTCGAATTAGCTAATATTTGATTAAACGCATACAAACAGTAGGCCCTATAAGGACTTTAAAGCACAATATCTCAATTTGTTTATGTCTGGACTAAAAGGGAAAATATGAATACATTTTTAATCTGTTCACGAGTTAAATAGATTTAAATAGTGTTATTAGAGCACAGCAAACGTAAATTTTACGTAAGAACACATCGTTTATAAACGTTGGTGTATATATTTATATATATATAGGGATATTAGGGATTATACATCCAATGCATATGGCATATTAAATCAGATGAACATATCGTACTTATATGTAATGTTACTCACTCTTAAAGAGCTGTCAATGACAAAAATTTCCACAGGAACTTTCCAGGCCAGCAGTGAATCAGTCAGGTCGGTAAAGTGTACGTCCACTGTGGCCTCACTGTCCTCGTTTTTTGACTGCTGCATGATGTAAATATGAAAACGATTGTCAAGTAATTTAGCCTACCAAAAGCGGCGTAAAATAAGTAAACTGAATTACAATGGAAAGAAATGGTAAATAATCTCTAACGTTAGATCATAAATGATAAACTGAGCCAACTATCCTGTATGAGAATTTCAACGTCATTAAACGACTCGCACTCATTTTGGGAACAGATTTATATACCGACATGGACGTGTTTAGTTGCTCTTTGGTAAATGTGAGCCAAACTAGTTGTTTGTTTGTACCTCGACCGGTTGTTGTAAAAGCTCGATTTAGCCCTGCCTTTGCGGAAAACAACACCAGCTGCACCATCGCACAGTACTTCCCGTTTCCTTTAGAGATGTATTGCGTGATTCCAGCAGGGGGCGCTAAGACATATCATGATTATGTCACTATGCTGTATGTGTATGTACTATGTAGCAACCTTTGTGCTAGTTATTTTCTGACGGCGGCAAAATGTTGCCAACCAATTTTTTATGTGGATCGATCCTTTTTAGACCCCATTAAAATCTTCCTTGATGAAAAAAGAACGATATAAATATCATAAATTACTCAGTTTAATAATGACAAGTGTCTTGGTTTAAATGAAACTTATATTGGCCTCTAGAATTTGTGTTGCTTTTTTCAGAAGGGTTCTTGGAGAGTTCGTTCACTATGAAGTTTAAAACATTGGTTTGGGGAAACACATAGGGTCCATAAATTAAAACAATACGCAGAGAAGACGTAAATGTACACAAGCTGTTTACACTCAACATACCAAACCAATTTAAAGTAAATGTGCGCATTCTGCCCGCTTATTCCATCACGGTATGCGTTTAAGAACTCATCAGATATGAAATAACGAACACAATTTCAGTCATGTAAATGGTTTCCTTTAATATTTGATGTTGCATTATATACACAGTGTGTGTCATGTTTCTCAGTGTAATGAAAAGGATAAAAATACAAGTTACTCTAGGAATGTGGCGCTTGTACTTTAGATGCAAATAACCTCAAAAGAGCCTTACACATTGCCACCATACTGTACTTATTTAATAATTTTTTGTTTGTTTTAATGAAGTGACAGCAAAATTAGACTTTATTCACAATGTTAAAAAGAAACACACCTGCTTCACATTCCCAGTACCTTCCACTGTCTATCTTTACTGGTAAATGATTTGTCTGAAATTAAGCTCTTGATTTTACAAACTTCTGTCAACGCAGTGAAACAAGGTGTGTATCACTTTGTGACTGATGACAAAGATTCAGAACCAAATCTAACTTAGCAGGCCGCTTCATGTTTAACATCATGAACTGTTAACCTGTACATGTCAACCGCAGTTTTTCTAAGATGAATAGAAGCTGTTTTCTCTTACATTATGAATTGGAAAAATTTTATCCACAGAACCAGTAAAGACCGAATAAGGGTGAGGTAAAAAAAGACTTGGAAAACCTATACAGTATACAGCACGATTTACATTACGTGCCTTAACTACAGCCTTAATGAAAACGTTATGCATTTTACACCACCCCTCTCCCTAGAATGATGACAAGATGACATTTTTAGCTACTGTAAACACAGTATATCTCAGTCATTTCATATTAAAAGATAAATCAGCGTTTTATTCCATCAAAGTTGGTTGAGTACAAGGGTGCATTTTATGATTTCTCAGACTAAAACTGTAAGTAAAAATAATGTAATTCCTCCGATTTTTAGATAAAGCCTGGCCACAACGTCAATCACCAGCAAGCAGCGAAGGAAGGTTCAATGTATTTAAAAGAAAATCTGTGGTCAAAACCCTTTCAATGCACATCGATGGAAACATCATTCATTAAGTACAGTACTCAAGTACAGTCACAATTCTGAACCTCAACGTTTAATCGCTTTCACAAAAGGTGTTAAGGAACAAATAACTGAATTATATTTACCATCAATGTACTTAAACATGTGATTAACATTTAATGACTCTTAAAAGACTACTCTTTAAAGACTAAAAAAAAATACTACTAAAACGGTCACATCTCTGCAACGGAAAGATCTGAAAATTTGTTGGACCAACAGCTCTGACCTGTGATCCAAGTTGTCATCCACCAAAAAACTGTATTTTTTGGGGGGCATCTATAAATCTGAGTTAAATCCACCAGAAATCCTTCTTAATGGCATTAAGAGGCACCATATATAGTGAAGGTGAAAACCTGAAATCAAATTATTTCACTGTCAGTCTACAAAGAGAGCATGTTTGTGTAACCCCTTTGCTTTGACATACTGAATGGTCTAATCTGGTAGTTCAAGTCCTACAGTAAAAAGGTTCCTGTAGCTTGCAGGACAATTTAAAGAAACCACTTAAATCAACTTGGCATCAAGTGTCCAGATGCTTAAACGTCCGACTCCTGTGAGCAAACCAAACTTCATTTATAATGATAAAATGCCCCTGGAGATGTTCATCCTTAAGTCTCAAGCCACAGGTGTCCATTGTCAGGACTGCAGATGAGATCCAGGAGGACAGGCGGTTACTGTAACAGTTAAAAACATAAGAGGTCACTGAAAGCAAGCAACAGACGTATGCCCACATACTAAATAGCTGTACGAGTCGCTACTCAAAATTTAATAAATGACACTCACCCGTTTCTCGTCGTCGTCATCATCATCATCTGAAATGTGTGGCCGTGCAATACTCATCTCCTCCTTACTCTCTGCGATCTGTTTACACTTCTAAAACAGACATGACCAACAAAAACTAAGTCCTGATAATACAAAAGTTTCTTTGTTTTAACATATGCTTTACTGAGAAACTGTAAACACGCAATCTCACCTCGGTGAACTCCTTGATGCTCATGCTGTTAGCCTGTTGAGCCACCTTCCTCTTCACCTCCTCAATACTGGCCAGATTTGGTGTGGGTGCTGGAGGGGGCTTGTTGGTAATGGTGGGAAGGGGAGCCATTGGGGGCATAGCTGCCAAAGCACCCATGTTAGAGAGAGCTGCTGTCATGGTTGCGGCAGTCATGCTCGCCACGGCAGCGTTCATTGTCATGTTGGGCATTGCAGCCATGCCTGGTAAACCCATGTTCAGATTCATAGGTAAACTGGGCATGGGCAGTGGCAGGGGCAATGACAAGGGGGTTGGAGACGGGGTTGGTAAGGGTAACTGGAGGATTGCCTTTGGCTTGAGGCTTTCGGGTATGGGCATTCCAGCTTTAGCACACATAGCAGCGGCATTAGCCTTTGCGATCTCTAGCAGTTGATCTTTATCTGGGAGAGAAAATAATTCAAGAAAAATTCACAATTATTTTTTAACTTGAGCATTAGTAAATTGACCTCATGCTACAAACTGTATACTTGAGAGGGAACAACAGGCATATTTACCCAAGTCGGTAAGGCGTGGTGGAGTCTTGCTAGTACTTCGTCTGGATCTCGAGGTGGACCTCCTTTTGCGGAGAATGAGAATCGGGGAGTGGCTTGGTTCCCGTTTCCATCTATCTCTCCTATCAAAGGACTTCCCTCGAAACACTGGTCTCCTCCGACGAGACACGGAGCGGGATCTTCTGGACCGTGACTGACGAGGTCTTGACCGTGACCTTGATCTCCTTTTTCTAGCGGGGGAACGGGATTTGGATCTCCTTTTCCGGGCTGGCGATCTAGACTTTGACCGTTTCCGCTTAGGGGACTTTGATTTTGAGCGCTTGATTCTGGTGTGAGATTTAGACCTTGACTTTCCCCTCCGACCAGGTGATTTCGATCGCGACCTCCTTTTCCGAACAGGCGACCGGGATTTTGTCTGTCTCTTTCGACTGTGCGAGGGAGACCTGGATTTGCGTTTTCTCACGGGAGACCTTGACCTCCTCTTTGTGCTCACAGATTTGGATTTGGATCGCCGCCTCTGAGTTGAAGAAGCTGATCTGGATCGCTTTCTCCGAACAGGTGATTTGTTGGAGGACTTGGATTCTTTTTTAACTTTACTTGGAGAAGGTGATCCTGAACTTCCTGAACGATCATCTTGACCTGACCCTGCATGCTGAGACTCTGGTGAGGAGGATCTGGATCGATTTAGTCTCCGTTCACATTCAGAGACATCCTCAGAGTCTACCTTGATTTCTTTACTTTGTGTGTCACATTCTGATGATGGTAAATCCTCATCTGGAGTCTTTTGCATGGAGGTACATTCAGTAGACACTGGTATCCAACCACTCGTCTCAGCTGTCTGTTTTACTTGTATGCTTTCCTCCTCAGTATCAATTTTAGTGTCTGACGTTTCTTTAGAAATAGCATCCATTAAGGATATTTCTTCTTTAGCAGGAGATTCAGATTGTGCTTTCTTGGCAGGAGAGGGACTTTTGTTTGATGACTTGGATCTGGATCTTGACGTGTCTCTCCGTGAAACAGATCTTGACCGCTTGTCTTTTTTCTTTTGAGTCTTTCTTGCCTTAGGGGATTCAGACTTTGAATTGTGTGAAGATGACCGTGACCTAGATTTTTTACAGCACTGTGGAGATACCGATTCAGACTTTGTGCTGTGAGGACTTTTAGACTTTGACCTCTTTTGACGGACTGCAGGCGAACTTGACCGTGAGCGTCTGGAGCGTTGAGGCGACCGAGACTTGCTTCGCCGTCTCGGTGTTCTCGAATTTGATCTCCTTCTATGCACAGATCTAGATCGTCTATTTCTCCTAGATCGACTAAAAATCACAACGGATCTTGAGCGTGTCCGTCGCCTTCTTACAGATCTAGACCTAGACCGCCTTGTCCGAGATACAGGTGTCCTCCTTTGAGAACGGGACCTTGAACGTCTTCCTCTCCGTACGGACCTGGATCCTGATCTTGAACGACGATTCATCCTTCGAGATCTTGAGCGTGATCGCCTTGCTTTTCCAGCTGACCTAGACCTTGATCGATGACCACGTCGTGGGGACCTTGTCCTAGATCTTTTAGTCCTTGTGCGAGATCTTGAGCTGGAACGGTGCCCTTTTCTTCCAGAGAAAGACCTTGACCTGCGTCCAGGCTTTTTCGTCACTTTAGATGGTGATCTTCCTGAGGGAGATCTTGAATCTCTTCTTTTTGCACGATTCTTGCCACCAGAAGCAGACAGAGACCTCTCCCTAGAAGATGACCTGTCTTTTTGACGTCCTGATTTACCGGAGGACTGCTTTGGAGTTCTGGAGCGACTATGTTTGGTTTTAGTCCCTTTCGAGCCTGAAAGTGAACGAGACCTTGACCTGGAAATGGACAGTTTCTTTTTCTCTCTCCGATTGCCATTTTCTTCCTTTACAATGTCCTTCAGCTCAGCTTGCTCTTTGAGCACATTATCTTGCTTGGGGATGATATCAGGAAGTTCTTGGACTTTACTAATGGTTTCATGCTTGTCAAGATCTTCCACTTTTTTGTCCCTCTCATCGTGTGTCACATTATCTGCAATGAGTGTATGTGCAGCCTCAGGAGACACACTTCTCATTTCTGGTTTCAGACTTTCAACTTCGTCGTGATCAGACGTGATCTCTCTCTTTATATCGTCCAGTCGAGATGGGCTTTCTTTCAATTTATCTTGTAAAACCTTAGCTGCAGTGATGGGTGATTTTCTGTCCAACTTCACTTGAGCTTTTAGTGATTGTTTGGATTCAGGTTCTGATTCTGACCCTGACGCTGAGGTACTCTCTGATCTTGAGCGAGATGAGGATTTTTTCTCTCGCTGCGCCTCCTCTTTCCGTCTTTTCTTCTTCTTCTTCTTACTTGAACGATGTTTCGGTTTCTTAACCTTTGTATCACCTTCCCCATCACTATGGTCTGTCAGAAAAACATAGAATTGTGGTTGTCAAGTGTATGCAGTTATTTAACTATGCATGTTGTTACACCTGTATTCAATTCACATTTTTTGAAACCCTGAATGCATATATAATAATTCACTATAATAGTTATTAGTCTAAGAAGCCTTGTAGTTATCAAATAAATGCATGCATACCTTCTGTACAGTTTTTTGTGGCATTTGTATGATCATCAATGTTAGAGGAGCCATCTTTCTTTATGCTGTAAGAAAAACATTAAATGCCTTAATACAGCATCTGGGAAATGTAAAACAATACATTTTATTTAAGGCTGAAACGATTCCTCGAGTAATTCGAATACAAAAAATCATCAAGGCAATTTTTGTTGCCTCAAAGCCTCGTTTAATCCATTTAACTGCAGTACACACGGAGCACTGCGTTTCCCCACGGACCATTATTACTAACGCACAGCCCACTAAACTCTATACATGTTACAGGGTTCTCAAGTCTCACGCATTCACCGTGAGACACGCATTTTAGTCTGTTCGCACGCTCACACGTATTTCTCATGCTGATAAATAAGTGATAGCTTATTGAAATGGTGAACTTCTATTTTACTTAGTTCTAGTCTATTTTGCAAGTGAAACTTGTTTTCCGGCTGCATTGAGTCCATAAAACTAGATGTGGACTAGTGGATGCCGAATCCTGTTATTTACATATGTCATCTGTCTGTTCTGCGTGTCTGAGTGAATGAACTGCACAGTTTAACGTGCTACATGAATTTGTCTGCGCCTGCGCTTTATGAGGACATGACAGATGAACAGATTCATCTCCAAAGTTGCTCTGAGAGTTTATTTCACAAACATTTTATTGTTTGAGTGAAGAAACAGACATACTAAAAAATAAGCGTCTTCTGACAACCTGCCAAAATAAAAGTATAAGACAGATATATACTATTATTTAATAGTAAAAAAAAGAAACAAACTAATTTAGATAAACTAAATGCATCATGCATAAGCTTATTTATACATTTGTATTATATTGCATTTTGAATGTAATATGGCAATGTAATGTATTAAATGGGTTAACTTTTAACAGATTTTAATGCATGCAATTTCAGCAAATAACATTTTTATTTTTTCTGATAAGGAAACAAATTAGTTGTTCATTTTAAGAGACCTGTCTTATTTTCTCTTGTATATTTAGTATTGCTCTTTAACAAAAAGTATTATTATCCGAATACCCGATTAATCGATGGAAAATCCGTAGAATACTCGATTATTAAAACAATCGATAGCTGCAGCCCTAATTTTATTACATAGTGTTGTGAATAAACCAGACAAACGCTCACCTAGTTCTTGTACGAGAATCTCCATCTGACTCTACCCCAGATTCAGAGCTGCTCTCTTTATCCTCCTTACGCTTCTTACGTTTCTTTTTACTTTTGTGTTTCTTATGTTTCTTGTTTTTCTTCTTTGGTGTCTCGCTTCCATCCTTAACAGAAATGCCTTCATATGGAACAGCAGTATCAGATGGTTCATCATCTGTGGGACAAAGTTTACATACACATGTAGATGTGAACACTGCTGGTATGAAACAAAGCACGGTCTAACATCATAAGAAATATGTCCGTGATCTTAACACTTTCACTGACATCTACAGGTGTGGATGACGCACCATACAAAAGCAACAGTCAGTTTCGGTTCCCATGCCATTCTAGAAATGTGCGATTTATTCTCAGAATGAAAGTGTATGACAATAAATGTGTTACTGAATGTTGGCTGGTTATTTGAACTTTACAAGCTTAACACTAAGTTCACAAAGAAAAAAAAAATTTTTTCAAGGATAAAATATAATATTGAAGAAATGTCTTGTAATGATGAAAAAATAACTGAGTACACATTTAACACTAGACAATGATAAACACAAACCGTGACAGTTTAAATTTTGGATTAGAATTGTGTATGAGATTTAGAATATGACAGTAACTTTAAAAGATATCTGGCAGAGCAATATGGGAGAAACAATTTTATACTGGAATAAACAAAAAGCTTCAGCAATTTTGCACAGAACTTCTAAACAAATGTCTATATGATGAAAAAACTTTACACAATAACTTACCTGGACCGGTGTTTATGGCACACTCCATTTCAGAAACTGATGTCATTGAATCCCACTCTTAGCTTTAGGTTATAATTGTTGTCCTTGTTCAACAAACGAAGACACAGAAAAATGTCTTAACCTTTAGTTTTTCACTCTGTAAAGAAACAAAAAGCCTTTTAACCTTACCAATACAACTTCAATATATTTTAAGTAATTTCTCTTCAGAATAAAGTAAATATGTAATAAACATAAAACATAAACCATGAAAATAGTTTAGAACAAAAAGTTTTCTTCTGATTCATTGTAGCTCTGACATTAACCATCACTTTACACTTGAGGCAAGTGAGAGATTGTTAAGTGTGCATACTACTAAAACCTTCCAAAGTTACATATTATAAACAAATAGTATTAAATTCAAGAAAATAGGAAAAAAAACTAATGTGGAATAAATTAGAAAGTTACAGGCTTGTTACATAATATCTGACCCACTTGGATGAACACACAAACCCTCCTGGCACTCAAACAGCAGAGCTGTTGTATAATAAAAGCCTGTTAAATCACTTTGATTCCCACAGGATGAAAACAGTGATGCAGTTTTGAGGTCTTATATATTTATAAGCTGGAAAATCCACTAAACTGTGTTATGCATGGAACCGTGACAGTTCAGAAATCACAGTAAATTTGAACTCTATAATGTACCCTGTACAATACAAATAACATTGAGGCATCATAACATCTAATTTCGTGTGCGGTCTAAACATGATGAAAGGAAGAGAGCTGCAAACTTAACATTGTGACTATGAAGACTACAAAGATGATTATATATGTCAACAAAAAATGGTGACGCAATACTAAAATTACAGCAAAATGAACGAAACTTAACAGTGATGACATGATCGACACTCCAAACAATACAATAACATAGACAAGTACCGACACAAAATTACAACAATGACCACATGTTCAGCCCAAATGCCAATGTTTACTAGTATTATATAGGGCTGTGCAAAAATACCGATACATGTAACTATCGCAATATTTTTTTTCCGATAGTGTATCAATAGTGATACCTCTACTATCGATAATTTTTTTAAAGCATGTCGTATACATACGGCCAAAAGTAAGTGGAAGCGAGCATGGCGAAAAATATAAGAATGCTTGGAGCTCTCAGAGCTGATGTGTGGGTGTGCTTTGGTTTTAAAAATAAGTAATGGAGTAATGAGTTATATAAAATAATGCTGTTTGTAGGCTTCGCAAGTCATGACACAAGTCACTTGGCTACTGCAGTGCATTAGACAAAAAGTTTATTAAGAAAAGTAACAATGAAAATTATTGTGCTTTCACGGATGTGACACCAAAACATTTACAGCACAGATGAAGCAGGGGTTTAAACTGCCCATGTTCAGTGTTTTAACTGTAATGCACCACAACAGCCAAGTGACTTGCGTGACCCACCTTATTCCCCTGTGCTACCCACTTGAGGGGCGCAATCCACAGTTGATCTAAAGGTCCATGCATCGCACATCATGGCCACTCTGCAGAGGTAAGGGATGTTTTTACACTTATCCTTACAGAAAACCCCCGGTGGTGCACAGCATGTTGTATTTCTAGCTCTACTTTTGACATTTTCTACTTAAAGTATTGCAATATATCGCAAATGTGTATCGTATAGAAATACATAGCAATATATTGTATCGTGACCCATCTATCGTGATATGTATCGTATCGGGAGGCACTTGCCAATACACAGCCCTAGTATTATAACAAATATGTGATTTTCAAAACCGTAAAACACTAGGAATAAGCTACATATTATATATTTTCTTTATTGATTGATTGATATTCCTATAAAAATCAGCCGTTTAAATTACAGTGACAAATACTGCAGATCAAGCATTTTCAGATCAAGCATCGCCACAGCCCACCATAAACAAGTATTGTACTATTGTGAACTGTGATAGCAAAACCGACTAGCATGGTAAATAGCGCGCGAGACATGGCTCGCGAGACTGGTGTAGTACCAAAAACCGACCTAATACGCTTAAAAATTTACGCGAAATTTTTAGCACGTTTTATTGACATACCAACACAAGTACTCGTTATAAATCCCGTTAATTTACGTAATTATTACGTATCGTTTCATTCAGACCGCAGATTCGCCTTCCGCACGGCTAACCTAGACACGCGCATATCCTACAAAGGCTAACTACAAGCGTGCTCCGAAACTAACCACTTATTTCTCCACGTGTAACTTATTGTTGTAACGTTAGGTACCGGCAAAATAGGTAAGGTGGGAGAAAAACATAGCAATTTATCAAAAATCAAGGTTGGTTGACTATTTCGCGAGTCACGCGGACGAAGAATGCTTAGCTCACGTTAGCTTAGCATTGCACTTGCGACAGGCTTTAAGGCAAACACGCCGCGTGACTGCTATGGTTGAACATCCTAAGCTCGGTTGTTTCTGTCGTATAAATGTACAAATCCTTAATAGTTCTAAACATATATTTAATCGACAGTAACTCACCTGTGCCACCGATTACTTGATCTGTATCAGTTACGAAAGCTTGGGAAAGTTGCGGACTGTTGGTCGCCATGACATTCCGACCACAGTCAGTCCGCCGGTATCCCAGAAACACACGGGACCCTCTGATTTCTTCGCTTTGTTTTTACAGTAACTACAAGACTCACAGCGGCATCTAGTGTTAATATGAATTAAAACACACATTCATTTTTTCTCAACAGATTTGACTGGTACAGTAGCTACAAAGATACAGACACTGTGCTGTTATCATATATAAAGAAAAGTGCTTTATTGGCATAATTACTTCCTTCATGTCTACCTTTGATTTGCCACAGAATATGCAAAACAATGAAAACAGAAAGAGACACAATATGAGTATAATTCAGAGTAAAATTCAATTTAAGTCCATTTTTAAACAGGGAAAGCAGCAGCAGAAGTGTGTACATCAAATGCTTCTTAGCACTTTAAAAAGGGAATTTGCATTCATTGATGTAATAACATATTTTTTTAAATGTACTAATTATGCAGTTTGGTAGATGTTTGATTCCAGGCATCACACATACTAGTAATATGTATAGACTGAATGCACTGCCAGTCGCTTTGAAGAAAAGTGTCTGTCAAAGGCATCCATGTAAACACACAAGGGATGGTAGACGTTGTAAATACTAGCATTTCCTGCAGAGGGCAGTATAGGACCACGAGTCAACTATAATACTTGGAAAATACTTAGTGTAAAATAGCAAGAAATAGCAGGGAGTATAAATGAAAATTGTGTCATGATGAAACAAACCAGAATCACTTTCAATACAGAGGCTGTATTTGCATATTTGAATGCTTTGATTTATCATTACAACACAAGTCCAGCCATTCTCTACTAATTCGTTTGCAAGGATCTTGAGTGTTGAACTGTTAAAGCTGATCTGATTTTTCTACAAATTAAATGTTATTGGTATGAAAAGTGAATTATATTTGTACAACTTGACTGATAAATCTAACTAAAAAGTATAGAAAATGTCTTGAAAATCTTAATTAAAAATGTTGCACAGTCTAATTGGTTCACAGTGTAGGGACATGTTGTTGCATTTAGAATCAACCGAGGGAGCAGTTGTATCACAATCTATGAACTCAGTGACATTTAAAACTAAACTATAACATTAAACATTTAATTTCAGAGAGTGTTACTGCAAATGGTAAGCAAGGGGCTGTTTAAATGGTAACGTGTTGTGATGTTGAAATGGTTTTCGCAGAATTAGTTAAGGTGAATGAGGTAGTTAACTTATCTCTAAATATTGCAGCAGTTGCCTTGGTAACCCTTTGCGTTTTCCAGATAAGCACCGGCAAGTGTTATAAAAGTCTCATAGGTGAAAAAGTGGGATGTCCTTTCGAAACCTGTTGCGGTGACTATATCTAAAGCAAAAAAGAGCAGGACTGCATAAGAATCTTTTCTTGAGCTCATTTTCTTGGAAGAGCGCAGGCATCTTGTGTCACAGACAGTCATAGTGTTCATCTTCCCTTCTGCATAGACAGTGCATACAGTCTGACTCATTTCTGCACTGTAATTACAGCCAACATAATTGTAGAAAAGTAAGACCAGTACTTTTTGCTTTTAACAGTTAGACCCTTGTTTTCGAAGAGGAAAGATGAACATGATCTTCATTGAAGCTTGCATCTGACCTTGATTCAAGTTTCAATGCAGTAAGAGCAGCATGAGATATCTGGTCTCCAACTGTTATCTGACTGAAATTGACACACATGATGTTATTAAAAGTGACCAGCAGAGACCATTGGTGATAAATTGTCTGAGATCTAAAAGCAGCACAGACTCCATGAACCGCCACACTCAGCTTTTAAAAGCTTGTCTATAGGCAAACAAGGTCTTATTCTTTGCGTCTGTATACTTCATCAACTCAGCGATTTCAAAATGCATACCATCATACCATACGTCTGTATCAGATGTCCTTGAAAACCTAAGAAATACTCAAACCATTTCCTTTAAAGTCTTATAGGAATGTGAATGAGTTTTGAACAAATGACTAATTCCGGGAAATATTAACTGATGTAATTTCAGGAGAGGACATCTTTTTTCCACTAAGTTGATTTTACAGCATGCACATTATAAAAGCTCCGAAGAGCTAAATCAGATTCCATTTTGAATTGTCCTGTTGTTTTCTGCTCAAATAACACATTAATGACTTGCTTTTAGGCGCTTCGACACAACACAGAGTCATTTAGACATAAGACACACACTGTTGGTACTCTGAATTCCCCACACAGGGGCTTAATGCACTGCAGGGGATTGTCACTCTTTCCATGTTGATGGCAATTCTTGCATTGTAACCTCTTGAATAACCTGTCAAAAATTTGATAGAACTGTAGAAAATAATTTACTTAATTTCATTTGCATTTCAAGACAGGTTTCTGTTTGATTAGCCACTGCTTTTACCTTTCATTTGCATATAGTTTGTCAGTTAGACAGGCACCTGACGCACACAGTTTCATTATTTATTTGCAAAAAAAAATGTATATACTGTAGCAGCGCCACTTATTAGTACTTTAAAAGGGTGCTTTTAAACCAGCTCTTATTAACCTGCCAACACTAATAATGTACAGTGGGACCCCGCTCTCATCTACCGAACAGAGAGGAGAGATAATAGCTCTGGGTGCTCTGTTCTGAAGACAGTACACCTTGTTGCCTGAGGGAACCGGTACACAGGGTAGGCAATTAAAGTCTAAATGACACGCTCACATCATACCACAGGAGTCTGCGCTCAAAGAGCCGTTCTAACTTTCATTGTCAGTCATCACGGCCTGCTAACGTCTTGCATCTATTTTCAGAGGCTTCACAGCAGGACTGTAAAAAATGAGAAGTTTTCATTTGTCATGGGAAGGTATATTAATGTTATTGGTTTCGCTTTGTTAAATTAAGCCAATAGACCTACAGTACCAAAGGTTTGCAGCACACACCTATTCATTTTGTATTGTTATTTCACTATCATTCTTCATTGTTATGTATCTTTTGTCATAAAATAGTGACCAAAACTATCAAATAACACAATGAAAGCGTAGAAATGATATACATGTAAACAAATAAAAATGTATTTTCTTTTCTTTTTACCATTTTCAAAGTAACCATTACTTTCCAAGATTATCTCTGAGGGGATGTTTTTAAACCGTTTTCAAAGTTGCCATGTCTGTTTTACCTTTATTATTTGGTCTAACCAGAAAAAAAAACAAAAATGTATGTGTGAACACAATTTATATTTGTGAATAGCTTTAGGGTTAACAAATTTCAAGGTTCAAGATGTTTTATGTAAAAAAAATATTTTCACTCACATGTGTCACGACTTTTGACAAGAACTGTAAGAGTTTATGAGAATGAGATGAAGACAGTTTGACTGTAGTTGCTTCTGCAATGGATATTAAACGCAAACTGTAAAATCTCTCCGAGTGGTTTATAACCTTTTATGAGACATCGCCACCCACACATGGAAACAAATAATGATGACAATATTTCAATCATTTTGACACCCAATTCATTGTTTTCTCTGTAAAACTGTACGATTTGTTATTTTATTAGACTGCTACAGAGAGCTGACTAACACATGGCAGTAATTCATTTTAACTCCACCCTTACAATGTAATATCTGTTTTCATGTATAATTTCTTATATTATTTTATAGCACTATTTTTAGTATATTTGTATGTTTTACATCGCTAAACGTATGGCTAAAAATGACTTGCATGGAACACGTCTGTAACACTAGAGTAGTCCGTGGCCACAAAACATAAATTGTGATGAACTGTGGCAGTTTGATGGACATTTAATCCAGATGGGTCCAGTGTGAGAACATGATGCTATATTGAATTACTCACATCCTCAGTGGGTAAAATGCAATTAAGCTATGTAAAAAGAGAGAGTATGTGTGGTCTGAGGAGGAAGGTCAATGGGGTTAGTGGTGTATCATTTCTAATCACTGCAATGGTGACACCATTTCAAGCAATCCCAGCTCCGATTAGATTTGACAAATCCGCCATTATATCATAATAGCGGCCATTACCACAGCCTACTTTTTTAATATAAAGCAGTTGGTGTGCAGTATTAGTTGCAAAGCTTTTGGGGTACTAACATGTGTGCATTCACTGCATGCAATGTCTCATATTGTGACGTCCCAGCACATTTGCCCATGTGATATTGCTTTTTTAAAATCAGTTATACACAATATGGTTATTCAGACACATCTTGATACTCCAGGTTTTCCATTTCCTTCTTTCACTCCAACTGGGGAGAAAAAATAAAAGCTCAATGTTTTATCATATATTTCTGCCAATACCTCTGCCTACATTTCTGCACAACGTGAAATATGATACGCATCTTTCGAGTGGAATGTCCACTAGAGGCACGTTTTTTCTCCGTTCTAATGTGCTTTATTAAAAGTTACGAAGCAGACACATACACAAAGTAAAAAGGTTAGAGCACCTAACCCCACTCCCACCCACCCTAATCCTAAACCATCCACTTCCCAACCATATAAAACACAGAGCAAGCAAATACAAGTCAGCCACGGGTATTTATTGCAAACACTGACCAAAAACAGTATAAAAACATTAAAAACAGGTCACATTACATTCGGAATCTTCTAGAACCATACGATATCATTGTGAGATGAGCACATACGGTTTTAATTAACGATGATCGCTCCGGAGGTTAGCGTGTGACGCAGTCGGAGCTGTACTGCCAATAGGCTCGTTCGACTTGATGCGGCGCCGCAAGATCCGACAGGCGGATGACATCAAAGTACCGCGAGAGCGATTCGAAAGCAAACTTTTTATCGTTTTTCGAATTGCGAATTTTTCGGATCTTCTTACGAAACCTCTACCCTAACCCACACCCTAACCCTAACCTTACTCTAACCATCTAAACTACATATGATTGTTAAAATTGACGAAAAAACACGTTTGGGTGATCACGTCCGACTCCAAACACCAAGGATTTAGTGAGTGCCTCAAGTCGAACAAGCCTAATGCCATTTCATAACGTAGGCGAACGTAACGACGCAACCAGTCACAAGTCACCAGAAGCCAATGCCATTTTAAAATCGAAGCTGGCGTAACTCCACAGTTCCAGCGGCAATTTTTGAAATCTGTCACTGTGCGCAGCCGGTCCGGATCGGAGTTTTAAATTGGACGGAGAAGGGGATCGCTTTTGATTTAATTCTTCAGCCTCGGAACGCTTGGAATAATTCCACTTTTTTAATAAACAGCATCTATTAGCATTTTGATCATTTACGCATTTATTGCAGCTATGCTTAAGTAAACAACAAGTTCTTGATTAACCTCAGCCAAACACAATCAATCATCACAGTAATGAATAATATTCAGTATCGTCTGCTTTGTAAGCTTGAACGTACCTACATCAACACGGAGAAAAACCCATGCGCCAGTGGACATTCCACCCGAAAGATGCAGCGATTTGTGCCTGGAGCTACGTATTTCGTTTTATGCAGAAATGTAGGCAGAGGTACGTATTTGCAATGAGCCTGTGTTGATATATTTTTATATTATAAGTTTAGTTTTTATACACTCTAAAAATAATTGAATGGCTTAGTAAATAATTCAGTGGCTTAGTAAATATCACAAAAAGCTATATTAACTTAATAAAATCTTTTAAAATACTTTAAGGGATTTTTCAATGGGACATATTAAAAAATGGATTAAAAATCCAACAGTTAATTTCTTTAAAATGTACATATATTATTTTAAGTTTATTTAATGAAAAGAAATATGTATTTAATTAACAAATAATATTTTTATATAAACTTGATATTTATGGTGAATTCTAATAGAAATATTTGAGTTACTCAGATTTACTATAATTTTTTACTTACATTTACTCAATTTAAACTATATATTTCATTGATTTCACAGCTCTTTAAAATTTTGAGTAATTGTTTCACCATAAAATCACAGGTACAGTACACTTTTTAGAGTGAGGAGATTTATTTTTCCCGTGGAACAGAAAGAGATGCTCTACAAGGTCATTGTCTCCTCATTACTCACAATTTTCCTCTATAACATCAGACGAAAGTTTGCCATTTTTATAACAAAGCATTTTGACGTGCACTGTCATTTTACTTTGTTTGAGGGCTCTTGCACAAGCACAATAAGCCTTGAAACTGTACAATATGAACCCTGACTATTTTAAATACTGACATTTTAAGTACTAAAGATGGTCTTTTGTCATAAAGAATTCAATGTTCACAACAGAAACCCAATAATATTTACAGGTATTCATATTGAGCATGCAATGTTGCATATTTAAATTCACAGCTGTTCTCGCAAAAAACAAACGAGACATCTCATCTGTATGTTTTATAACTCTGAATGTTTAACCAGCTTCCCTAAGGAGCCCGAGACGATAAGCACCTGCCGTCGAGTTTCTCCCTCCACCTGCAGGCTCACCTCTCTCACACTTTTATATGCTGTGTTGTAGGGTGTGTATGAAGTTATAAACCTGTGTTCTCTCGGCTGCTGAGATCATTGGCAGTAGCAGATGGACCGGAGTTTGTTTCTTCATAAAAGCATGTCTTATGAGCACGGTCTTTCTGTCTCTATAGTGCTGTCATAGGTGTCTGCCTCATGCTCTCATGTGCCTCATATAGCACTGCAGACGTTAAGGCAGAAATAGAAATTGAGATAAAGTCACAAACGTAATAAAAGTTAAAGGGGTCATATGGCGTGAATACGTGTTTTTCTGTGTCTTTTGTGTGTTAAAAGTTGCCCATGCATGTATTAGACACGTAAAATTGCAAAAATTAAAGTGTCGGAACAAAAGATGCATTCTATCTAAAAGCGAATGCTCACCCAGACCTGCCTGAAACGCCTCGTGAAACGCCAGACCTGCCCCCCCCCCACAAATCTACGTCAGTTCGTGGTATGATTTGACTGTCCAAATGTATACACAAGTAAGGTGGGCGTACCTGCCAGTACAATTGCTCTGGAACCTGATGTTCCAAATATGGTAAGAGGTGTTACATTTCTGTCACACGCTTGCAGTATTCGACCAATCACTACGCATTGGTTAATTGGCCAATCATAGCACACCTCGCTTTTCAGAGCGATGAGCTTTGTAAAAAATCTGCGCGTTTCAGAGAGGCGGGGCAAAGAGGAGATACAAACACGCACGGTATGTGGAAAATACAGCGTTTTTGAACCTTAAATCGTGTATACACATTACATTACATCTAAAACAAACAATAATATTCGTTTTAACTGTCATATGACCACTTTAAAAGATTTTGAGCTGATAAAAGTGTTTTTGTAGTAAGTACAGTGCCTGTTTTGCACGTCATGTCAGGTTTGTCCAGCTGCTTTCTTCTTCGCCTTCAAGGAGTTACTTTTACTCTTTTTTACTTTTATGTAGTCCAACCAGAATGGATATTACTCTCACAAACATTTAGCTTTTTTTTTAGCACATGTTGAGAAGTGATGTTTCTGGTGCAGCTAAATGTTATGTAAATAGGTCAATTATTTATTCATGCTGAAAGAAAATAGCAACGATATCACCCCTGACCCTTGAGGGTTTATGGAACATTAAGATCCGTTTCGGGGCTGGGAAAGTAAGAATTATAAACACTGATATCTAACTACGTGAATACATAATACGAATAAACATTGTGGTCCAGTTTCAGAAACCCAGAGGCAATTAACTCACGGTGACAGGGAGGCCAGTTCATTTTGTTTATCAGTGCAAACCATAAATCCTCAGAGACGGCAATATACTGCTGTGGGCTTATATCTGATGTTGATACTTTCATTTTGTGGTGTACTGTATGTATATGTGTGTGGGTGGGTGTGTGTGTGTACAGATCTGGCTATACTTTTGACTCTTCATAAGAGAATCAAAATAAAATAAAATAAAACATAGTTGCTGGACTGTCTGCTTTCTTTTATGCCCATACTTAATGCTGCACTAAACTACAGGCCAAACTGAGCTCGTGTCAATCTCATTGAATCTGCATTTATCCTTAGACTGTGCTCTTAGACTGTGAACTGCTTAGACTAGTCTTCCAAGTTAGTCATATAATTTTGTTCTTCAAGACTGATCATAACTTCTTTAAGTCAGTTACATAAAACAGTAGATTGGTCTAATTAAGGTCTAAAAAGTAAGACTTATAAGTCCTAACTAATTTCAAGTCAGTGAGGCTAGTTGTTAAGACACAGTCTTAATTAAGCAGCTATGTTTATGCAACTGGCCCCAGAACAACGGTTATTATTTACTATATTTCATTTTGGGGTTGTCTCTCAATTCCTATACTCCTAATGTCACGGTTCTCAGGGTGAGACACATAGACAAGGACAGAGGACCCAAATGCAGACAGCGGGTAAGGGGTTAACACAAACTTTAATAACTAAAAATACAAAACAAGGACCCACGTGGGGGAACATAACAAAACATAGCAACACGGACAGGAACTAACTAGACTGAAAATAATAACATTTGACATGAACACTGTAAACTAAACTAACTACACAACAAGAACTCACCACGAAGACAAACACAACGCAACAGAACAGTACAATGATCCAACCCCAGACAAGAGAACACAGGGGCATTAAATAGAGGGACAAATCAAAGGGGAACAGGTGTGGGGCATGAACTAATAAACAACCAATAAAGAGAGATACAAAAGGGCGGGAACACAGACAAAGACCGGAGAGAGTATCGAAGGCCGACAGGATCAAAATGACTCTCTCCACACATAACAAGGGATCCCGCCGTGACTCTAACACAAGATCAAGAAAGACATGACACGACGAGCCAGAATCACGACACCTAAATTCAGAAAATGGTTATTGTATTTTAACTTGGGGTTTGGGACATAAAAAAGAAACTGAAAAAGCGTACATCTGTCTCATTATTTATGTCCACTTTTCTCTTTTTGCTTAAAAGACTTTAAACTCCTTCCTCTGATTCTATCAGAACAGAATCAACTCATTTTATAAGAGCTTACTTTTTTGAAGTCCACAGGAACCCCACAGAGCGCAGAAGAGTGCTGAAGTTTAAATTGTACATTCAGAAATCTCATTAAGAACAAAAGGTCGATATGATAAAAGCATTATTTGGTAAAGAAAATAGAATACATAAACATATAATATATTGGCTTGACAAATATTAATCATTTATTCATCCTCATGTCATTGCAAAGCAGTAAGACTTTCTACTGCAGAACACAAAAGAAGATATTTTGAAGGTCGTTGGTTAACAAACAACACTGGTCCCCATTGACTGCCATTGAGACATTTCTCAAAATATATTCTTTTGTGTTTCACAGCCATATACAGGTTTTAAACAATGCAAGGATGAATAGTTTTTTGGGGTGTAGTATCCCTTTAAGTCTTTGGTTATCAAAACGTTCAAAGCTAATAATATTTTCTACTAAAATGTTAAATAAAAATGAATTGAATAAAACCATTACAGATAAGTCTGTTTATTTTCATTGGAGTTGTTGACAGCCAGCCACAAATGAGAACAAACCACCACACGTTCAATCTCCAGAAGTTTTTTATTTTGAACTAAGCTGAACTTTGAATATCGAGCGACTGAAGTGTACTTTTCAGACACTTTGGCAACAAGTTAAGCCAAATGAAAATGGAAAGCTTTGACAAAACTTAGCGCATGAAGTATGAGGTGAATGGTAATGACATATTTGGTGCAGGGAATCATTAGTTAATGAGGGTCTAATTGTATAACGATTGAATGACTGTTACAAATGTGCAGGGTCACACATGCACACGCACACACCAACCAGAGACAAAGTGAGTCTGTACTCATAAATAATTAAGCTAATTCACTGTATAAAACTGGAATTTGGCATGCCACAGATACCGAGCACAATAAGCTAATCGCTCAACGTTGTATTAGTTTTTAATTAAAAGAATGCAGAGGATGATCAAATACAGCCCATGTGCGTGCATGAATGTCTGGCATTCTGGACAAGTCTAATAATTCAAAGGATTCATTTATTTTGCTACATTGATTAAAGTTTTCTAATGATTGTGTCTCTATATGTGTCAGCTCCAGTGGCTGTGTTCTCTCCAGTCACTGTATTTGCAAAGACCAAGAGCTTTGACTATGTCAGGGGTTCCCAAAGTATGGGTCGCAAGTCCGCCGGGGTGGGGTCGCAAGATGATTTCCAGAAATCTTTTTTTGTGTAACAAAATATAAAAAATATTAGTTACGTTACAAATAAAACCATGAAAATAAAAAGCCATCAGCCTTTGGAATTTCCTCCTCCTCGATCGTGACCCCTGAGGTGTTTACGTCACATTAGCAACCGCATTAGGTTAGGTGCAGCAAGTCAATTTACAGCACAACGTTAAACATTCCCATATGTGCATGAAGATTATTTTTCAGGCTTTAAGTTTAGGATATTTTTATTTGTCGAAATGAAACACATCAACCAAAGACAACGCAGGGAGGCCAGCGGAGGAGGGCAGAGAAGCCCTCAGGTACGAAAAGAGGCCGACGTTTATAAAGAGGACATCCATCAGCACTTGAATCTGTTTGATGAAATTTGACCATCTAGTAATAGTTTATGGTTTGTGTATAACAATAAGTAAAGTAATGAGTAAATAACTATAAAATAATATGTTAGACTGTGTTCTTTTGTGTTGTCATTATGCACATGTTTAGATAGAACTAATTAGCGCATGTGCGCAGTTGCGCGCAAAGTTTGTTTACTTTAACCACCTCCGAGGATAGTGGGGGTCTCGAGTCACTGGCACTGTTATTTTGGGGGTCGCGGGCTGAAAAGTTTGGGAACCCCTGGCCTATGTGACCCTGGACCACAAAACCAGTCAGCATAGCCAACAATACATTGTTGTATAGGTCAAAATCATAGATTTTTCTTTAATGCCAAAAATCATTAGGACATTAAGTAAAGATCATGTTCCATATATTTTTAAAAAATCCTACTGTAAATATATAAAAATGTTATTTTTGTGAGTGGATGCAGCAAAATCGTCAACAAAAATGGCCGGAAACACACACAAACTTCATTCGCTGCCCGCTCTTTGGGAATTACCCACCCAGGTTTGGTATCTGTAAAGCTTAGAATTTCTGCTTTCGGGTTCATCTACTTTCCACAACATCATTACAGCGGTGAGCCAATAGAGAGCGTTAAAACAAACCTGTTTCTTCTTAACAACGGCCTGCTGCAGCGCATCTGACGGACAACTTTAAAGGCGAATTTCTCAATATTTTTGTACCCTCAGATTCCAGGTTTTAATTATATCTCGGCCAAATATCGTTCTATCCTAATAAACCATACATAAATGGAAAGCTTATTTATTCAGCTTTCAGATGAGAAAATATACCTTCATGACTGGTTCTGTGGTACAGGGTCACATATTTTAAGACATAAAAGGTCAAATGCTAAGGTCATAAGTTCAATTCTCAGATAAATGCACATACTGATAAACTTCAAAAATATAAATTTAGAGATACAGTACATAAATTTTGTGATTTTTTTTATATACTTCATCATGTTTTTCTATTTGATATATTTATGTACATTTCCAATGTTTAACTGGGCTCCCCTAACATCAGCCTTGAACTGATTTGTTTAAAAACATTTGTAGTTTTTCCAATATGCATTTAATCTCTCATAGTCCTCCCACATCTCACAATACCAACTTGAATTTGCTATTAAAATTACAGCTGTGCCCTCTGGCCTTTCTTGGTTCATTCTTTTGATTCCACACTACCAATAAGCAAGTATTGATTCTGCAGCCCCTGCAATTTTATAAATAGGAGTCATCACATTTAATGTAGCTTCAGGCTGGTTGAGGTCATGTGTTTTTTTGTACACCTGCATCTGTGCTATCTTCTGTTTCCTTATCACCCTTATTAAAGATTTTTTTTAAAGACCCATTGCTGATGTTCACCAAATTGAGGACATTTCTTTTTGTGTGTGTTTGAGAAACCTTTTTGATGAGTCTGAGGACAGTCGCAGTTAGCCAATCTCATCACCTGTCTCTTGCTTTGGTGCAGCCCACTGGCCCCATCACAGGCAATCCCAGCAGGACAAGTCTTGTGACATCTCTTAACCAGCGGTCTGACCTGACATCCCATCACGTCTGCACGAGCCTTCCATTGCTTCAGCTCCTCCCACATGGACAAACAGAAGAAACGGTTTCCCTTTTGCATTAAATCCATCAGATCATGAAGGACGGCAACAGAGAAGAACGGACCGTTCTGTCTTTCATCCGTTGTTCGAATAGCCAAAGAGCATCCATTAGATAACTCAGTCTGGGCTCTCATATTGAGCACAGAGCTATTCTTTCTCTCTTTCTCGTTCTTTCTGTCTTCCTCTATTGATCTCTGTTCTCCCATGGGTTCCTGAAAAAGGATCTCAGCTTCTAGGCTGCCTAGGAATATTCCTAGGTTTAGGAATAAACTGCTAGGACTCCCTGCTGTACAGTTCGAGAAATCAAGACTATCTGAACACGGCGGTAAAGCCTTTCTAAAGAAAACGGATGTGCAGTAACACTGTGCTGTGACCCTGAAATCATTATGCTTCCAGTAACAAGATTACAGAGGACGACACATTTTTATAGCACTGCAAAGGGGATTATTAAAGAAAGAGTTCATCCCCAAAATAAAATTGTTTTAATTTACTCATGCTTGTGTTGCTCCCAAAGTAAACAATTTCGTCTTATTCAGAATACAAAAGAAGATTTAAGGAATTTGTTTATTCTGCTTGGGCGAATTCAGTTGACAATATATTATGACTTACTTTAGCATTAAAACTGCAAAATGCTTTCTAGTGATGTCTGCATATTCCGATAGAGAGCATTCTTTAAACGTTGAAGTAAATTTTATATAGCTTAAATACATAAAGCTGGATTAGCTTGGTGGTTAGTGAATTATAAACTTTTAAATTCACTGTAAGTTTAAAAAACAAACTGAAAAGCATTCTATTTGTTCAAAAGAAAGAGAGAGAGAGAAAGAGAGGCACAGAAATACTAAGACGGATATAAACTGTGCATGTTCAGCTTCACAGAAGCAGTTGTCATATGCAAACAGACGCCATACGAAACCCACAAAACCAAGGAGAAAAGCAAGTGAAAAGTGTGGGTGGACAATGAATGGTTTATACGATTAACAGTAAAAGCGCTGGATTCTGAGCCCACTCATTGCTTTAGGGCTGCTGTTGTGGTGTTGACCAACAGAAAACAAAGCATCACGGATTCAATCAATGAACATTCCCTGTGATCCACCAGCAGATAGCATTCTCATAGCCGGTCTGGGAGCACTTAACAGCGTCTCTATAACCCTGCAGTGTAAATGGACCCAGCGAGCCAATTGTACACATTCACCCACAGGTAATAAAAATAACAGATGCAGATTTCTTAGTGTTTACCCAGCAACAGACAAAATAAAACAGCCTCGTAATGGTGGGCTTCTGTTAACAATATAGCCTATGATATGGAAATTCACGTAGGAGGCATATTGTTTTTTCCATTTGAGCGCAATTTGCGTGCAAATAGCATACTTTTTCTTTAATTTCACAGAAAATCTATAAATTATTTCTTATCCCTCTTTGTGTATTCCCAATTTCTCTCTTTTCTACTCTACCATTAATATTCTGAGAAATAGCCCCTTGAGGTAAGCACACAATGCATTTGCTGTAATGCAATCTAGAATTATGCGGGTACAATTTTCAATCTTATTTGTGCGCAAACTCATAAGAAAAGCTCAGGCTGGAATTCAATCTCTCTCTTGCAAACCAGAAAATACAGGGTATTAGAGAAGCTATTGGAGTGTGTAGATGCATATGTTGACAGGCAATGAAAGTGTGTACGTGGTGTCTTTTAGTGTTGTGATAGATCTTCACATTCGGTATATCACAAGCATTCCAGCACTAGATGAGCTTTATCAACTCAAAGAACCAGCAGTCAAGGTTTACTTTTGTGTCAGGATGATCAGTGTTCTGATAAATAATAAAGTATATACTGTAGTGGCACAACATGTTCTGCGGTATTCCCCATTATAACAATGTTGTGTGTTTAATTAATGATGACAAGCAAAGATCAAAACAATACACACCAGATGCTGCTTTTGTTTTTGGTGCTGCTACCTTTGCAGAGTTCCACTTTATGTAGTGTAAAGAAAAAGCAAGCTTTCATAAAAATTATCACACGGTTACAAAACCTGATACGATTTCTTGTTGGCTGGTATTACATCTTTGCTTGTCCCTGCACTTTTATTATGTAGATTGTTATTTTGTCATTATGTTTCGAAGCTTTTCAAATCAGAGCTAAGACCTCTGCTGGTGAAATTGAGGGAAAGCGCTGTGTCGCAAAATGTTTGTGACCCAAACACAAAGGACGACTAATAATAGTGATTTGTGGAAAAAAATTAAAATCATGAAATATGGAGATATAAAGTTTCAGAAGGACAGCAGCGTAATATTTTTTTTAGGGCTGTCAAAAGATTAATCGCGATTGATCACATCCAGAATAAAAGTTTGTGTTTACATAATATATATCTGTGTACTGTGCATAATAATTTTGTATTTATTAACACATACACATCCATGGATATATTTAAGAAAAATCTAAATATTAATAAACATTTATATATCATTTCAATTATTGGTAAATATAAATAAATACATGTAAATATTTCCTAAATATGTGTTTGTATTTATAAATACAAAATTAATATGCACAGTACATAGACATATGTTATGTAAACACAAACTTTTATTCTGGATGCGATTAATCGCGATTAATCTTTTGACAGCCCTAATTTTTTATAAACCTTTTATTATGTGGACGTTGACATTTTTTCTGTTTGTATAACATGACCCCTTCTGTGTCTTTGTTGAAAATCAGTAGGCCTATAAACCAGATGCCTGGCTCCCAGATTGGCCAAAGTTTGCCAATATGTCTTAGGAGGTAGTAACCTTCATGTTGAAAGCAGACCTGCCTCAAAATCTGCCTCTTGGTAATCTTGGTAATCTTTTTGAAAAATGTATATGTGCTTATATCACAGTGTTGTTGTTGACTGGTAAAACCGTTGTCTTTCTAAAATGAAATGCTAGCACTGTGCTTGCATCTTTTTAAGATGTTATTGTTTTTAACAGTGAAAAATAAGAGTGGTAAGAAATTTGTTTAAATAAACAATGTTGTCAGTAATCTTGCCAGCATGCTTTTAACACTGCAGTGACGTTAATGAACAAATGCATCAGTCTCACCACTCACTCTTGTAGCTGCCTTGGTGGAAATTCTGAATTGTGTAACGTCCAAGCCTTTCAGAAAGAACCGAAAGACACACACGTTTATTATGCAAGGACATATTTTTGAATTGTTTTACTTTGCACTCACTTAAACATGAACTTAGTCTGCAATGTGTTCTTTAGTGATGAATATTACAATTTGAAAATCCTAGCACAACCAGGAAGCCAATGCAAGTATCTGATCTATTTCTAAATAGCTGCGCTTAAGCTTTTCCCCTTTTAAATAAGGAGATTGTCCTTGATGGTTTATGCAGATGCGAATAGCTGATTTAATACTGCCACTCTTTGCTTTTCTTTTTGTCTATTTCTTTCATTCTTTACTGCTTTTACGTTTTATGTTTGTTTGTTAGTGTTTGGTATTTGTTAGTTAGTTGGTTTTATTTCCCCTTTAGTGTAGTAAATAAAACCGCATTTGTATCCACGCTCGAATCTTTTCTGTGTTTATTTATCACATATCAACGTCACTTAAACTGCTTGATTTCGTTAAGATTTCTGAAGTGGTACTCTAGAATATTGTTTTTCCAAGGCCAGGAAAGTAATATTTCTTAGAGTTGATATACGATCTGCTGATCACTCGCTGGACGAGTACATTTAGTCTGTCGCTATTATTAATTCTGCTGCATCAGGTAAAGTGTATAAAATAGTTAATGGTTAATCACCATTAATTACTGTGGTTAAACTCATAGTTTCCCCGAAATACACTACAGTGATGTGCTGAAGGAAGTATGGTGCCTTTAAATGGTAATTTAAATTGTTTGTGTTTCAGTACTGATAAACCTCATTCTGATGCTCCATTTAGGCTCTTTCAGCATTAGTTTTTAATAAAGCATTTTTTAACAAAAACATGAAGAACATTTTGTGACAAAGAAACTAACTGTATGCATCTCTTATTGCGTATTTCGGTCTGTCATTGGCATTTAAGAACAGCCTTGGCAGGGAATTCACTAAAAATGAATTGTGCCTGCCAAGAGCATGCTTTATTTCTACAGTCTGTGTTGTTTTAGCAGCAGTTACAATGCTCTTTCATCATTTTATAAATGACTTCTGCCACAGTTGCACAAACATATTTTTTAAACAAAATTCCATTGACTACTTTCTCAAAGTGCTAAAAGCTCTTTATTAATTTAACCTGCCAGATCACACTAACTTTTGTAAATAAGGCACAATCTATAAAAACCCAATTGTACAAGATGTGTTTGCAATGACTTCATTTAAATACAAGCCCATTAGAGAACATTTAGCACATGGTTAAATTGGATTGGAGGAGGTTTGCAAAAAAAAGCCACTGAACACTCCGGTGTCGTCTACACACCATTAGGCAAAGAGAGAGAGAAAGTCCTGTTGCATGTTGTTTACATCAGGTTGGTGTCATTAGAAATGAAGTGGTGGAGCTCTTTGCGTCAGTCTCCATGCACATTTTTGAATGATATGTGTGTTGAACGCTCAATGCCTGTTATATAGTCAGCGAGGAGTATGGCCAGGAGCAGAGATAAACCTTTAAACCGAGCAGTAGATTGAAGCGTGCTCAACTCCAGCTGTGACGGATTGTTTCAGGGGGTTACTTCAGCAGCTGAAGTCATTTTGTTCCTTTAGAGAGTGCATGCATATCATTCAGATGTGGACCAATCACTGTGTTTGGTTTTGAGATAAAAAAAATACAGTAGTGGCCAAAAGTGATGTTCCAGTTTGGACAACTGACATATTTGACTTTCATTCAAAAATATTATTAAAGATGGATGTGTGGGTTGTGCTTATAGAGTATGAATGGAACATTAGATTTGATAAGAATTTTAAGAGGCTTGGAAAAATATAACACATGCAATGTGTTAAGCTTACAGAGCAAAGAAAATGACTGTGTAGTCAAAATATTAATAAAAACTAGTAATTGTGTACTTTTTCCTCTGCAATTTTGTTTTTCGTTGAATTTTTGTACATTAAAATAAACAAATTTTCTCTAATACATTTGCCTTTTTTGTCAAATAAATGTTCAAATAAATATTTTAACCAAGTTATATTTTCTCCATTTTCTACTCCTCATATTTAATCTAATCTGTTGCAGCATTAAATGTGTGTAATTTTTTCGAGGATCTGTTCACTGAAATGCAATATAATATACATAACTATGTCTTCAGAGGTGTATAAAGACCTTACATAATGAAGCGTTATGTTGTTATTACCCTAGATTGAGCTAGTTCTGTCTACATACACTATAGTCCCCTTACATGGAATTCGCCATGTTATTTCATACAGTAGCCCTAAACGAATAGAGCTTGTTTCGTAAATACATGATCTCCTTCGGCAAAGAAGTGAAAACGTGACAAAATCTTAGCCCTTTGTCAGCCTCTGTAGTGCTTTGAAAGGGAGTGCTGGAGTGAGCTGTTGGTTGCAATTTGCAACCTCACCACTAGATGCCACTAAATTTCATGCACTGGACCTTTAAAGTAAAATATTGTACATAATTTTTATCCACAACTGTACTCAAATTTAATCAGAGAACATTTGGTGAAAATTCAAAGAATCATAGGCCAGAATATCAAAGTTAGGAAGGTATCACATTTTTACAAAAAAACAGCCTACAGCAATGTCTAGAGTGATGGCATCTCAAGATTCCAAATTCTGTTGAGTTATGCTTAGCAGAGTCTTGAGGTGCTTCAGATGCTCAGAGAATCACAAAAGTAATCCTCAGACCGGCTCAGAAATCAAAATGTCGCAGATGAAATGACAAATTTCAGAGTGATCCTTCAGCCTTGTGTCTGAGGGGGGAGCAATATTTTGCTCCTCTTATACAGCCTGTGCCAAACACTGCACATTTGATGAAAACAAAGCCATTCCATGTGAAATGAGAAAATACAGAACATAAAATGCTGAACTGAATAGATTTTTGTTCGGCGCAAGTCCACATCAATCCTATTAATGGCATTCATAGTCATATGATGCTTTTTTAAGGATTCGGATATGCATGAAAAGTACAATGGATTTCTCTGCGTAAGGGTCATAAAAATGTTCTTAATCTTTTGAGATGTACCATACAAACATACATGCACAACTTTTAGAATGTTCACAACTTCATCCCCGAGCTGCAAAAACAACTCATTAGGAATCCAAAACTTGAAACATTGTAAATTATACATACACCCACAACAACATCGATTTTGTATTCAGCGTGCACGTCTGCCTAGTCATGATGGGCTATTAAGGGGGTATGCACACTGAAAACACTAATAAAATACATTTCCTGATTGTACTGTTGTTTTAGATAAAAGTGTAATGTCTAAATGTGAATAAGAAAGTTGGATAGACACACCAGAAGAACTAATGATAATAGTAAAATGTGGAAAAGATGCAGCATCTTTCCAAAGTGACAATCTACAATTTCAGTGAGAACGTAATCATATATGGTCAAACATTAGCAAATGAGTTTTACTTTTTTATTTTTCTGGCATTTGGTTTGGTCTACAGTCACTCCTTTGATGCCTGTGTAAGAAGCCCTTTCAAAAAGCCTTTGTAATCTCTGTTTACAGGCAGAGGCTGACCTATGGGTCTCAGAAATTGCCCTGATGCACTTCCAAAAAGAGACGGCATTAAAATAACATCTTGCTCAGACTTTTAGACTCAGCACAGTATAAACTCGTGTTGACAGGCAGCGTTCTTTCAAGATCTGTCTTCTTAAAGGCAGAAATGTTTTCAGATGACGCATGCCTTGTCAAAGATGGCTGACGCGGTCATTTGGCCTTGTGTTTAACACTCACACACATATAGACAGAGGAGGACAGAATTGCTGTTGATGGGACCTTCTCTAGCCAAGTTTAGAAATGGTCTGCTGTTATTTGGGAGATGGATGATGCCACATTGAGAGGTGAGAAAGGTATCCACTCAAGGCAGGGAGAAATCACAGCTTTAACAGGGACTCGCATCCCCGTCTCTATCAGGCAATTTTGTTGGCGGGATGGATTGTTCCTTGGTCCAACTAAACATTTTTATTGATTATAGGAGATTAGAGAAGAAAGCTGGGTATTTGTCACGTGCATATGTGTGCCACAACTTTGTAGCTTTGTGCGTTTTTTGAATCAGTTAGTTTTTCTTATAGCTGAAATCTGCAATGTTTTTGTTAAACATGAACAAAAAGGTTATTAAGTACATGAAAGTTCATAGTTCAAAATGGTCTCCTTACCTGAGCCAGATTCACAACAGTATAAGCTTATACAAATTATTTAACATTTGAGCTATCGTGTCTAATTTCATGAGAAAGTTATGCAAGTAACTTGCAGTTTTACATTTCAACAGAGATGGCATACAGAGGCAAAGCTTTCACAGCTTTAGATGAACTATTTGTATTGATATTTTTCAGCAAAACACATATTTAAGGAATGGAATTCAATTGTATAGTCATTTTTTGTTTTTATTGAGCTGGTCACAGTGCATTATGGGATTGTTTTGTATGATCCATTACAATTCTGATGAATCAAGTGCCTTGAGGTAAAAAAATGCTTTTACTCATCCCCAAGCACTTTTGTGCTTCAGAATCTGTCACATCACAAGTAAGTGCCACAAGCACTATAGACCAGAGGTGTAAAGAGTACCTGAAAACCATACTTAAGTAAAAGTACAGATACCTTGCAGTGAAAATTACTCCATTACAAGTTACAAGTCACCAATTCCAAAACGACTTGAGTAAAAGTCTTTGAGTATCTGATTTTAACAGTACTTGAGTATTTTACTCATACTGAATGTATAGGCTCAAAGCAGCACTAGTCCTCAACACTTAAGAGACACATCAGTGAAAAACTAGAAACAGTTGATTTGTGAGGTGAGCAATCGCATTTATTTTCTTAAATCATAATAAGACTGAACACCTCAAAATTGCAACAAATCATGGTCGACACCATAACCTACGTCATTACAAACACCCTAAGTCTCATTTAAGCTCAAGTGCTCATAAGTAAACCAAAGTCCTTCAAAAAGGTCTCTTCAATATAACAGATAAATAAAATAATGTTAAGTAGAATTAAAAAGTCAAAGCCTTTTTGCACTGGACATGCTGGTTTGGGCCTCATGGCCAGCTGCAGTCATGTCCTCATTTCACATACACTGTTAGCCCTTACCTGCCATTTCTACAGTAATATATTGGCAACACTGTTGCCAGCTAGTTACTGTAGGTGTTTTACAGTAAACTACTGCAATGGCTGTTTGAAGATACATTATTAAAGAATCTATTAACGCACTTAAGTCACACAGTCTTAGATGAACAAGTGTAAATAACAGATGAACACAATAAATCTGTCAAGATTTCACCAGAGGAGAATTAAACACAAACATCAATAACATCTTCACATATTACAGACACCACTTTCACTTTATTTCTGTCATCTGTGTAAGATCTTATTGAGATTTAACTCTAGTTCATAGTGGTTCAATTATGTTTTAAGTCACCATTATGGCGATCAGTGTTTGCTTTGGTTGGACTCTTTGACTTTCTTGTAGCTTTAAAATGTACACTTATACAATAACACTGAAAGGGACTTTACAGGAACCGCAACTTTATGTTTGCTTAGTAACTGAAGATACATCTGAAAGAATTCAATCATTAAATAATAATAATATAGCATTTAAGATTTATTAAGATATGTTTGGTAAAGTGATTACATGTTATAATGGAAAGATCTCTGTCAGAAAATCTTTCTTTGCAATTGAGACACAGTTAGACACTTGACATACAAACCTCATCAATGGTGACAAACAATCATGAATGAGTTTTGTACTATGTACCCAGCATGCATTGCAGCATGAAGCTGTTCAGTTGATTGTCACCATTGTTGAGATTCATATGTGAATTGTTCATTTCTCTGTGTCCGACTCATTCTATAGGTTAATATTTTGTCTATATAGTGTGAGAGCACTTTTGAAAATTGAAATACTATACATTCTTTTTACTGGTTTACATCACTTCATGGCAATAGTCCCACCATATGGTCAAATTTTGAGCAAACATGTTTAGAGCACATTTAGGAAGAGTTAGTTTTAAAAATAAGAGCTTTTGTAGATGTGTGACCTACAGTAACTAGCTGGCAACAGTGTTGCCAATATATTACTGTAGAAATAGCGGGTAAGGGCTAACCGTGTATAAACCGCCAGCGATTGACTTCTACCTGATACTGCACTCATATTCATATAAAGAAGCCATGTTGACAAGTTTTTGTAAGTTATGGCAAAATCCACAAGATTGTAGTACCTTCATTGCCCTGTGAATGGCAATATTAATTATAAGATAGGTGGCATGCAAAATGTAATGTGTAATTGCATTAGTCATTACAAATGTAGTGGAGTAAAGAGTACATATACTTGTTCAAAAATGTAGTTAAGTAGAGAGTAAAAGTTGCTAATATCTTTAATACTCAGTACAACTACAAAGTAGCCAAAAAGATACTTAAGTAAAGTAACTAAGTACATTTACTCCAATACTTTACACCACTGCTATAGACCATGTTCTTTTTTTCACAGTATTATATGCAGTGTAAACCAACCTTAAAGTGCTTTATGAACCATCATTTTTAGTAATTTGATGTCTGCAACAGAAAATTATCAAAGCTGTAGTGTTAAATTATGCTAATAATTTTAGTTAATCAACAACATGTCTGTTTCTGACGGGTTACAAGTATAAACACAAATTTAGATCATTATGAATTAGCATTTCACAACATCTAATTAGTGTACACCCGTTCATCAATGTAATGGATGATAAATTTGTGTGGAAAAATACAGATAAGTAGACAAATCTTCTGAAATATGCAAACATCCTTTCAGAGCTGAGGAAAGGTCAGATCAACATCATAGTTCAGGTGACCTTTCCTATACTAAATATATTATAGGTCTGAAACCATATTTGCTTTTTATTTATTGCTCTAGTGATAACTCAGATTGTTGAATGATCCATTTTATGCTATCATGATTTAATAATGTTCACAAAATGATTTGGCGTGCATTGATTAAAGCAAGCAAACTTAATCCTGTTTATAAAATTTCTTGTTTGATTAGCGATCTAGAAATAGTTATAGTTATATAGAAATAGTATGAATTAAAACCGTTATTTGTTATAAAACATAGCATTTTCTTGTTATTTCTCAAAATACATATGTTCTATTTTTCCATATTTAAATAATGTCTCGGAACTTAAACCCCCACTGCAGCCTACTTTTTATTTAATAAAGTCCCTCAAACGTCCACCAAACGTCATTCATTCACTGGAAAGTGATCTATAATTCAATCAACATGCAGTATTAGTTTTTGATATATACAGTATACAGTATATGAGTATGCAATGTATTCATAGAAAAGCATTCCTGCTTATGAAATTCATCGGGCAAACCTTTCTGCACTGCTTGGAATATGAAATTAAAAGACGTCCCCCACATTTTCAGTCGGTGCATCCATCGTGTGTGGCTTTGTGCTTGGCTGGTAATTCAATTAAAGTGTGTTTAAGGTGGGCCCAGCAGCTGTCAGTCTCACTTTGCTCAGAGCTCAGCGTGTCAGAGTGTGTTCTCTATGTGCTGCCATCCAAGGGAAAAATAGGCTGGTCGTGAGAGCGAGAGAGCGAGAGAGAAAGGTACTGCCTGTATAGGTGTCTAGAGGTCTTCTGCTTCATTCATAACTCTTTTGTACTGCAAGTATTTCATCCAGTCAGTCTTAGAGTTCAATATATGGAAAGGTTTCTGGGGTTTTTTTTGCGTGAGATAATGCAAAGCCCTTATTCACTAACATTCACTAACAGGAAGGTCATCGGTTTGAATCCACAGAAGTACACATTTAAATTATATAGCTTGAATGCACCATGAACTGCTTTGGATAAAAGTATCTACCAAATGCATAAATAAAAGTTTTGTATCTTAAAGGCAGGGTAACCGATTTCCGAATTACGCTTTAGACAACTGAGTCGGGCCGAGTACCAAAACAACCTTGTAGCCAATCAGCAGTAAGGTGCACAGGACGGACAGCCGAGCCGAGCACTGACGAAAGCAAAAGATGGGGGTAGGGGTGTGATTTGAACATCAACAACGGCTAAGAGAAATCGGACACCCCGCCTTTAAGGCATTAAGACATTTTAACATATTGGCTTATGATAACAGTCAAGTTAAAAGCTTTCTGTGCACAAGTATGCTTCAGAAATATATAATGCAGTGAGGTAGAACTCATCAGTAGGCAATTCATTTTTAGTGAATTCCCCCCGCAGTCTTTAATAGAAATCATCTTTTGAGAACTGCAGTAGAGGCCTTTAGTGACAGATTTGTATATTGCAGCTGTACTTACGCTCTTAGTCTTTAATTTTTACTAAGCAGATTTAGTGCTAAAATTAAATATTTGAACAGGTAATTAGTCTGTATTTCAATTTCAGTGAGATTTCATGGAAACACTTCTTTATACCTTTATTTGACCGTTTTGAGAAATGTCACATCTAACATTCAACTGTTAAGAGGAGCTAAGAAAATTGATGACATACAGGCTTTTTGTTTTCTGGAACTGACACCGTATGGAACAAAAAGCTGAGGAGAAATGCTGACTGAACGAGAGTCGATGGAAATCAGCACTGTTCAAATCCCAAGACATGCCATGGCTGAACTGCCACCAAATTACAATCAGTTCTTCTTTCCGAATAGGTGGTGCAATGATTTGAAATAGTATGACCTTATTAAAATAAGCGCAACAATTTAATATTACAATTACTTTGACAAAATACAGCTGAAATACACTATTTTATATAAACAGCAGTGCAATTCTGGGAATTAACATCTTGGAAATAAAGGTGTGGCAGGAGGTTCTATGATATGGCTAAAACGATAAGAGCTCTGTTTTGAAGTGTAAAGTTATCATGAAATGCTATAGAGGGGTTGAAGATCAAAGCTGAAAGTTTTTATTGGAATACTCTCTGTTCCCAATCACTTTGCAATGACTCTGCTTTTTACAGGCACATAAAAGTTGTGAGACCACCATAAATCTCTTTATTTTGGGTCACAGTGAAGGTTAAAGTATAAGAACATCGGCTCCATGTTATTATAAAACTACTTCATGTAACACGTGCACGTACATGCTGTATGTAATAATACAAAAATGAATGTTACCATTCTATAATTTCTTTTAAATAAAGTGATGCATAATTTGTTAGAATTTATATGGCTTCTCACAGAGGCCTAATGTACCTTTATTTCACTCAGGGGGAGCCTCAGACCCAAACTAACAGCCAGAAACTATTTGTGCTAAATGAATTCTGTGAAATCATGTGATTTACACTAAATGAAAATGGTCACCTCATGCTATTCACAGTATGGGCAAATAGCACTTTGCTGCTGTGTGTACTAAATGGTCATGAGTGAATGCTATTATGAGCTCAGGGATTAGGTCCATGTGCAGTGCACTGACTCTTTAAGACCCCAGACCATTTCATTATTAGAGTGTTGTCACATCACCTCCATGGACATTCTTTCAGTATGCACTAAAGTGGTGGAGGAGAGAGTGTCACTCTTATTCCTATGCAATCAAATAGGTGGTCTTTTATGCTTTTGTGCTATTGCTTTTTATTCTAGGTTAATTAAAATGACCTGAATCAAATTATAAAGTATAAGATTTTATATAATTGCTGAAACCTTTGTGTAGTAGGTGGCCTTTTCCATGAATAAAGTCCAAAATAGGGCCTGAAACTTTTCTTTGTCTTGTTCAACATGATGAAAGAGATGCTTAACCCTGCAGAAAATGACAATATTATATTGTAGATATTATAGGCTCTTATTATAATAATATTTCTTAGTTTTATATTATTATTTTATCAAATTGTTGGTGCCACAGTTTTAATTGGAAAGGGAAGGAATCAAATAAAACATAGCTGTGTGGGACAAAGCTAAATGTTACATTTTTAATATTAATCATTAAAATTAGTATTTTTATTAGTATAGTCATGTTTGTAGTCATTTTTGTAAAAATCTTATGTAAAAATATTGACACAGGCCCAAAATCACAAATTTAAGGTTAACTTTTTTAATAAGATTTGTGACATTAATACTTTAAGAAAAAATGCTAAGGCTTCTTTGCTGTTCACGTGCTGTATGGGAAGGACAAAATATGCAAACTGACTTCCTCACATCTCCTTTCAAGAGACGACCAACTGATAAGTCCACATCATTATTCTGAATCCTTTATTGAGTTTTCTTACAAAAGCTATAGGCAGTAGAGGTTAGTTTAAACCACTGAGATTCCTATCTACAGAGAAGCTGAGCATTCTCATTCTGAACAGGGCCCATCAAACATACAGCTGCGCCACGAGCACTTTCTATAAAACACTTTTAAATCAATTATAAATGTGTATTGTAAAACCACAATGGTGACTGCCAGCGAAATCTGGTCAAACCACACAAAAGATCACCGTGTTACGATGTTGAATAAAGAATTAGAAATAGTGAATGAACACTGAGGAGGAAAACAAAGGAGGGAGAGATTAAATCAGGTGTTTTACTGTACAGGAGAGTCTGCTTTCAACCTTATTATGCTGGAAGCTGTAAATCCATTGGGGGAGTTAATTCAATTTGAAGTACCACATAAAAGCATCATTTAAAGCATCCACTGCTATGGGTCTATAGACGCCTTTACTGTTAGCAAACATTGTGACGTTTTGTGGGCAGAGCTTAGGTGGAGGCAGAAAGACCCCCCTGACCGCATTACTAATGCTAGGTAGCACGTTTTGTTTGCTTGCGACAATGACTAGAAAAAATAAGATTCAATTTTAACATGTAAGGTCACCCACTGTCTAGGACCTCGATTGTTTTTGAAAACGTTAACTTAAACGCCAGGAACCTGGCCGACCTGTACGCGCTCACTCAATGGATCCAGGGAAGAACTGACAGGATCACCTTCAGTTAAGTGGCCTGACATCTACACCTATTACACCTACCAGACAGAGAAACCAAGCGTGTATAGTAAAGATAAACTGAGAACGTATATTGTCAGGGATGTGTTTGGGAAAGAACCCAATTGCAGGCAGCGGTTAAGGGGTTAACAAAAAACAAGATTTATTTAAACACAAATGAAAGACCCACGGGGGGGGTAAAACAACAATAACAAAGAGAAATAACATGACAGGCAAACAGGAACGTAGACTAACTAACACTGGACTAAAACTACACTTGACAAAACTACACTAGACTAGACTGGGATAACTTAGAGAGGAACAAAACGCAACGTCTTCAAAGACATGAATCATATGCAGCAATCAGCAAATGAACGAAACAAGCAATGGTACAAAACAAACGAGCACAGGACTGAAGACACAAGGGCATAATATAGGTAACTAACAAGAGAGAAAACAATGGGCAGGTGTGGGTAATGAAGCACAGGCGGGAAGCTAAACGAGAGAACGAGAGGGGCGGGGCCATAGACGAGACCGGAGAGTATGCACATTATGTCGTGACCGACAATAATATGTTTCTCTCCACACAAAACAAGAGGCTCTGCCATGATTCTGCCACAAGACCAAGAAAGACATGACATGATGAGGCAGAATCATGACAGTATATATCTATAGATGCCTGCGTGTACCAACAGTGGCAAACGTTAGCAAATGCATTTACTTGAACACAAACCTGACACATAACATGAGCATTCTCACTGTTCCCTCTCCCTTTATACTAATGCACTTGTGACAACTAAAGAAGAGATGGCAAACAATTTCCTTTATGTTTAGTTTCTGGCCGATAGTTAACTGCTAGTTGTCTAACTAACAAAGTTAGCAAGCATAACCTAAGCGTTCAAAAGATAATGCTATGTGAAAAATAACCTTGTTCCCCAGTTTCTGATTTGGGCATACATGAGTTATTTTTAGACACATACCCAAATCATAATCCACACCAACAAAAGACAGTAGTTTTTTAATCTTAAACGTTATGAAGTGAAACGCGAGCATTTTTGATGATTGTTTCTGTTCAGTCCGCTCGTTTTATTGTGTTTAACTACAGCTGTCGTCAGTGTTTTGTTTGGTAATGGCAGCAGGTATGTGTAAAAATATCAAATTGGAGACTGTATTCTGTCGATTGTGGCACTAAACAACACAACAAGATGATATTTTAAACTCCTTATGTGGCCGAATCTGTGCTGGTTTGTATTGGCTGCCTCCAGTTTTCCCTTTGTTTTGCCTCCAGCTAATGCTGTGACGTAAGCCGTAAAGGGGTCTATAGAATCAGATTTGTAAGAACGACACTGGGCGTGGATTCTAGCACATTTTAGATTATTTACTATCCTACATGAGCGCATGTAGCAGCTAGCATGTGCTAACATCATCAAAGGTATGATGCCCAGAAAACATCCATAATCAGCACTTGAAAACAAGTCAGACAAAAAATATTGGTCATGTTATAAGATTACAATCAGTTCCTCTTATCTGCAGCCTGGACGCAATTTGGAGATTTGGAGTCTTGTGGTGTAGCTAGAGCACAGGGTCACCTTGACCCAAATCTAGCAACAGTCTCTCAGAAGACAGCAAATACTGCTCAGTTTTCAGACTTCATGGTATTTGTCTTATTTTCTCTAAATTGTCCAGCCAAACTAGATAAGGAGATCATTACATCACATTCACCGCCTCACTGGCTCAATGAAAACATAGGCCTATCCGACACTTTTGGGGGGCTGAGTCAGGGATGGTGGTAAAATTGGAGTTCATAAGTCCATAATCGTCTTTGTGGGTTTGTAGACTTTGCTTCTTAGTTACACACGATCCAGTGCCCTGAACATAAGCAAGGGGATTATCAGAATACTTCTCTGAGGAGCGCGGTTCTCATCAGGGCAAAAAGTCAAGGTTGAGCGGTGAAAAACACAGATTATGTCTGGGTGACATGGGCTGATACGCCAACTGAGAAACAAGCTTAGAAGGATAATTTTTGAGCTAAAACAAAAGAAACAGGAAAACAAAAGAATTTTGAAATGTATGTAAAATCGATATAAAAAACATTACATTAACAAAACAATAAAAGCAACTGTACAGAGTCGTTAAATAATTTTGGTTGTAAAAAGTATAACTGCCACAAAAAATCATAAAAAATTGCAATGTACTTTTTGGTTAAAAATGGCTAAAAGTATGATTTTTGCAAGTAAAAAATGATCAACTATAATAATTATTATATGAATAATGATAATTATATGAATAATCATTAAAAGTGCCTGCACTACTTATAAGCTTTAGTTTAAAACCTGCCTTAAATTTTTAAATCAATTTGGTTTTACGAATCATATAAATTATACTTATATGGAATATATGGAAATATACTTACTTAAATTATATTAAACTGATCTAGAAAATAAAGTTGAAACTGGCTAAACTAGTTTTTTAAGTTATACGAAATGCAACTAGATTTTTAGGTCAGTTTAATATAATTCAAATTCATATGATTTGTGAAACCAAATTGATTTAACTTTTAAACTAATGTGTTTAAGTTGAAGGTGATTTTCAACACACATGAATATATTCAATTCCAATCGTTGGGTTTGTAAAAGTTATGTGGATCAGGGTGTTCTATGATACATTTTGAAGGTGGTTGAACAAGAACATTTTGTTATTTCAAAACTGTCTGATGAGATACCTGCATCTAAACCACAACATCTCAGTGTGCTGTGTTCAGCATAAATTAAAACCAAATGACCCGAGGTACGGCTGAAGTGGACCAACCCTGCCATCAACATCTCAGCTAATGACTCTATCCCCCTCAGAAGTCTCCTGCCAGCAGTCATGAAGTCTAAATTCACCCCTTTGGAATGCTGCAGTCCTTCATTCATGACTAACCCGAAACGTTTTAAATATGGATGATCTGGATTCTACGTTCATGTAGAGGACAAGAAACTACTGGTGACCCTGTAAAGACCCCTTGACTTTATACAACCAGGGACTTGTTAATATATCCCAGTTTGACATGAATACAATGGAAATATGCAAAGCACTTTATCATTCATGTGGAATGCCATTTATGACCTACACAGTCGCTCATTACTCGTTTACATGTAAATGACTTTAAATTTTCTGTTCTATTTCTATCTTGTAGTATATCTTCTATTTGCATTTTATAAGATGCTTTATTTGTTAATTTAACTTATTTTTTATAATATTTATTTAGTGTAAGTATAGCTAAATATAATATAGAACTAAATAATATTGTTTATATATTAAATAAATAATACACATTTACTATATTAATACATATTATATATTTAATATTATAAGGCAGTAAAATATACTGGGTTATTTTCAACCCAGTGTTGGGTCAAAAATGGACAAACTCAACCATTAGGTTGTAAATTAACCCATTGTCGGGTCAAATATAAATATTTTCTTGGTTAATTTAACCAAAGAGCTGGGTTTGTACCCTTTTGACCAAATCCTGGGTTAAAAAGAGTGCACGAGTGGAATTTTGAATATACATACATTTATGTATTTGTGTATTAGATATGTTCTCACACTATGTTCTCGCATCTGTTCATAAATAATATTACGTTTAGGCTACTATATACAGTCTTTAAAGGAATGTAAAATATGTTTGCTTTATTAAATACAATGGTGTGAAATGTGTAGCCTTGACAGCATCTTTATTCCAAGGCTTGAGTCAGTATCAATTTGTGATCCACCTCTGGAAAGGTGTTTGGAGAAAACAAGCTATCAGATTTTAATTTTATTCGTGTTTGTGAATGTTCATACAGTATTATGCTGTCTGTACTCTGATTCACATGATATTGCACTGTATATTGAAAAAGCCATGCTTGTATTTCTCATTGTATTGTATAACCTTCATGATGCATTAGGAAAATTAGGTTTCAGAATTATGGAATAAAATATCTTCCTGTTAGTGTTCTAAAACATGGATGATTATGGCAATGAGGGTTTGGGATTGGGTATGCATATGTTGGTGATGGTTTTGTTCCAGTTTTTCTGGTGGACTGGCAATTTAAAAGCAATTTAAAAATGTGTTAGGCTAAACCTGACAAACTGTTATACATTTGATTGAACAATAAACACTCTTCACTCAACATTCCCACAAACACTTAACAAAACAGAGACTAAACTGCATGCTTTCTGACACCAGCAACTGTGTCTCAGTAGCTGAGTTACTTTTCTAAAGTGCTACAGAGCCAACCAGGTCTCAACTCTTCAATTAATTACAGGGTTTTTATATAAAATAAAATAAAAATCCAGCCTGGAACTGTCAGCCTCCTGTACCTTTACTGTAACACTAGTTGTGTTAAGGGTTGGCACATGGCTTCTGAAATCCACAATATTGGCATGCTGCTAATGTCCGGTGTCCCCCAAGAGGACAGTAGCCTAAAATCACTTCATCATTGGCTTATTTAAGAGGTCAGAATAAATATACAGGCTCCAATGAGAAGCCACTGATTTCCGTTGACCTGAAGTCAGTGTTCGAAATGTCTGAGATATTTTTTCCAAAATTGCTGTGGTATGCAGTGCTGGGAAACGATAATTTAAAAAATGAACATGTGATTCCCTATATATATAAAAACTAACTCATCTGGCAAAGCGGCGTTCAATTAAAGGGATAGCTGACCCAAAAATTAAATGTCTGTCATCATTTACTCTCTTGTCATTTTAAACCTGTATGACCTTCTTTCTTATGCAGAACACAAAATAAGATATTTTGAAGAATGTTGGTAACTGCACAATGGCAGTACCCATTGCCTTTCATTATTTTTGTGTCCATAAAAAGAAGTGGATGGGTTTCGCCATTGTTCGGTTACCAACATTTTTCAAAATATCTTCTTTTGTGTTCAGCAGAAGAAAGAAAGTCATACAGGTTTAAAATGACAAAAGGGTGAGTAAATGACATTATTTTCATTTTGGGTCAAATATCCCTATATGTGTGTTTAATGGAACATGTTAAATCAAATACTTCTGATGATTTTTTGGTGAAGCACATTAGTGACTCGCATGGTTATTTCTATCTTTGTATTCTCCTTATACCTCAAACAAAAAAGGTGACCAATTTTTTTGCCCTTTTCAAATGTCAGTGGCACATGAGGTGTTATGGCCAGCATAGAGGATAATCAAATAAGCATCTCTCAGGGTTGAATCTGAGCTTCTGCTCCACTGAATCTCAACACGTTCTCTTTCGAGAAGCATAGAATTCATTTATATGGAGGAGGTCCTTGACTACCAAACGCTTAACATCCTCTCAATGTAATTGGATTTATCGCACAAAAACAAACCAATGCTGCAGCAATTGACCACGTTTCTAAGGCTCTTCCATGGCTCTATTGTCTTAGTGTATACACAAACAAACAAAGATGTGATGTGTTAGAGGCATCTGAGCAGGCCACCCAACAAAGATCCATTTGAGCATGAAGGACAGACCCTGAACTGACTGCACTGCAAAAATGTCTTTCTTACTTAGTCTTTTTTCCTTATTTTCCAGTAAAAATGTCTAAAAATTCTTGAATCAAGATTTATTTTCTTGATGAGCAAACTGACCTAAGAAAATAAGTCTTGTTTTTAGTCAAAAAATATGAAATTTCAGTTAATTTGTGCTTAAAACAAGCAAAAAATCTGCCAATGGGGTAAGCAAAATAATCTTGAATTAAGGTTTACCTTTTTCTTAGTCGCTCAATTCAAGATTATTTTTCTAACCCCATTGGCAGATTTTTTTGCTTGTTTTAAGCACAAATTCACTGAAATTTCCTATTTTTTTTACTAAAAACGAGACTTATTTTCTTAGGTCAGTTTGCTTATCAAGAAAATGCATCTTGATTCATTTTAGACATTTTTACCGGAAAACAAGAAAAAAAGACTAAGTAGGAAAGTCATTTTTTGCAGTGTGTTTAGAAAAACACAATTGAGATATTGTTTCTCTTATACAAGATGTCTCAATGGCATCAGGTAACAAAGCAAAGCGACAGCGTCAGACAGTCTTTAAACATTTTAGACGTTCTAAGAGGGAAGAATATGAATATTTTATGGAGCAATCACTTAGCCAAGGTTTGTGTGGTTTTCCTGGGTACTTGTGGATGGATTGTCAACAATACGTAAATAAATATGAACAAACAGAAAAAACACAGTCTGGCAACAGAAATCAATGCACACAGGCTAGGAGCCAGAATCCATCTACTTCCTCTGTGGCAAACCATAGCCCACAATGATTATTCCTCAGAGACAAGAAATAACACATCCTGTATACTCTACTACGGCATCTGTCACATGGCCTAGCGCATCACATCAATGATGTATGAGAAGACGGCATATCGAGAGGTTTATACTGTAGCCATGAAAGATTCATAAATGTCACCTAAAACAGAATATGAACTGCCACCAAAACAAGTGACATTAATGCATCTAAAAGGAAGTGTTTTGTTACCTATGGATGCTGAAGCTTGCGCTATTTTAGACATTTCGAAATGGACTCTTAAAAGATTTTAACCTTAGTACGAGACGCAAGAACACTTTCTCGGATTGCATTCACAAGCTCAGAAATAAAAGCCATTGTGCTTGACAATTAACCTTTCGTTTTGGCCTCTATTGGTTTGACCTTTGAAGGTAAGTGTAAAGGTGACAGCTAGGCAGCTGTTTTCTTTTAATACATCAGTAAACACGTAGAAGCCGACAGGTCTTAGCCCAGCGCTTTTGCAAAAACATCATTTCTAATAATGGTGAATAATTTGACCTACTGACAACATGACATACTCTGTCATGTTTGCTTTGTTGTGACCTCAGTATTAACCTTCCATATGAATTTGAATACAAATGCATGTAGGTAACAGCGCTCACCATCTGAAAATATACAAAATGCATGAGCAAAATAGTGTTCACAATCTATACATAAAAGTGCATAAAAGTATACGTGTAAATATATGTGTAAAACAGCATTTACCATGTATAGACAGTTTCAAAGCAACAACATAAACAACCGTTACTACGCATGCACGCTTGTGTGGCCCAAATGTAACTTCCAGTAAACCTCCGGTCCCTGTAGATCATTTATGAAAACAAGCAAAAGAAATAACAAGTAAATTACATTAGCTAGCCGTCCCACTCTAGTTAAAAAATGTTTAGCCAGTATTATTTTAGGTTCCTAGTAGAAGAAATATTACTTGGCTAAACTTAAATGCAACAAAGTAACACGATGCATTCAACAAATTATTTATTTAATAAAATGAATATACAAAAAATGAATTTAATGCAATTACAATAAAATATGAATTAATATTAATATAAATCGATTAAAATATAAATGTTATATTATTAGCCCCTAGCCAGACCAATCAACAAACACAGACCGGAAGTAAATTTCAAGCCAGGCGCGTGCGTCTGATGAAACCTGATGAAATGGGGTAGAAATGAATATTCAAATGTATTGATTGAGTGCAAAACAGTATCTGAACGTACCCGAAAGCAAACTCTAGATTTATGTTCTGGCATTCCATGTATGTAACAAGACAAAGCCCAAAAGGATAATAATTTACAGTAAAGAACATTAAAAGTCAATGAATATGCACTAATCTAATAATCTTAAAGGGATCCCGGTGAATAGAGAGATGTATGGCTTAATGCGTTGTAATAGCCTTACACTACTAGCATTTGTCGTTAGAAACACATCAAATATTTTCAGTTCTTAAAAAAAACCTAAATGTAATACTCATTTTAGCCTAAGGAGGCGCCATGTTCTTTTTCGAGGACGTAAACTGGTTGCACGCACAGCTAGGCAGCCGAACTAAACACCGACACACTAATCAGTTCTTCAGTAAATATAAGGTTCTGTAGGATAATATATATATACAGTATATATATATGTAACAATGTTCACAGCAAGGAAGAAGGAGGAGGGAACCGGCGAACGTTGAACAACAAAGCTTTAATAAAATAAACAAACAACAAAACGAAAGTAAAATGCCGGCAGCTCCCTCACGGTCGACTGCCGGTCACACATAATAAAAAATAACGTAAAGTCCAGGCCTGGTTCTCTCTCGTCCTTTACTGTTGTCGCTCCTCCTTTTATATAATGCTAAAAGAAGAAAGAAAGAAAATAAAGACGCTATTTGGTGTATTTTCCTACATTTTAATATTGTTTGTCAGAAATAACACAAACACGCATATTAATAACCAAAATCATTTCGAATTTATCATATACACGATGTTTTAGCCATTATACAATGCATTTTATCCAGATTTTGACTTTTTGATGTTGATTTATCAACATCAGTAGCCTAACGTTATTGTCTTCTCTCCCTCGGCCATTAGCTGACGGGGGCTAATATTCACGTGTGCTCTAATACAGAATAAATAACCAAACCGCATGCATTATTATTGTGTTTATCCGTATATTCTCATAATGTATAAAGTATACGATTATTATGGTGGATGCTGATGTCTTAATCTTAAATGTCTCAAAGGCGGTAGTTTAAAGCTATGATTTAATGCACGCTCAACTTGAACAGACGTCTAATACTGAACGCGTTCTTCTTTTATGGCTGGCAGGCTGGCTTGTGTCAAGAGGACATACCGCCACCTACTGTCCCTGTGTGTTTGTATATCTGATCTTATGTTTTACGTGTCATATTTTACTGTTATATATGGAAAACGTGTGTGCTTCGCTGTTGCGAAAGAGAACAGGTTTAGGTCGCAACCATTTGACATCACGGATTCTGACAAAAAAAATGGCGGCCTCCAAGTAAAAATATTTTTTATAATAAGTTAATAAGTTAAATAAGTTTATGAATACTGTGACAGTTACACTGTTTTTTTATTTCACAATTATAAAGTCAGTGCCATTGTTCATATATTAAGCCATACATCGCTCTATACCCAGGGATCCTTTTAATGACCTGTATAGTAATTTTCTAAGATTTCAAGAGAAGACAGCAAGTATGCGGGAACACGTTTGAAAATATATGTGTGCGCACGTACAAACTTCAGAGAAAGCGATGACAAATAAGTATGAATTTTTCATGCACATGTGGGAAATATTCTGTTGGCTTCTTTAAGCCGTGAGAGGTTTCGCTCCGGCTGTGCATCTCCCTGTCTTAATGACACACTGAGATTCGCAACTGTCTGCCTGCTTATCTCTGCTGTCGAGCTGCTTGCTCGAGATGCTCTATAATTCATGGATGAAGAGTCCGCATTGGAGGATCACCATCTACTAACCAGGGATCAGATGTTCAGCCCCTGCTGGCGCGGCGCATGCAAATAAACGCGCGGAAAGACCGTAGCTTTGTGACCAGTGACAAACAACAACAAACACTGTCCTCACAGAGAGGAGAGTAGAAAAGTGGAGTAAAAAGAGCCATTCATTTTAGTCATATCCACTAACATATTAATAAAGGAAGAAGCCAATATCATCAAATATTGATGGCCTCATTCTGTACCAGGAGAGCTGACTTGTGTTCCCGTAGGTTATGGTTTATGTTTTAATATTGAAGAAATGTCCATATCAATATTGGATATGATACTCCCCTCTCTGCATCTTAGCAGTGCTGAGTTAAGCGTTTCGGTGGCATCGCTAGCTGACAGATGGGAATTTCCTTCACTAGCCCTGCCCAAATGTTTCTCGCAGCGGCCGGTGACCTTCACCACGTTCAGACAGTCATTAGGTGGAATTAACAGTGGCAATTACCCTTTCACAGATCACAGGAAGTGATGGTGTGTGACGCCCGCATGATGTCTGAACGTGTCGCCACGAGCATTTAGATGCAATTAGACAGCAGATCTTTCTTAAAAGTAAAGACCTTGGGATAGCTCCCTCAAAACCTAAAATTCCGTCATTATGTATTCACTCTCATGTCATTCGAAATCTGTATATGACTCTTTCTTATGTGGAACAAAAAAGAAGATATTTTGAGAAATTTCTTTGTGTCCATACAATTCATTCTTCAAAATATCTTCTCTTTTTGGGATAACATGAGGGTGAGGGAATGTTAAAATAATTTTCATTTTTGAGTGAAATATCCCTTTAAGTGAAGCAACATTTCACACATGCTTAAATGTGACATAAACAGAGCAACGCTCACGTCTCCAAAGAGAGAAATTTAAACATTGCACCTCATATGATATCTTAAATTAACGTCTTTGAGACAAGTGCAAAAAAGATTAGTCTTCTGAGCATAAAGTATTTTAAAAGTAACTACAAGGGAAAGGTATAAAACACGTCATCTTAAAAAACAGCATACAGGTTAAGCTGCTCTCACCGTGTATGTTGAAAGCGCAAATGCGAAAAGGTGTATATTTGTGTTCGTTTGCCTTTTTCTGCTCGGAGGAGAGCAGAAGTGTTGGGCGAGACGGATCAAACAGCCTGGTAAGAGACTGAAGCATGAGACACGATCTGAGGAGGAAAAGACTTTGATGAAACAGATTTAGACTAATCTATCCTTCTCCTCAGCCTCGACCTGTTATTCTTGCACCAAATGAGATCTTAATCACCATATCGATTACACCTTATTTGTCGGGGAACAAACAAATGATACTTCTTGCATTAAATGGGATCGTTTCAAGGCACTTTTTTAGTGTAAGAGGGGAAGAGGATGAGTGGATAGGGAATAGTTTGTTATATTTTGTATCATACATACTGTGTGTATGTCGAAATGAGGCAGAAATGAATGAGGTCACAGTGTAGAAATGCAACTAAAACCGTGCCCCAGATATTTTTTCATATTAAAAAAATTATATTCCATTAAATTCCTTTCTTTTATTTAGTGTGTTGTAATAACTGGTATTTTAAATATGAAATATTCAATGCAGGTTTGACAAAAAATAAAGCACACTGTGTGTTTTTATGACTTTACAAAAACTTCATAATGATGAAAATGACCCTTAAAATATTGCCCGTTAAAAAAAAAGACATTTTCTGAACTAACCGGAACTTCATTCCCAGATTGTCGAAAAGTGTGTGTGTGTTTGCGTGTGTGACAACATACACCATATGTTTGCACAAGGATTATCCAGTGTCAGCAAGACCCAGGTGAAGGTGGAACATATCGTTTAATGTACAGATGTTTCATCTTCTGTCAAGGGGATCAGTCATGTGCTGAATTCTTTGTTTCTCGGCACCTCATCCAGTTATTCCGGAGCCCTTACTGTGGAGCCTTCCTGCTGCGTCTCACCTTTGAGCTCCTGCATTCTTACTGCCGCACAGGATTCAGTCCAATCCGAGGGCCAGAACAGCTCAGTGCCTTTGAAGTCAGGAGCTTTGGTGGCAGATCAGCTGGTTTCGTAAGAAAAGGTGCCTTTGAAATGCAGCGGCACGGAGGGCGTCTCACTTCTGCGACTCACGTTTTCATGGCCTGACCTGATGGTAGAGCGGAAGTGGGGACCTGACAAGAGCTGAGATGATAGAGCTGGATAAAGAAGGACGCGGTCTCTTGACATGTCTTCACCACAAAACTTCAAATGCTATTAGATTATTAATGATAATCTTAAACTATAATTTATTTTATTATTAAGTTTATTTATTTTATTTAGCCTTGTTGTGCAAGTTCTCTGGAGCTTGTGCAGAGGCAGCAGCTTTTGCCAGAGGGGAACTGGAATCCCCTGGTTGGGCCTGGGTTCTCCTGAGGTTTTTTTTCTCGATCAGAGTTTTGGGTTCCTCGCCACCGTTTGCATACTGTTTTTGCACTATCTGCCTGACCGGGGGGGCTGCTTTAGAATCTTAAAGTTTTACTTAATTAATATTGCATATAGGAATTTATAGTCTGTTTTATTTGACCTGTGCTTCTCTCTCCTTTATCCTAAATGTGTGCTCTCACTGAGCGTGTGCGTGTGTGTGTGTGTGTGCGTACTTGTCTGTGTACGTACGTGTGTGTGTGTGTGTGTGTGTGTGTGTGTGCGTGCGCATCCGTGTGTGTGTGTGTCTCTGTGTCTGTGTGTGTTGGTGCGTGTGCGTGTTGTGTGTGTGGAGTGTTTTGTGTGTGGGTGTGTCTGTCTTCTGTGTTTTCAACCTTTTCTTGTTTTTGCAGGTACAACTTTGATTGTTTTGCTTGTAGTCAATGTGTCTCATGTACAGCTGCTTTGTAACAATGAAAATTGTAAAAGCGCTATATAAATAAAGTTGAGTTGAGTTGAGTTGAGTCACGTTTTACCGTCTCGAGTCAAAGATGTGAGAAAAAGACAGGGGTGCAAAAAGTGAAGCGTTAATAATATAACCGCTTGAAATATACCATCATCAATTTACATTCAAGGGCAGAGGCGCCTCTGGGAGGCAGAGCGAGGCTGGGGAATCGGCAGATAGTGACTTAGTGTAATGATGGGATGGGTCAGCGAGACACCGCTCAAGATGTTACATCTTTCTCTCTTTTTAGCTCTCTGTGTTAGTGCAGAGGTTGCAACAGCAAAAGCCACACATTCCGTGTTCTCATATCGGTTTCGAAGCTGCTTGAGGAAAAGGTTCGCTTAAAATGCAGTCTCTCTCTCCAACTGATTTACTTTATAACGGAACAAAGGGAAATCGGTGCGAGGCAAAATAAAAAAGCCAAGAAACTGAGTTCTGAGAAGTGGGGTACATTTTATCAGTGCAATGTATTCTTAGCTCAGAGCCTTTTTGGTCTCAGATGGTTTTTGCTGGTCCAGCTGGTCGCCCCTGATATTTATGATGTAACTACATGAATAAAAGCATCTACACATTCTAAGGGAACAAAACATTAGGGAAGCAACATATAAACTTTAAATATTTCATTATCTGGAGCCTGATTATTTATTTATGTTTTGTAAAGGTCCTAAAAGCAAAAAATTCATATTTTTTACTGTACGCTTGACATCACATTTAAAGCCTATTTTAAAAGTCGCTTAATACACTACCTAGCATATTCATGACATCATTGCATTGTATTTGCGTTCTTTACAGTAGACAACATCTTTTGGCTTCCGTTTTTGTTGTTAAATATATAAACAAAAATAAAATATTTACTGAATGCAATTTATCACTCCACTGCTCACCCATCCCTTTCGAATCACTATGACTGACAGATGACTAAGATGTCATCACATTTTCGCTTCTTTGCTAAAGGACATAATGTATTTATGAAACGCACTCTGCAGAGCAGTTTGTCTGTTTAGGGCTACTGTAGAAACAACATGGCAAATTTCATGTAAGGGCACCGTATGTAGATAGAAGTAGCTCATTCTAAGGTAATAAAAACATAACACGTCATTATGTAAGGTCTTTATACACCTCTGAAGACATGACCCTGCAAATATTACACATCAGACCTTTAATATGCATAAGGGAAAATCGCTACATTAAAAAAACAAACTCAATAAGCATTGTCCTGAAGATAGTCACATGGTATTTACAGGTGATACTCATTCTAGGTATCCTACTGGTCAAAACACACTACAAGATACAAGACCAACATCCGAAACACAACCTGTGGAGGTATTTTTAGCAGTTTTTTTTACTCCAAAATCTATTCCAATTGGTCATGTAACATAATAGAGTGCAAGGACAGGGACCAAACATGACAGAGAGAAAAAGGGATTACCAACAAAGAGGTCAGATTAAGTCCAGCTAATAAATACTTCCCACTTTTTCTCCCTTAAGGTGTGCACCCCGATAGGAAATCACAACAAGAACTCTTTGGAGGAAAACAATTGAATCTTCTTTTAAAAAGCAATTAATGATTCTTTGAATCAAATGCCTAAAGGTCAAACATTGATTGAATTCCCCTGTTATTGTTCTGCAGTGATGAGAAAGATATCCCGGCAGCCAGTGTTCAGTTTCTGTGAATGTGTGTGCACCTGTACGGTTCTATATGACCTTCACATATAAATCATTTAGGGAAAGACAAATGTTGGAAGTTAAACCATTATGGGGGTGAGCAGAGTTCAGGGTTTTTTACTAGGAAGGATGATCTTTGAGAACAGGTTCCAACAGCACTAATACAATCAGGGATTTGCAGCTGGCATGCTCATGCTGTGTGGTCATTTGTAATCCTTCTATGTCAAATAATGTTTTTTATGATTTGTAGAGACTAAAAGAAGAAATTCTTGTTACAAACTCTAAAAAGCATTATGAGTTAGGAACAGGCATGCCCAGGTGAAAGAAAGTGCACTATAATACACTTAAATGTACTTAAAATGCCCTATTTTACTGCACTAATTTTGTACTTAATATGCAAAAAACTTTAAGTTTTTAGTACTTAAAGTGATAGTTCACCTAAATTGAAAATTATGTAATTTACTCACAATCTTGTCATTTCAAACCTGTATGACTTTCTTTCTTCTGCAGAACACAACAGAAGATATTTTGAAGAAAGTTGGTATTCACCTGGTATTCACTTCTATTATATATGGACACAAAACCAATGCAAGTCAATGGGTACCAGTTAACAATATTCTTCAAAATATATTATTTTGTATCCACTTTAAAGGGTTACTTCACCCAAAAATGAAAATTGTTGTTCCAAATCTGTATACATTTCTTTGTTCTGATGAACACAGAGAAATATATTTGGAAGAATGACAGATTTAGCCCCCCATTGACTCCCGTAGTAGTAAAAATTACTTTATCTCTTTTTTTTGTTCAGTTGAACACGAAAGAAGACATTCTGAAGAATGTAGGAATGTAGCAAACAGTTCTGGGGAACTTTTGACTACCATTGCATTTTTTCCTACTATGGTAGTCAATGGGGGGCTGTATTATTCTTCAAGAAGAAAGTCATTTTCAGTCAAGATGCCTTGAGGGTGAGTAAAACATGGGAAAATTTTGTTTTGCCTGAGAAATATCTTTTTAAGATCAACTGAATGTACCACACATGAACAGAAGTACAAAAAATATATATTTTTTATATATCAAGTATACAATTACACTCAAAAAAAATCACGTAAAAAAACGGATGAAGTACTGGCAGAAAATTACCAGTATTTCCATTTATTGTATGGACATTTCCGTTAATGCTGAAATGTTATTTAATGCAGTGCAAAATGTAAAATACAGATAAAACAACTGTAAAAAATGAATACGGAGAATTCCTTCATATTAATACTGTATATTGTGCCCTGATTTTACAGATTTCTTTTAAGAGTGTAATGTGTGACAATAGAACCCTTCATAATGTTCATAAGTTCATAATGGAAGTGTTCTTAAATAAAGTGTATTTAGTACACTTGTTTTACCTGAGTGTGGTGTTAAACACCTCAAATATCCATGTTAAGTAAATAAAATCTAAGATCAAGTTTGGCCACTGTTACAGATGTTGCACTTTACAAACACTACCATTCAAAATTTTAAGGTCCCTTCACTGAAACATTTCTCCTGATCTTAAAAATCTTTAAATCTGAAGAAGAAGTCTAAAATGTTTGAAATTAGTTTTGTAGAGTAGGCAATACAAAACTAAAAAGTTGGGAATTCATTCAATACTGTTTAACAAGATTAAAAAAATTAAAAACATGGTTGATAGAAGGGTGGCTGATTTGAAAATGCTAAAATACAACATCGTTTATTTTGCCTTTAGTCACAATATAATTACCATAGTTACTGTACATTTGTATTATTCCATATTTTCAGTATGACTGTTCTAAACTCATAAAATGTTGAAAAAATATTCATGAACAATGGGTTTAATTTCAATTCAAAGTTATACATCGCCGCTGTCCTTCCGAAACTACAGATGTCCAAATTCACTTGTTTCTTAGAGAATGGAATAAACACTACTTTTTAAATGATTAAATACTGTGATGTCAAAGTTGACAAGCATTTTTGAATATTTTTTATTGGTTAGATATTTGCAAAACCCAGTGAGAAACATAAAGGCTGACTCATAATATGGCAAACCCCCCCACAAAACATGGAGATATGAGGTTTCAGAAGGACAGCAGCGATAGATTTTCACTAAACAAAACAACAACCCTTAACTTTTGACTGGCAGTGTAAGCATGTCCTATAGGCATCAACATAATTAATACTCTGAAACCCCTTTTACAGTAATCATACCTTCACAAATGAGGACCAACTAAGCTTCTTCATTCCACAGACCATGAGATATATTTGAAAAAAAGGAGCTCTTTTCGCTGATCTGCTAAGGTAGTTGGATTGAAATGGTCTTCACCATCAATTTATAGCCACTTACCGATGAATACAGCAATCCTTATTCAAGCCCACATATGCAATTACTCTTTCCCAAAGACATAAACTAAATGAAATGATTGCTTAGTGCACCACTGCTTAATTGACAAGTCACACCTTACAACAAAGTCAAGCTGGTCTACATTTAGTTTCTTTGCCTTGCATTGCTTGATCAATAAAGATTGCTTTCATAACAAGCCTTTCAACGTCATTGAGACTCAACGTCTGATTGTTTCAATAAACACATGCCCATCTTTCGCCTGGATGTTTACAAGTGATATCATGTGATGCTGTTAATGCACACTCAACCAGGCTGTTCCACTTACAAAAAGCACTCTGTCAAAATGAGGAGGGCTATGAGAAGACTGATGGCCTTCACATTTGCCAAGCGCACCATTAAGGAAATGTTTAGACCCATAAACAAAATGACAAAATGGGCAGCTATAGCCCTTAACAATGCCATAAGGGGAAGGTTACGGCATTCGCCTGCGCTCAAAAGCGGAGCTTGAAACTCTGAGCCTATAAATCTGACCGCGTCAGTGAAGATTGTGACTTTCATCAGTTCCTGTCACCCTGAAACGCACAACGTGACGTCACCTTTGGTGTAACTGTGATTTATGGGAACTGGAGAGTGCAGCCAATGGGCTGTCTCGGAGTCAGCCGCCGTCTCGACATCAGTCACGTCGATGATACAAAAACACAATTCAGTCAGAGTTAGTGTAGTCTCAGATGGCACATCTATTTATTGACCATTTGATGCATTTTGCATACAGAATTGGTATACACTCTCCATATGACCAAATGTAAGCTATCCGAGCCACAGACACTGAAAAATAAAAAATCTAAATCTTTCATTTTTTAAAAAGGTTTAAAAAGTTGTATGATTTAATGTAAAGTAAAAATGTCCTAACTAATGCACCAACCAATGCAAACTTAAAACATATGTACAGCACTTAAGACATACAGATGCTTTTTCAATGTGGTTGAGACCAAAGATAGAAAAGCAATGATCAAGCATGATTCATTCTCACTGAACACAATATGTGAGACAAAGTACATCGGAAAGGTTTGACTTCTTCCTTCAGCAATAGATTCAGACGCCAGACGGAGAATCAATAATGATGTTCTCAATTACAGGAACAGTGAGAGCCCAGAATGAGCGTTCTAATGAGTTACTTAAGCCTCGCGCAGGTCAGAAAGTGTGAGAAATGAAGGAGCGAAAGATGTTGCGGAGAGATAGAAACTCTGCTCATAAATAAGTAGATCAGGATGCTACTTGAAACTAAAGGTTTGATGTGTGCAATCATCACTATTCATTAATCCGTCAAGGTTCAACGCTCGTGCATCATCAAGGTCAATTTAGCTTCTATTGCACGCTCGAGTGGAAGTGTGCTGAGGATGGTATATAAAACAAAACACAACAAATGCCAATTCAAAGTGAAAACTAGCCAGCATGTAGAAAGGATCCATTGAGATGTTGTTTCTCATCCTAAAGTGTATTGATAGTTAAATGCACACACACAATTAAATTCTTCTGTTTTTTTCAGATAATTGAGCAACCATCACATGGATCAAGACCATCTCATGTCTAAATGGTCAGCAGAAAAAAAAGATTGCTTGCTATAAAATAGACTATTAAACTGCACTATTATTTCTACATCCAGTTGAGAATTACTGGAATTACTTTTGCCATTTCAGATTATAGTGGGAACTAAGTGATGTGTATAATGCGACTGATGTAAAAAGTCCTGTCTTCAACCCAGGTTAATATGCAGAGATGATTCACTTTGCTATATACTGCCTATAGGCATTTACCATCTACATTCTATATGGAAGTGACTGATTTTATCGCTTATAGGGAGTTACTCCATATGACTTAATGCTCATAAAGACACAGTTAATTTTAGCAATGATTAATATTTATCTTACTTTTTAATTCTTTCATTCACAGCAATGCATCATGGGATTACACTCTCGCTGGTGTTTTAGAAACAGGGTATGTTATAAAAGACAGCATAACCATGCCTTTGCATCTGGAGAACATCTGCAGTATGATGCCTTAAAATGATTTTGGGGCTTTAGAGTTTGAATACTGACTGCCATGGAAAGATGTCACCACCCATCATTTCTCTTCTCTTCCAAGAAAACTGATTTGTTTCCCTGTGTGAAAATCACGGTGTTTAGTGTCAGAGAGGGCGAGAGATTCTGACAGCTTCAGTTGGCATGTCAGTGTAATAGATTGAAAGGTCAGGATGATTACGCTCCCACCACCAAAGTGGCAGCTTGGTTAAGACCTTCAAAAAAGATGAGGCCAAAGCAAGTCTGATTGCATCACTTACTGACAAAAAAAAGAATAGTTTTGCTTCTTAAAATATCAATTGCCATTTAGGGTCATTTGTGTCACGGTCTGGCGTGAAAGAGAACCCAAATGCAGGCAGGCAGTGAAGGGGTTAATGAAACACTTTATTACAAACAAAGAACAAAAACGGAAACTAAAACACACACAATGGGGAAAAACTAAACTGAGAATACTATGGTAAAACAAAAACTTCCCACGAGGGGGCAAGACAAAACAAGGTAAAAATAACAAGAATAATCTAAACAAATACCAACACTAGACGGGGAGCAGGAACAGAAGCAAGACACGAGACTGGGTAGAAACAGCACGAACAAGGCACACATGGACCGAAGGAAGACATCAATGCAGGTAAGCACAACGAACGTACACAATACAATCCACGAGCAACTAGACAAAGAAACAAGAGGGTATATATAGGAAAAACAAACGAGGGATAATGACACAGGGCATGAGAGGGTAATGGAACACGGCCGGGAAGTAATACGGGAAACGAGAGGGGCGGGGCCAATGACAAGACACTGGAGAGAACGCATATTATTGTCAAAAGGACAATAATATGTTTCTCTTCACACATAACCAAAGACTTTGTCATGGCTCTGCTACAGGACCAAGAAAAACATGACTAAATGAAGCAGAGCCATGACACATTTGGACTTTTAACTGTAGTGTCTATGAAAAGTTTGTAAACAACTGATTTTTTATTTTTGGGTTAGCTAATCCTTAAAGGGATACTTCACCCAAAAATGAAAGTCTGTCATCATTTACTCACCTTCGAGTTGTTCCAAATCTGCATACATTTCGTTGTTCTGTTGAACACAGAGAAAGATATTTGGAAGAATGCTTATAACCAGACAGATTTTGCCCCCCATTGACTCCCATAGTGGGAAAAATTACTGAATTTTTTTTTGTTCAGTTGAACACAAATGAAGACATTTTGAAGAATGTAGGAAACAGTCCTGGGGCCCTTTTGACTACCATTGTATTTTTCCTACTATGGTAGTCAATGGGGGGCAAAATCTGTCTGGTTATAAGCAGATTTATACATATTTGGAACAACTCGAAGGTGAGTAAACCAAGTCAGAATTTTCATTTTTGGTTGAAGTATCCTTTTAAAAGGAAAACAAACATATTCCAGAGCACGGCATACCTTGGGTTTACATAAAGTATTTCATGTGAAATAATTCACACAATTGATGTGAAATTAAGCTCCATTTTAACGTATAATCTTCCACAATAGATGTGTTTTATGTAATTATTTGCAGATAAGTTTAGATCACTTGTCTACCCCGTTCTAAATGTGCTTACATAACACATTTATTAGATTGTTGTAATTTGTTTTAGTGCAAACATGCCTCCTTTCTACGTAAATAAGGGTCATTACATAAACACAACAGATTTATTACAATTAACAATTAATGTGGCACTATTAGCCAGAGAAAACTATGAAGCTGTAATGGTAAATTAATATTTGTTTAAAAGGTTCGTTGTTGTTCATAATCACAGCAGCAATAATTGTGAGCCATACAAACTAATCATTTTCGTTACACTAACAAGTGCTTAATAGATGTTAAAATGTTTTCAAAGGCAGCAATCAGATGTCAAATACCATGCTAACTGGTGAAATGTTTTCTAAACCAACTGAAAATAAAGTAAATGTAATTTTCACTTAAGGGGAACCACTGAAATTGCCACGAATCACTATATGTGTACTTTATTGTGAACAGTTCTGAAAAACAAAGAGTCTATTATAGTCTATATTGTGAACAGCAGATACTAAGTGATTAAGAGGATACTTTCTGATGCATCACCTAGATTGACAATGCCAATAATGTGCGCTGTGGTGATACTGACACTAGATTTACATTCACTGTATGTGTGATTAGTAGAGCAGCATTGGTGCTTGTTCTTTTCAGGTCACTGAATGACAGATGAGTTTAATGTAAGGGGCTGGACAAGCCTCTGAATATTGATGGGGGCAGAGAACTAGTTAACCTTTCTGAAAGCAACAAGATCTCAATTTTTGTTGCTTCTGCGTGTGCCTGATCGTTTGACATATAAATAGGAGATTATAGATTATGAGTTCAACCATTGTTTTGGATTTTCAGTTGCTGACAGCAACGGCATTTGGGCAAGCCGGAGCCAAAACAAGAGTCTGTCTATCTTAAGTAAAGTAATACTATCAACTTCATTATGCGATTGCCTCTTAATTTGCTTTCTTATTGATTGATCACATATTTTAATAGATATATCTTCACAATAATTTGATGAATAACAGCTTCAAAAGAAATACAGACATCAAAATTATACAGACATCCCTTTTAAAGGGATACTTGACCCAAAAATGAAAATTCTGTCAACATTTACTCGCCTTCGAGTTGTTCCAAATCTGTATAAATGTATTTGTTCTGATGAACACAGGGAAAGATATTTGGAAGAATGCTTATAACCAGACAGATTTTGACCCTCACTGACTACCATAGTAGGAAAAAATACAATGGTAGTCAAAAGTGCCCCAGAAATGTTTACTGTCCTACATTCTTCAAAATGTCTTCTTTTGTGTTCAAAAGACCAAAAAAAACAATAACGTATTTTTTCCTTCTATGGTAGTCAATGGGGGGCAAAATCTGTCTGGTTATAAGCATTCTTCCAAATATCTTTCTCTGTGTTCATCAGAACAAAGAAATTTATACAGATATGAAACAACTCGAAGGTGAGTAAATGATAACAGAATTTTAATTTTTGGGTGAAATATCCCTTTAAAGGTCCAGTGTATAAAATTTAGCGGCATCTAGTGGTGAGGTTGTGTATAGCAACCAACGGCTGACTCCACCGCTCCCCCCTTCCTTTCGAAGCACTACGGTAGCTAACAAAGGACTAAGATGTCATCACATTTTTGCTTCTTTGCCAAAGGAGATATCATATTTATGAAACACGTTCTGTAGAGCAGTTTGTCCATTTAGGGCTACTGTAGAAACAACATGGCGAATTCCATGCCGTGTATGTAGATAGAAATAGCCAATTCTAAGGAAATGAAAACATAACCCTTCATTATACAAGGTCTTTACACACCTCTGAGGACATAGTTACTGTATGTATATTATATATTGCATTTCTGTCAATAGATCCTCCAAAAAATGACACACAGCACCTTTAAATAAACTTCAGTCAATTAAATTCACAAAATTCTATAAAAACACAACTGTGATGCCACACGCAATAGCAAATTTCCCCTTTCAATATATAGCCAAAAAAAAAACACACCATTCCCTCCTCTTCTACTATCTCAGTCATCAGTTTCATATCTCACCTTTCCCTCTCCGCCACTTCTCCCAGAAAACAAATCATTTTTGAATGAATTCATTCATTCATTTTTTAAAATCAGATTCCCTGAGCAGAGAGCTTGTAACAAAAGCTAAGGGCCTGTTTAATAATGTAGGTGGTGACCTGCGTGCTATTGGAGACAGTATGATTGGATATTACATTCAGTGGAGGAAATGTCAAGATCTGGGATTTCTCAGAGAGGTGTGCGACCCCAGTTATTAGCAACAGATGCTCTGAAAACTACAAATGTCAGTGGCTGGGGATCCGGAGCACTGGGAGCTGGAGACGAACGATTAAAGAGGACCAGCCGAGACAGGACCAGCAACACAGACACATCAGATCTGACCTGTGTTAATGAGAGGGCACACATGAATGGAGGCTGGAGGTGGCCAGTGGGCACTGACTTTTTCTGTCCTACACCTGGGATATGAGCCCTCCTGAAAAGAGCAGCATAAACGAGATCTCCTATCCTGGATACATTTTCAGCAAGTTTAGTTGTTCCCAGCACGACTAGCTGACATGGTTTCTAAAACCACCGACATAAGCCTGACTTCTGAATAAGAGATATCAAATGAGGTGTTTGTAAGATACCAAAGGGATGGATGCTATAAAGTACATCATTCCTTGAAACAGTGTTGTATTTGCTTTAATATTTATTTATATGTGAATCATTTGCATAACTAAATGTATGTAAAATATTACATTGCACAAGGCGCATTTCTTCAGCCACGTAGCACTTCCATATACATTTACATTAATTTTCTTACAACAACAGGCTCAGAGCAACAAAAAGTCTGGGTTTTTTATTCCAATAAATCTGTTAAGATTTTAAAAGAGGCTTGTTAACAAGTATTCAAAAATCCCTGTACGTGATTCATTATTAATCTGGTAAAAATCTAATGCAGTACAAAAGTACAGAAATACTCAGCATTTTCTCTGGTACAAGCCAAAGAAGTTATTAGAATGCATCTGTAGGTCTTACATGCTCCATAATTCAATTTGCTTTTAGCTTTTGAAATTCAACTTCTTTTCGCAAACAGGTTGTTGCTGGCTCGACTAATCTGCAAGATATAGAACGTTTTGTGCCACATCCTGCAATAATCATCTCTCCTCCGTCCCATCTGTTCTTCATCATCAATATAGCATCCAAGATTAAATTCACTCAGTGTTGATTCACTGACGCCTAGCTGATGATATTTTGCTGTTTACAGGGATGTAACAATTAGATATCCGTCTTATTTTCATTGATAACACATAGCCGGCTCACCGGTATCTACGGGGAGTTAAAATGCCGATTAACTTCTTGCTGTGTAATGGTGTCAGAAATCCTTTAGCGGTGTTTTGCATAAGAGCACGGGGTAGTGAGGAGAGATTTTATTTGAAATAATCTAGCAGAAAGGTGATTTAGGCCTACAAGTGTTCAAATTCAAATATGAATAAGGCCAGTCTTTGTGTCCTATACTGTACAGCCGTGGAAAAAATTAAGAGACCATTCCGAATTTTCATTTAATCAGCTTTTCTAGATGTATTGTGGCCATGCAGTCCAGTGTCTGTTGAATTTTAACAAAATCAAACCTCAGGAGTGACAAAGTCATCCAACAGCAATGTGAAAGACTAACAGCACGACAAGACACACAACAAAATCAAACTGTGATAAAAATGTACAAACATTACTGTTAATTAAAAGTGAATATGAACTTGTTTTCTTTGCAGTATTTGAGGTCTGAAAAAATACAGAGCATCCTTTCTATTATTTTGACCTGTTTCTCCGGTTTTCATTTTCTGCAAATAGAAACTATAATTGTATTTGAAATATTGAGAGTAGTTCACAGAATGAAACAAAATTGACCATTTTACCAAAACATATACCTATAAATAGTAAGTTCAGAAAAAAACTAAAAATCATTTTGAAATGGTGTCTTCATTTTTTACGCGGCTGTATAATACTCAAAAGTGAAGCCAATGTGCTACTAAACTGGACACGGCCCAGCCCGAGTTTAATTTAGGATATCACAGGTGAGAGTGCTTTCAGCTTGTTTTCACAGCAGCACGCATCTTTTCTTAACAGTGTTGTCATGCTTTGAACTGAAGTGTGTATAGTAGAGGTGACTGAAAGTCCACCTATGAATAAAATGAAAAAGCAAGTTTAATCTCACTGTTGGAACAGCTGTTATTATGTTTCCATTTAAGTGTATGTGTGTTTGTGCATCTAAATGATTTAGAAATCATTACTGTTTGTGTTGGTTTTTAATGCATTGTTGCATGTATTTGTGTGTACAGCAAAGGACAGCAAAGAGTCAGCATGCATGTGTGTACATCTGAGTTTAGGCTTGTTCTTAATGGCATTTTAATGTAGGTATCTAATGCAGCAAACCAAAATCAAAGCATGTGTTAGGGGTGTATGACTCAGATTAAATAAATTATGCATATACTGTATTTATTTCAATAGATCAGATGGACCCTGTGTGTAAATTAATGTGTATTTGTTATTTGCAAAGCAACAAAAAGTTGACCGCAGTTTAATTTCCACAGCTAACTGTATTGTGTATTACATTTACATTTAGTCAGGGCTGGTCTGGGAAGAAAAATCTGCCCTATACGTTAGTGGCCCACCGGGAAAATGCCCGGTATGCCAGATGGCCAGTCCGCCCCTGCATTTAGTCATTTAGCAAACGCTTTTATCCAAAGCGACTTACAAATGAGGTAAACAATGGAAGCAATTGGAACAACATAAGGACAACAAAAAGCATAAGCGCAGTAAAACTGGTCTCATATAGCCTACCACAGTAGACAAAGCTACGCTTTTTGGGGGGGATAGAAACTGTAGAAAAGAAATAGAAGTCATAACTAATCGGACAGGTGCTGACGGAAGAGATGTGATTTCAGCCAATTCTTAAAGATGGCTACAGAATCTGCTGATCTTGTAGCAGCGGGCAGAACCTAGGGATGTCATGTATATGGAAAAGAGCAACGGTCCAAGCACTGAGCCCTGAGGAACCCCTGTATTGAGATGTTGGGACTCAGAGACCTCACCTCTCCAGGATAATCTAAATGACCTACCTGAGAGAGGTAAGACTTGAACCATTGTAACACCATTCCAGAGACACCCATAGCCTTGAGGGTTGACAGGAGGATGTGGTGGTTAACGGTGTCAAAGGCAGCATATAGATCCAGTAGGATGAGTACAGATGAGTTAGAGGCTGCTCTCGAGGCTAGACTCAGGGCTTCAATGACCAAGAGCAGCTCAGTCTCGGTGGAATGACCGCTCTTGAAACCAGACTGGTTGCTGTCCAGGAGGTTGTTCAACGTGAGAAAGGAGGAGAGCTGGTTTAATACAACACGCTCAAGAGTTTTGGCAATGAAGGGGAGGAGACATACCGGTCTGTAGTTATACTCTTCTATAGTAATCTAACAGTGCAGGATTAAGAGATACGGGCCTCTTTGAAGACTGAGGGAAATGTACCAGTGGTGTGAGACGAGTTGATGATGTGGGTCAGAGCAAGAACAACCGATGAAGAGATGGCCTGGAAGAGATGAGTGGGGATGGGATCTAGCGGGCAGGTAGTTGGGTGGTTAGAAGAAATGACCTTGGAAACGTCATCTTTCAGATAGGAGAGAGAAAGAGGGGAGCGAGCATATGTCGGGGGTTTGGGCGTGTTCAAGAGGCGGCGGCACAGAGAACTGACTGCCAATGGTGGTCGTTTTCTTAACAAAGAAATTCGCAAAATCATCAGCTGTTAAGTCCGATGGAGGTGAGGGGGTAGGCAGGCAAAGAAGAGCAGTGAAGTTTTTAAAGAGAGTACAAGAGTCAGGCGAGTTGTTGATTTTAGCGTGGTAGTACTGAGTTTTCACAGCAGAGACATCAGCAGAGAAAGAAGAGAGGAGAGACTGATAGAGACAGAGGTCAGCAGGATCTTTAGATTTGCGCCACTTTCTCTCAGCAGACCTGAGTGTGGCGCGATGCTCACAGAGAACATCAGATAACCAGGGGGCAGAAGGGGATGCTCTGGCTGGCCTAGATGTAATTAATTTTATTAAAATGTTATTCAGTTGTGGTTTGGAGTAATTTGATTATGTCGTGGGTTGCAAAAGCTGGCCAAAACTTTTGTTTGCTTTGCAGATACTGCTGTTCTCTACATCGCTGTACTACACATGCACAAAACACCTTTGATGTTGAGGGATAACACTGCTGCATAAGCCATATAAAAGAGCCTGTCCAACATGTCCTTGATGTTTATCTGAGACCAATGAAAGATGCTGTGCTTGAATACTGACAGAGCAACAGTAAGAAAATAGGCAGAGTTGAAGCTTTGGCAAGGAGGCCTGACTTCAAAGTGCCGATGAAAGCTTTGCAGGTGTGGACTGCTTTCCCACAGAGGGTTTGCTCAGCATTCCAAATGCTCTAGATCTCTGCTCTCCAAGAAGACCCAAAAGAGCCAAAGTGCACAGACGGGTCAAGATCTGGCTCCTAACCTGGAAACATGATGAAAGATGCCTAAATAAAGAGATTTTCTCTCAAACGTTTTAGATACAAAGCAGTGCCTAAAGCAGAAAAAAATGAAAAAGCTTTGTACTGTAGGAAAGGGAACTCTTTATTATTAGGATATCTTTTCTTTTGTGATATTTATTCGGTTTAAAGGCATAGTTCACCTAAAAAAATTTAGATTTAAACTTTTTATAACATGGGACTGATCATGAGCCATGAACCTGAATTTAAACTTATATTAAAAGCCGGATGGCCAATTCAATAGAAGTATACATGAGAAGGAATATAGAGCAGCTTATTGCATGTGATATTAACCCTCCTGTTATGTGCAAGTTTTATGAAAATGAAAATTCTGTCATAATGTATTCACCCTCTTGTCATTTCAAACCTTTATGACTTTCTTTCTTCTGCAGAACACAAAAGTAGATTTTTGAAGAAATTTGGTAACCGAACAGCGCTGGCACCCTTTCATCTCTATTGTTTGAACACACAACCAATACAAGTGAAAGGGGGCCAGGTAAACAACATTCTTCAAAATATCTTCTTTTGTGTTCTGCAGAAGAAAGAAAGTCATACAGGTTTGAAATGACAAGAGAGTGAGTAAATGATGGCCGAATTTTCATTTTTAGGTGAACTTGAAGTGTTTTTGTCCTTTTGTACTGCATTTACAGGGAATTTAGAACATTTGTTTGAGAAAAGAGGTACAGATATCAACCAGAAACTGAGGATGATGCCATAATAAACCAACAAAAATGTGTAAACATTTAATGGCAAAAAGACAGTGTGGCCTAGTAGTTAAAATAACAAGGTGTTACCCAAACAATTACAGGTTGTAAGGTAGCTTTAGATCTATACCTACGCCCCCATCAAGACACTGCTCCAGGAAAAAAAAACTTAGCAACTGTTCTCTGATTTAAAAATAAAGTTGCTTCATGCCATAGAAGAACCTTTTTGTCGAAATGGTTCCTTAAAGAACTTTAAACGTCCGAAGAACCTTTAAGATTGTTTGTGGGAAAAAAAGGTTCTTCAGATTACAAAATGGTAACAAAGAGATGGTTCTTTAAAGACTTTGATTGAATGGTTCTTGTGGAACCAAAAATGGTTCTTCTATGGCATCGCTGTGAAGAACCTTTTTATTTTTCAGAGCGCAGGGGGCTTTTAACTGAATTCAAAGATTAGGTGTCATTTTACTTAAATTCCCTGGGAGAGTAAAAATAGTAACAATGATCTGATTTTTGACATATGGTTAAAATATAGAGCTTTAAAATTAAAGTGGGTGGAATAGCACAGATAATCCGGTCTTGGGAGAATTTAATGGAAAGCCTTACTTTAGTGTAAGATCTTTTTCTCTTGAGAAAACCATAGATGCAGCTATTGTACATGAATGCTACTGTTATATTTAGCACACAGATGGTAACAGTAATCATCATGCTAATTTATGTAAATCTCTCACTTGATACAATCACTTGATGTGACTTAACCTTTAACCTCATCTCTGTTATACATTCTAAGTGTCATAAAAAGGCAATTACATTTTACTGCCGGCCTGCCCCCAGTGTCATTACAGAAATAAGCTTGTATTATGATACAGAGTGAAATGTATTGCTGAAAACCTTTACCGACCGAACTGATCAAAATAAAAAATACAGGCATTTTAAATGAGTTCTAAAAGAGGTTGGATGGTCACATCAGAACTGCTTTCTGAAAAGATGACAGTAAACCACAGTAAAATGTTTGAAAAGGTTATCCTCTCCAAAATATAGTTTGACATTAAAACATCAGCGCAAAAATGACTCTGATGTGATGAAATAACAGTTGTACAAGCCAACAGTAATTTTGAATAGCTTTTGTACAAAGATAGCCTATATATATATATATATATATATATATAATATATACTATATATATATATATATAATATGTAATACTATATACGATATATATATATATATATATATATATGTATATACTGTATATACTGTATATATATATTACAATACATTTTTACTATGGTAAATATATTTTAAAGCCCCTAAGCCCATCCCTAACAACAGCACAACATTAAAAAATATGCAATGTAAATAAATGTGTAATCATTTTTTAAATAAAATTACACTGTAATATTACCCCATACAACACAAACTAACCCAAATCCTTTAATAATAAACAGTATAATAAAACTTTTTTTATTGTTATTTGTTGCAGTAATTATCGTTTGAGGACACATTTAACCCCTTATGTGACACAACTGGTGGCAATGACATTATTAATATCACCATATTATAGACCACTTTTGGTTGTGACTCTTTAAACTATGTTGGAAGAGAATACATCAAAAGCTATCGCATAGCTTCAGAAGACTTTTTGTATTCTAAGAATTAAATTGGTTTTGAAATGACTAAGTGAGCAAATGGTGACAGTTACGTTTTTGGTTATACCGAATAATTCTGAGTCCCCTGATAAAGTTTAAAAGGAACCACAGTGACATTTAAATGTCATTTGAATACAGTACAACAGTTAAGTTTTGGTGCTGCAGGATAAAATATTCCTTATGAAAGTTTGTTGATTTAACTTGTGAAAGTTTTAGAAATCAAAGGAAAATGATCACATACTGTATATTCTAATAGAGGTCAAATTTAGGCAAAATTACATTGGATTCTTTTGTCTTTAGAGAAAAATGGGGAATATTTGTTAACTATTAAACTACTAGATTTGAAGTGTATTTTTTGTGTTTTAAACCCAAAATGGAATAAGTAGATGTTACCCAGTTAGTGACAGTCAGGTTCAGTGCCCATTCACTTTTACTGCGAGGTAAAAAACAACATCAACATACTTCAAACTGCATTCCACAGAGTAAAGAAAATCATACAGGTTTAAAACAAAAGGATGTTTAGTCAATTATTATTATTTTTTTGGGTGAGCCATCCATTAAAAACATCTTGCTGAGTAATAATAATTTTGATGTATACTAGAGAACATATTAAGTAACCTGCAATGGTTTCTGAATGTGTGATGGGAACCCAGCTCCTGTGCCTGCTTCCGTGTGTCCTGACGCTGCAGTTCTTCTGCTGTTCAGTGGGTGGTAGCAGAAACTCCTTTGACAGCTCCTCTCATTTTAATAGGCAGGACCATACAGGGAATTTCAAAGCCCACCCTTGACCTTTCAGTCACAGAGACAACAAACAACACAGCAGGGGAGGAGTACCGCTACATCTCCAGGGACGTCTTTTTATAAAACAAACCTATTTCCCTAACTGCTTCGTGGAGGAGGCAGAGCAGACAATAACTAACACTGTGTCATGTCTCATGCTCATATGTTAGTCAGCTGATACTATTGTGCTCCACCAGCAGCTTCTGATGAATTTCAGGACTTAAATACCTTGTGTATGTGTATTACAAATATTACTGCTTTACAGAGGGTAACGTACACATCATAGGTTTGTTGATGGCAGAATACCTTAATTTTTCTGTTCTGAAAATGAGCTTTTTCAATAACCGAGGATTTGAGTAAATGGTTTAAAAATAGTGATAAGTGATACAATTTCTACGTTACAAAAATGTTGTCTCTTGTTACCTTAAGCTTTTATCTTTATTCAACACTGTCCTATTAGGATTTTGACTTTCATCAGCTGAAAATTAACTAAGTGGATCATAATACAGAAGATTTTACAGGCCATTGCATTTATAGACAATATCACACAGAGTGGCCAACAGACATATGGCTGTTTAATTCATAACACATGTGACCAGCAAAAATTATGCTTCATCATAATATGCAGTCACCCGGTGCAAACAAAAAGTGTTACAAACCCCAAAGAAATGAAACAATTGCTGTGCTCAAATGCTTCTCCGAGTCGATTAGCACCACAATCGATCACCACTCTATTAACTCATTTTAATAGCCTTCATTTGATTCTCATCCTCCAAATGATGAAATCATGAATAATAGCTTCATTAATTGTGATCACTATTCAGATTTTACGAACCAATTTTGCTGCGTCATTACCTACCCGTTGCCATCGATTAGAATGTAACGCACACACAACAGCCTCGCATTTAATTGGGTCGGTTATTATTTATATGTAAATATATTTTTATATTGCTGATTTTATCGGTCCACGTCTGAAAATAAGTGTGTAGTGTTCGTGTCTTACATCTGCTCGCAAACATTCACAACAACGCTGGTGATATAATTACAGCAGGTAGTCTTCAGCCTGAATAATAACTTTATCTCTCGCGGTGCAATAACAGTCTAATGGATTTTCCCCATGAACCCTGTTAAATGAAAATGATTATGTAAATAAATACATCTTTTAGACAGGGGAACTTTCATTAAGGTTTCATTAAGATGGAAAAATGCACAGTTTCGGTTCAGAATGTCTTAATCTATACGGTTGCAGAATATATGCCGCTGTGGCATTTCTACACCTCCCTGGCAGGACTTTAAAACCTATTTGTGCCCAGTGGGTTCAGAGTTCAAACTCAAAGCGAATCCAATCACTTAATGGCTAAGACTGGGTGATTCACAAGAAGGGCAGGCTAATTTTGACAGTGTACATAATATTGATTAACACAGACTGATGAAACTAATGGTTTGTACTTCAGCATCAACATCAACATACGGCAACGTTCAGACTGAAACGATCTACAGTACCTGAGTTATTTCCTAACACTCACTATATTACAGATGAAGCAGCTGAATCATGCAAATATTTCTGAGTTTTTGCTTTACACGACCCTGCAAATAAACTCTTCAGGCCCGCACAGTTCATATATGTTTCAACACAAACCTTACACTTTTGTAAACTGTCGGCCTGTTTATGCAGATATTTTATGAGTCTATTTAATACTTGAATAAAAACACGAAATTGCACATTTTAGCTGTGTATAATTTCAGATAGAGCTCACATGCTTTTTTCCAGTTGTGTAAGTGTAACCTATATAAATCACACTTTGCTGTAAGCAGTGTTGGGTAAGTTACTCTGAAAAAGTAATTAATTACTAGTTACTAATTACATATTCGATAACGTAATTAGATTACTGTACAAGTTACTCTCTTCAAAAAGTATTTAATTACTAATTACTAATTACTTTCTATATCCTACATCAACCTTGACGAGTTAAGTGATTCAAGGATAGACATGAAACGGCTCTTTTAATTCATTCAAATAAATAATATAAAACTACATAAAGTATTATTAGGGCTGTGCCGATAAACGATATCATATCGAATCGCGATAGAATGTATTTCAAAAACGATGATAAGCTATTGGCATTTTGACTCGATATAGATTAATTTTAGTCGTAACAGAACGCAGAAATAAACGCAACAACAGTCAGTCAGCGTGCAGCTTTTATCATGCGCGTCAAAGTACAAAGTCCATTTCATACTGCACTTGGCAAAGAAAACTCGACATGAGGAGGAAAGCATTACTGGAAGCAGAAACAAAGGTGAAACTAACCTCGAGTTGTCATCACGCGGTTTATCAAGTGTCTTATTTTTTCCGCAATCGCCGGTTAAACAAAACAAACTTGAGGCGCAATTGCAAGCGAGTTACTTCGAAACTCAAGCACAAACGTTTTTATATCCATCGTTAACATATCTGCTAACATGAGCTGGTGCATATGAAACAAACCAGCGCAGCCCTGTACAGATCAGAGATGTAATGAAGTGAGTTTGTGTGCACATTAAAATATTGAACCTTGTATGTAAGATGCTTGCATGATTAAAGAAATGTACTACAGTTTATGTGAGATGTCTTTAAGGTTCACTGAATACATTGAATGAATCCCACCAATCGAGCAAGACATTATTGCAGCGTTATGTATGTGCGCACTGTGCAGGTGCTGAGCCAATAGCGTTCGAATGTACCAGTAACGGAGCCCTTTCATTGGTTGAATGTACTGAACGAACACTCCCTTTACTTAACGAGTCAATTGAGTCAAAATGAGATTGAATGAACTGGTCCAGCTGTTTATGGCCTAATATCCTCTGTGTTGCAACAGTGCATTCATTTAATTGAATTTTAACTGGTTAAAGGTTAACTTTTGTTAATAAACTGTATTTAAAATAGATTCTTTTAAATACAGTTTTTTAATTAAATATATATCGAAATAAATATCGTTATCGATCAATATAGAAAAAAACTATCGAGTTTACTTTTTTGCCATATCGCCCAGCCCTAAGTATTATTATTAATTACAAATGTGAGAATTATACATTAACGCACGGATTTTAAAGTTAGACTTTGAATTTTGATGTCAATTCCTCTTCTGCACACACACATATTCCACAAAGTATTTAGTTTAATTACATCAGAAGTAACTGTAATTAAATTACAGAAAAAATAAGAGTAATCCCTTACTTTACTTTTTCAAGGGAAAAGTAATTAAATTACAGTAACTAATTACTTAGTAACTAGTTACACCCAACACTGGCTGTAAGTACAGTAGACCAAAGAAATCGCCCTTAAATGTAAAAATAAGATGTTTGTTACCTCACCCAGAATTTTTCAATGGATTCAATTTAACAGAGTTGCAGTGGTAGTGACAACAAAGGCCATTTATGGAAGTCGTGCCACTCGGCGGCCATGTTTGCAATGCCTCTGGGCAGCTATTTACGTCATAGCAAGTCCAAAGTCCTATCTACTTGAATGGGGGATCACAATTAAACAGCATATTTCCGATCAATAATTAAACATGACATGAACTGTCTCATAACTTTGGTTTGCTAAGCTTAAATTGCGCTAAAAATCACCTTTTTCGAGGTCACCTCATCTATTGCGCTTGCACACAGGCTGGCAAGCGCCTCACGACAGCCCCGCCCCAGAGAATCGTCAGTCTTTTATTAATTTGACGATTGGCTCACTGGAAAACGGGACTTTCTTTGCTAGAGCGGCCATATTGAGCGTTGCATTCCTCGCCATTCACTGTAACGGCAGTGGAGCATCTTGTTAATATTAAAATCTTTGGTGAGAAGTAGAGACAAAAAAAACCCATAACATATAACAAGTAAGCTGCTTGCATATTAACTCGCTTACTACACGGCTACTTGCCACATCAGAAAAAAAACTGGACATGAAATATGATTTAGAAATATTTTATTAGCTCATTTTTACTGAATGCAGACCTTTCACGAATAAAAGCCGTTTATGTTTTAAGGTAAGAAACAACGTTCAAATGTCACGAACAGGCAATTTGGTTTAATCATCTGTAAATATAATGTCTTATATGTTACTAAAAGACATATTTATTTTTTGTGTAATATTAAACTGTACCTGTCAAAATGATTTGCAGCATCCGTGTACTGTGTGTTATTAGTTTTGAGCGGTTGTTATCTGGGAATAAAGAACCTGCAAATGTCACGAATGGCCAATCAGAATCAAGCATTCCAACGAGCCGTGTAATAAAACATATTAATGTATGACTCCAGTGTAGAAAATTGTGTGCATTTATTATTATTCTACTTCACAGCCACTCCATACAGTCACTTGTTCCTTAAAATCAACATTTGCTGTATGGAAGAGTTGTCAAAATAACAGAAATTTCTCATTTCAATTAGTTTTTCTTCCTCTTGACCTGCTGCGTTTACCGTCTGCTAATTTTGTAAGACATGACAAATATTTGAGTTTCTCCTTATGAATTAATATTTGAAATCGGATTATTGTTTTATCCTTTCTGGTTTACTTTGAATCAATATTAATTTCAGCAGACTAATTTTGCATTTTAATTACTGAATATTTTGTTGTCTCCACAATCAACATTGAGGTAAAACTTCTGTCAAATTAAACACTTATACAGTTGTGGTCAAAAGTTTATATACACCTTGCAGAAAATGTTGAAAATGTAAGAAAAATAAGAGCAGTTATATGCAAGTTATTTTTCATAACAGTTTACAAAACCTTTTTTAACTCAGAATGATAACTAAATTAGTAAAAAATATATATGCTTTGTAATAGTTGTTAAAGAGTTTCTTGTTTGATCTGAGCCATTCAACTTTCAGATCCTTCAGATACCTTTTCAGCATCTTCTAAATATTTGACATTTGTTCATCAGTGTCTGTACGAAGTTGAGATCCATCTTCACACTAGGACAATTAAGATACTCATATACTGTACAACTATTACAAAAGATACAAACATTCCCTGATGCTCAAGAAAACAACACAATACATTTAAAAGTCAGGATATTTGTATGTTTGGACTGGGTGACTTAAGCTTCAATTGATATTATTTTGTTAATTTGTTTCACACCCCAAAAGCTACACAATAAATACATGTTACCAGAAGACAAAACAGCAACAATTGACACCAATTATAATTTTCAGAGGTTTACACACACCTGACTTTAAATTGTAAAGGGCAGTACTAAATTAAAATCCAACCTTAATTTTCCAAATTCCTCTTTTTTTCGTACATTTTCCAGATTCCGCAAGGTGTATTTAAACTTTTGACCACAACTGTACATTGCACACTATAGTGTAAAGAATCTCTAAGATAGTTAAAGTTGAGTGAGCTTTCAGCTGCAAGGTCATCTCCCATGTCAAAGACCATGTGAGGTCAGTGGGCATCAGCGATATTCTGCATCCATTCGATACATTCCGTGAAGGAGAAACACACTCCACAGAGAGATCTGACTTCGCATCCACCAAACACACTGATTCTACACACAGAATTGTGAATCCACTTTCGCCCACTCGCTCACACCTTCTACTGTGCCAGGAGCAATGCCACGGGCTCCCGACGGGCACCCAACCAGACTCCCACCAGCAGGGCCTTAGGATTCTACTGGCACATAGAAGTCTACTGGCACTACCTGAAAAGCTAGTAAAATTAAACATTTCCATCATCTGAGAGTCAGTTTCAAACACCACCTTTGAGCTGAGTACAAGACAAGCGGCCTGTTAAATAAATCATACGAGTTCAATATGGACACAAATACTGAGATTTCAGGAAATCACAAAGCTTGAGATAATAATGTCCTGCTTTCGAAAGGCTATGCCCTGTCGAAGAGACCAGTGTGGCTGATCACCGGCATATGCCGTGTTAACCAGCAAGCATCCCTGGATGCTTTACCAGTAAGAAAATGATTCTGGTTAACATCAACAAACATTTACATAAAGTTGAACCTCTGGGCAGCTATTTCAGTCATATAAGACTAAGTCCAACCTACTTGGATGGGGGAAGTTGCTGGCTAAGATCACAATTAAACAACATAATTGCACATTCGTATAACTTGACATCAACTGTGTCAAGTTGACACAGCCTCTCCCCTATTGAATCATTAGTCTGTACCGATTGGCTCTTTTTAATGGGAGGCGGGACTTCCTACAAGAGTGAGTACTGAGCATTACACTTTACCCTGTTCACAGTAATGCAACTGCAATGTCTTGTTAATATCTAGTCTTTGGTAGAATCTGATTACTGCAACAGGAAGGAGATGAGCGACAGAGCAGGATGATGATGAATTCTGACCTGTTTGTAACAAGCCTCTCACCTTTTGTTTGGTGACACTTGGCATTCAGAAAAATCATTACATTGATCTACACCCACAATGCACTTACTTTATAGTGCCAAGGAGCAGTTTGGTTATACCCTGAAAGCTTTCCCTGTGTGGGGTGATGAGATAGCAGGCATCATCTCTTTTGAGCATATATAACTCCACACAGAATATCATTCTATTCAATCTTTTCTTTTCAATCTCACGACCTTGCAACTCATAAACATTTCACTGTCTGTTGTGACCGTGTCTGTATTTACGCTCTTATCGACTGCAATGTCTGGACAGTATAGCGAGATATGGGCAAAAAAAAAACATTTTAAAAAAACCCATACACTAAGCTTCATTGTGAGATGAATGAAAATACGCCTTTAAATATTACATTGTTATCTTTATGACTCATGGAGCAACATGACTGACAGTTGCTGTCTGATCTGAATTGAATTATTCAAAGTCTGAAATTTATATAGGGCAAATATATTTTTGAGCAGTCAGATCAGTCATAACTCAGACTGATTTGGATTTTCTCATTTGAACAAATGCACCATCTCTGCATCTGATTAAAATAGCATGTCGGAGAAAAAAACACAATTATAGTGAACTTTATTACGCAGATTTGTTATTCAGAATTCCTAGGCAAGAAATAACCAGAGGGTAAAGTAATTACTGCCAGCTAATCCACACAGACTCTCATTAACATGAGTGTAATGGTAGTTCTCAGAATTCCCATGTGTTAACAAGATATATTTCTCTCTATACCGATACTGTTAAGCACAGTCACAGAGTTTGTTTTGTTTGAAGCATCACATATTGTGTATGACATTGAGTAGTACAGTTCATCAGAATTTTCATTTGGTCCATTTGGCTTTTTGTCTGTTCTGTTTGTAAGCATCATCTTCAGTTCTCTCTGAATTTAGTTTCTCAGTAACCATGAAAATATAGTAATTTAATGAGTGAGTAGTTCACCCAAAAATGAAAATTCTGTCATTTACTCATCTTTTTGTCATTTCAACAGAAGATATTCTGAAGAATACTGTGAAATCATTGGTTTTGTGTCCATACAAAAGAAGTGAATGCGTACGGTCGGTGTTCAGTTACCAGTTTCTTAAAAATATCTTCTTCTGTGTTCTGCAGAAGAAAGAATGACAAGAGGGTGAGTATATAACAGAATTTTTATTTTTGAGTGAACTATCCCTCGTAAGACTTGTAATAATTTTAAAACTTTTAATTTGTTTTACATTTTCAATATTTCAGGATTTCTACATTTCACTGTGCTTTAGTCCATTTCTCTAGAGAATCATTTTTATTTTATTTTCTACTAAAAGTTAATTTTGTCATCCCCCATGCCCCATCTTGCAAAATCAAAGCCGGGTACATTATAACTTTAGGCATCTTATTAAGATTAATGAACATTTCAATGTTCTTCTGCTCTCTATTCAATGCTTTTCAGAAGTTACAGTTTGCCTTCAACATTTTTCTCAAACCTAAATGTTTTTTTAAGATTGTTTACTAAAAACACACAGCCTGCTCAATTAACTCATTCAGCCCCTCACTGAGTTTCTATACAATATGAAGCATTCTCAAAGCATTCTGCCTGGTGCCAAATTACATCTTAGAAACTTACTTATTGCCTTATATGCTACACCTAACCCTGGCAGGAAACAGCAAATAGCTCAGTTTAATAGCCTGAATGATAGGTCTTGCAGAGGTGCGCTGGAGACAGTGGCCCATCCCCTCCCACTCCCACCGGCTGCTTTTGAGTGGGTGGGTGGAAATCAAAGAGACCATTTTAAATGAGTGTTTCAAATCCATTACGGAGCAAACATTTAGATGTGCTGGAGGCAGCACATAAAGCCAAGGAGCTGGGAGGTGTTTGCGTTTGTATTACAGACATTTCACTGCATCCTGAGTGACAGCAGAAAAGACAAAATCACAAGGGCATGAATTTATAAACTCCACGCCATGACATGTTTTTTTTTTCAAATAAGACCCATGCTGGATCATTCACCAAACAGAAAGGATGCAGTGGTAGGGGAGACATTACTAAAGTCAATCGAACCAAATCGTTGGAGAAATGGCATTTATTCAGCACATGAACATTTCAATAAATTGATTTTGTATCTGGAATGCGCCCACTATTTCTTCTGCTGTTTAATCTTTTCATGCCTTTTCAATTGAAATCACACAGAGTAGACTTCTTGTATTAAATTCATTCTCGGGTCTTTCTTCCAGTAAATATTTTAAAACTAACATAACTGTTCTTCTGAAACCTTGGATGTCCAAATGTCCTGTTTTTCAGAAAATGTGAAAAAAAAAACGTGTACTTTTCAAACGATTGCTGTGTTGTCAAAGTTGACAAGAACTTTTTAACACTTTTTATTGGTTAGGCATTTGCAAAACCCAGTGACATAAATGCCGACTAATAATAATGATTTATGGCAAAGAAAAAACACCAAATATGGAGATACAATGTTTCAGAAGGACAGCAGCACTAATTTAATAGTAATTTAATATTAAAATAATAAAAATCTAAGAGTTGTCATAGTTAAATCTGCTCCCATACTTACAAGAATTATCAATGAAAAAACATTAATCCATAAGAGCCAAAAAAGTCAAACATTCACCTGTAGATGCTAAACAACGTTCTACCAGGTCATATAAGATCCTCGCCTCGAGAGAGAAACCATTACCCAAGTCAAGGGACCTTCTCATCAAACACATAAATTTGCAGAGGCACAACACACACACACCACGGGGCTATTAGTTACGCAATGGGAGGTCTCTTTTCCCAGCCAGCATCGATCATGGTAAAATAGCATCTACAGCTTTCCCATTCCCATCTAAGTGTGTGTCGTAAATTCAGGAGATGCTGCTGGCCTCCCATTATTGAAGCCATCATGTCAGACCTCAGCATCAGCGAGCCCCTGTGTCTGCTGGCACGAGCGCGTATGTGCACCTTTATTGTGATGTGGATCCAAGCAAAGAGATGCTCAAAGCCAAGAGATGTGTCTGATAGTGGCAGACAGAGAACTGATGACTCTGACTGCCCACTGAGGGAAAACACTTCAGACGTCTCTTTTTCACAGTTCGGCATTTAGGCTGAAGTAAAATCAGAGAGCCCGGCCACCGCTCTCTCAAAAACTGAGAGAGGGATTTTAAGGAAGTAAATATCTCACCGTCTCTGAATAATGCCATATCTGCGTGACTGTGCAAATGAGTGTGGTGATATAGCGTTCATAAAGCTACGGGTGATATATGTAGCCATAGCTCTCTCTCACTTTTCAGGATACACACCGGCTATTGCTCCTGGCTCATTTGTAGGGAGAGGCAAAACTCGACTCATATTTAAACATGCCCGTTACAATGCTATCTAAACAAACACTTCAGGCTGATAAGCCCTGTGTAGTTTTACGCTTTGCTTTTTAGCACAAACGAATGCACAGGGAAATGTCGTAAATTTTTCTTGATTTTTTAGCTATCGTGTGAAAACCATTCGGGGGACATGACACAATGTGAATGTGGTTAGGCGTGTTTGTACTTACAGGGAAAGGAACCAAGGTTTTTATAGAACAAATATTTTTTAAAACACTATTTTAAGAAGAAAACAACACAACTAGTGCAAGTGTCTGCTCTGGTACTGCAAGAGCGAGTTCATTTCTATTATTTAAAAACACGCCTAAAGATAAAGTTATACAAATCTTTTATCAATGTGTCAATTTTAACCTGAAAAATGAAGATATTTTGAGAAAATGTTTCAGTGGTTTTGTGTCCATACAATGGATGTCAATGAGGGCCAATGTGGTTACCAACATTCTTCGAAATATCATGAAATGACATGAGGGGGAGTAAATTATTAAAACAAATTCTCATTTTGGGTGAAATATTCTTTTAAGGATTCCAAAACCCATTCTCACTGAGTTAAGACTCACAAAACTTCAAGTCATTACGTGTCATGTCCATCTAAATAAATCAGTTACTTGCCCAAAAGAACTAAAAAACATTAAAGGGATAGTTCACCCAAAAAATGTAATTCTCATGAATTACTCAACCAAACCTGTATAAAACCTGTACCTTTGTTCTGTTAAACACAAAGAAAAATATTTGGAAGAATGTTAGCATTAACAAGGTTGTCAAAGGTGCCCCAGAACTGTTTGTTTTCATAAATTCTTCCAAATATTTTCTTTTGTTTTCAACAGAACAAAAAAAATATATAGAATATTTTTTCCTACTATGGTGGTCAATGGTGCCCCAGACATCTCAGTTGCTCACATTCTTCCAAATATCTTTCTTTGTATTAAGCCAAACAAAGAAATGTATACATGTTTGGAACAACTTGAGGGTGAGTAATTCATGACACAATTGTAATTTTTGGGTGAACTATTCTTTTAAAATGCATCGTATTCCTTCAATGGTTTAATTCCTTAATTTCACCAGAGCATAAGACCTCCCCCACAATCGGTGTATTTCGCCAGTGGGCCGTTAAGGTACAAGCTTGCCCCTAATAACCAGCGCATGCAGGAACACTGCATTACAAACATCATTCTGCTAGAGGCTATGCACAGGAGCTCTTACAGAAATTGACTGTTTTGTTTACTAGCGTTCTCTGTGCCCCGACGAATTCACGTTATTTATGCCATTTAAAGCGCTTCGTTTTACTAACTTTATCAGTTCACGTCGGGTTGACATCATTTCAAATTAGTAGGGAATGCGTAGGTTGTGCGTTTCAAAGTTCACTCCATTTCCATTTAAATGAATAGCTGTGTGAGCACTTTTAAGGAAATATGACATTTTAGTTAGGTTAACATATTGTGTATGTTTTTCAAAGTCATCCTCTGTGAAATTACAAAACCACACAAGCACAGAGAGAAGCAGGGCTACGTAGAGGCCCAATAATGTCATTACCAAACACGTAAATCATCACACAGCCATTTGCTCATCAGGCACACATCGCTTCTGGTGGAGAGACAGCTGGGTTCTGGAGTTTTCTCATTTGAGACTGGAACCAATGCCCTTCACAAACTTATATCTACAACTCCTCATTCTGTGCACATAATACGTCACATTAAATCTATATTGATTATACTAGTGTGTTGAAGGACATCCCGCTCTATTTCACGATTCAGTCTGTCCCTGCGTTCCAATTCGTCTACTTACACTAGCCCTAATAGTAGGTACTGTTTTTGTGTTGGAATAGTAGGTACTTTTGAATGCATGGCAAAAATAGATTGCACAAACTGGGACATACTAACAGGAAGCGGAAGTGGCTGTTGTTGTCTAGACAACATTGTGGCCAATAACTGTCACACATATCAAAATACAGCTCTCCTTTCCATTTTACAGAACTCGTAGCTATCAGGTTATGAACAAACCAAACATAATTGCCCTCCAAAACACATTTGAGGCAGATGCCATCACTAAAACCCCCTGGGAGATGCACACAAGACGTGTTTACATGTACACATGCAGGTTATCAAATATTCACAAGCCCTGCGGGCTCTGAGAAAAGAGTACAGATGAACCACGTCGGTTTAATTCTTTTTGCTTTAGCACTCTAAAGGACTCTTGTTTTGTAGAATTATGGTCAGAAAAACCCTAAAACACACTCACTTAGGTCTGAAAACTCAGTAATTGACTACAGTTAAAGGGACACTTCACCCAAAATGAAAATTCTGTCATCATTTCACCCCCCTCTCCCAGAGTTGTGCCAAATCAGTAGTGCTTTTCACTGTTGTTAAAATGATGATGAGCTTTGCTCACCAAATAAGATTTTCCACCAAGATGTAATCCAGGGGCGATTCTAGGTTTTCAATATTAGGAGGGCTCAGCCTCCAATGAGGATATATATAAATATACATATATATATATATATATATATATATAGCCACACTCTAAGCACCACATACTGTATACATTACTAAAATAAATAATTAAGAAAGAATATGCAGAAAGTCTTTATGCTAAATTATTGTTATTCAAATGAATATCACATTAATCGGTTAATCTGCAACATTTATAATTCAAAGTGACAACAACAGACACAAATCCATATAATAAATGTCACAATCAACTGCTGAATCATTGTTTAGTAGGAATAACTTGATATGTTTCCCTGCCATTCATTCTGATTAGCACGAGCGCTGTCACTCCTGTGCATGACTGCGTGTTCATCTATTACATCCACAATATGTTTTAAATTAATAATAAAAATACTGAAGCGTCTGAGAAACGACAAAGAGCTTCTAGGTCCACTTTTGTTTCCTCGGAACTCAGAACAATGAATAACACAGCCGCACCAGGCTGAACTACAGTAACGTAACTCCATCTGCCCGTCGACGTCTTTCCGGGGTGTCAAAACTACCGTCAACTCTCTATAACTTAGGTGCAGACAAATCAAACAGCACATCATCATGAATGACACATTGTGCGCTACAATATCATCATGATCGTTTTCTAAAGTATGCCGTCATTCCTGTGAAGTGATGCTTTCATTTTGCTGGAGCTAACGTAAACAACTAACGTTAGTTAACGACGGGTGAACACAGACAAAACTTTTTTACAGTGGATGGGAAAGGGTGTTGTATCGCTCCCGCATCATATTAAGCTGGATTTATAACAAAGAATGGCAAAAATGCAGATGTCGTGTTAATGCGCACACCTTGTCACGTTCCTCTGCTTATGACGTTCACTCCAACGTGCTGTGCAACTGAAGAATGCGCTAAATAACGCAGCCTAACACCGTTTTCATAATAAGAGTTTTAGGACGTTTTCACACATAAGGGTTTGTTTCGGAACCTGGTGCGTTTTCCCTCTTGGTTCGGTTCGTTTAGGCATATGTGAACACGGCAATCGCGCTGAACAAGGTGGACCGCCTGAACAAGGTGGTCTCGGACCGATTGCAAACGAACTCTGGAGCGATTCGCTAGACGTGTGAAGCCATCCGACCCAACGGACCAACGAACCAGACTGTATCATAACGTATGATGGGTAATTACGTAAAGTTGCGTGACGCAAAAGGGATTGTTTTGCTAATGGCTCACTGCAACAATGTTCAAAGTAAGGAAGAAAGGAGGCGGGACCCGGCGAACGTTAAACCAAACTTTTAATAAAATAAACAAACAACAAAACTAAAGTAAAGTGCCGACAGCTCCCTCACGGTCGACTGCCGGCCACACAAACATAATAAAACATAACATAAAATCCAGGCCTGGTTCTCTCTTGTGCTTCACTGCTGTCGCTCCTCTTTTTAAGCTTCTGAGCTCCGCCGTGAGAGATGCGAAAAGAAACACAAACAGCTCTCCAGAACTCACAAAAACACCGAAATGTATCAAGTGTTTAGCAAGCGCTTAAAACAAATGGGATTTAATCGGTCGGTTGAACAGTGCGAAGGCAAAGAAACTCCGTAACAGCAATAACCAAACAAGCCACAAAAATGCAGCTTAGCTGCTGTCTGTCCATCCTGACGGATGACATCTTTGAGCAGAATCCTGGAAAATAAACATATGCACTCTGACCAATCGAGGGAGAGTTTACTCGCACGTGACTTTTATTAACAAAGTTTGGTCCGTTTGGAAATATTGCCTTATGAATGCGAAACGAACTAAAATAAATTGCAATATTGAAGCGATTTAACCCCTGGTTTCGGAACAAAGCAATCGATCCACATGTGTGAAAACGCCCTTAAAGGGGACTATAAAGTGATCTCGAATTCTTGTACAGATTACATTATTAATCACAATATTTTAGGGGGGCTAAGCTGGAACTTTAGGGGGGCTTTAGCTGTAAAAACAGGTTTTTACAGACAGTGTCACATTTATGCAGTATTTAGCATGCACAATGTGCACATTAGTTACATGTTTACATGCTTGATATTTGCCAAAATGCAAATATGGTGCGTTGGATCACTGGTAGATTATGTAAAAGTCAACAAGCCTTTCAATGGCCTGTGCAACAATCTCAAATGAATTTTGAGGTGAAGCAGCCAGCACCTCAGGCAGAGCCTTTTCAGAAGTGTGAAATGGAAGAGTATGAGAAGGTGCAGTGTGGTGAGCCTGGCATTAATCATGCAGATTGTGAGGCTATTAACTGCTGTTTTGATTTGACAACAGTGCTACTATGGTAAGAGGGGTAAGTGTCTTTGTAGTTTGTTTTCCCCTGTGACGTATGCAAAGGCATAAGGGATACTTGATGTTTCTTGTTTTACTTGCTAGTGACAGTTCAGAGCACAAGAGATGGGCAATTTGTAATTGTGGCAGCAAGAGAATACTACTATCCCAAGACTGAGACTGGATTTCATCAGTCTCTTGGGAGGACGTGAACCACCTTGTGGGCCTGTTTGTACCACCGTCTCTTTTGCCATTTACCAGTTTCCCATCACTGCTTGTGGCACCAAAATGATGGTCAGTCTGAAATTCTAAGTAGCTTCCTTGTTTTCTATTCAGCCCTATAGCTACCCATTCCTACAGATGGATGGTGACTATCTTGTCTATGAGAACAAGATGACTTCTTCATTTGAAGTTGGTGTTGGACCACTTGGGTCAATCACAAGAGACAGCAGCTATGCAGCTATGCTAAAACTGAGTATGCAGTTTTCTAACTTTACAGCTTCTGGTTCAAGACTTTGAATATTTTGAATATAATTTTGTATATCCTCTTAGGCTTCTCTTCCAGTGTCGCCATTTTGGCACCAGTGTTGAAGCATTGGTTATTGAAGTCAACACTGTTCCACCACCTCCTGTGGCTGCACCTGGTCCCATGAGAGTGGAGCTTAGACTGGCTAACAGACAATGTTTTGTTAAGGGATGTGTTGAGGGTAAAGCATTCCAACATCTCAAATCAAACATCTCAAAATCAAGTCTCTTTATACTAGGCTGGACCTGAATGTCTCGTTCACCTTTTGCAGAGAATCAGGTAACTAAACTCCCTGTGTCTTTTCACACAATAACTGCTCTTTGACAACCCAGTGCACTATTAAACAGGTTGGCTTTAAGTACTTTATCTTTAATAGCAACCCAAATCCTCTCCGTCAAGTCTTTATTCAGGAAGAGTGTTCTTAATTTTCACACACCACGCATATCTTAGCATCTGTTGTGCAATCTTCAATTTCAAATCTGGCGCCAAGTTATGTTAGCCTTCACAGTGAAATATCATTGGCATTCGTCTGTCTCATGACAGACAGCGTCATTGCGTGAGCGTTGAGTGTGAAATGCTTTTGGCTCTCGTTACCGATTATGTCATTCTAATGTTCCGGTTTGTTTAAAGATGTGTTGATGTCCCATCCCGGACTCGAGTTCCTCCTATAAAGTTATCGTATGGCTTCAGTTCAGAAGGTTTGCTACGTGACTTGTAATACGTTTATACTGTTTTGTTCATTTAATGGAATAAATACATGTGTCTGTACTTTTACTCGTGTGTTGTGTTTAATGGTTGGCAAGTGGTTAGGTTTAGGGTAAGGGGTAGGATTGGGGTTAGGTGCTTTTAAAATATCTTTGAATCCATAAACATTTATGGAAGCTCTTCTGATTTATTAAGCTCTTCTGATTTATTAAACCATTAATACGTTTACAAATGCAAAAATGAATGCATCTTTATCTGACTGCATAAACCAGCATGAGGTCGTTTTCATAACAATCGCTACAGGATGCTAAAATTTAAATCGTGAACTGTTGTCGTAATAAGCTACGTGCACAAATGGCCTTTTGAGTGGTTTTTACTTGGAGGACAGGCTGTAAATTTGCCAAAATGCACATAAACCAAACCATACTTTTCAACCAACACACAAATTTCCTAGCTACACATTAAGATCCGCTAAATGACTAAAATAGCACACAATTTGAGAGGGCATCTCATTCAAGGTAAGTGAAAGTGCTTGCGTGAAGTCAGGTCCGATAAGACCAGCTGAACAGCTGCATAGTCTTGATGGATCAGGGCTGGGTGCAAATTAGTAGCAACTATGGAGACGGAGAGAACCTGCAAAGATGGCTAATTATCAGCCTTCAAAAATAGCAGATTGGGGCAGTTCAGTAGTTGTGTTTAGCTGTGGAACCATGGCAGTACTTAGGAGTTTCTTGGTGGTTTTGGTGCTTTGTAACACTGTTAGATGGTGTGCTGCATACTCTTTGGCACAAAGTCAACAAGCTTTTCAATGGCCTCTGCAACAATCTCAAATGAATTTTGAGGTGAAGCAGCCAGCACCTCAGGCAGAGCCTTTTCAGAAGTGTGAGGTGGAAGAGTACGAGAAGGTGCAGTGTGGTGAGACTGGTATTAATCTTGCAAATTGTGAGGCTATTAACTGCTGTTTTGATGGACAACAGTGCTACTACGGCAAGACAGGTAAGTGTCTTTGTAGTTTATTTTCCCCTGTGAATCATGCGAAGGGGTACTTGATGTTTCTTGTTTTACTTGCTAGTGACAGTTCAGTGCACAAGAGATGGGCTATTTGTAATTGTGGCAGCAAGAGACTCTACTCTCCCAAGACTGAGTCTGGATTCCATCAGTCTCTTGGGAGGACGTGAACCACCTTGTGGGCCTGTTGGTACCACCGCCACTTTTGCCATTTACCAGTTTCCTGTCACTGCTTGTGGCACCAAAATGATGGTTAGTTTGACTTTCTAAGTAGCTTCCTATTTTCTGTTGAACCCTAATGCTATCCATTCCTACAGATGGATGGTGACTATCTTGTCTATGAGAACAAGATGACTTCCTCCTATGAAGTTGGTGTTGGACCACTTGGGTCGATCACAAGAGACAGCAGCTATGCGTGAGCATGCAGTTTTCTAACTTTACAGCTTCTGGTTCAAGGCTTTAACTTTGTATATCTTCTTAGGCTTCTCTTCCAGTGTCGCTATTTTGGCACAAGTGTTGAAGCATTGGTTATTGAAGTCAACACTGTTCCACCACCACCTCCTGTTGCTGCACCTGGTCCCCTTAGAGTGGAGCTTAGACTGGCTAACGGACAATGTTTTGTGAAGGGATGCGTTGAGGGTAAAGCATTCCAACATCTCAAAATCGAGTGTCTTTATACTATGCTGGACCTGAATGTCTTGTTCACCTTTTGCAGAGAATCAGGTGTATTCCTCATACTACGGTGAGGAGGAATACCCTGTGACTAAAGTCGTGAGAGAGCCAGTGTATGTTGAAGTGCGCATTATGGAGCGGACTGACCCCAACATTGTTCTAAATCTGGGACGCTGCTGGGCAACCTCTAGCCCTGAACCTATGAGCCTGCCACAGTGGGATCTTCTCGTGAATGGGTAACTCTCTTTGTACCCAGCAGTTATTGTGTGAAAAGACAATGTATTCGAACGTATTCGTATTTCTCTCTCTGTGCAGCTGTCCTTACCAGGATGACCGTTACCTGACCAACTTTGTTAATGTGGACACGTCTTCAGGGCTTCAATTTCCAACCCATTACAAACGGTTCGTAGTCAAGATGTTCACGTTTGTGGATCCTGCATCTCTGGCACCACTAAAGGAGAGGGTAATGATATTCTTTCTGCTGTTCCTTTGTGTTGTGCTTGTATCTGGTCTAAAATCTGTGTTCGGCTTCTAGATCTTCATTCACTGCAGTACATCAGTTTGTACCCCAACAGCAGCAGATTCCTGTGTTCAGAGTTGCAACGGAAGGAGTAGTGAGTCATTGCTTTAACAGTGGATCCTCAAATGAGTCCTGAGCTGTAGTCTGACTTCTGTTTCTTTCATCAGGGAGACATGCTGGGATGGAAAAGGCTTCTGCTCGTGCAGTTGTCTCCAGTGGAGAAATTATTCTCCGTGACTGATTTACCCTTTTACTTTCCTAATAAACTGTTGCAAATATATCTGATCAGTGGGGTTTTTTATGCATTCAACTTTACATTCTTATATTGTCTGAAATCTAGGTGTAATGCTCATGGGAAGTTGGGAATTGCTAAATGCTGTTCGAGCATAAATTGCTTCTATTTTCCAACCCTTTGTTGACCCTTGAAGTGGGTCTAAAGCGCTTTTATTGTTTGCTCATGTTTCAATCTACCTCCAAGAAGTAACTGACTTCGTGCAAAGGTATTACACTTTGCCCATTGGCCATCCGACAGTGCAAATGTTTTAAATAACTGAAGGCTATCTGCCATGATTTGGTAAACTTAATTTGAATAACATTTCTTTAGAGCAAAAGTCACTCAGGAGTTAGCCATCCTGTAAGAGTTCAAAATCTGTATACATCTGTGAATACTTGAAAGGATGCTTATAACCAACTAGTCTTGGACCCCCATTGACTACCGTCGTAGGAATACTTTTTTTTGTTTGTTCATGAACACATTATTTTGAAGAATGTAGGACAGCAAACAGTTCTGGGGAAGTTTTGACTACGGTAAGCAATGGAGTCCAAGAACTCTCTGGTTGTACGCGTTCTTCCAAATATCTTTTGTGCTTGATGAAATCTGTACAGATTTCAGAGTAATTCATGACAATTTTCTTTTTGGGGTGAACCATCCCTTAAGGATATTTAACTACCTTATTTCCTAATTGGCTAAACCCTTTGAACTGCCAGCAACAAGCATCTGGTGGTAAGTTTCACTTTGTCTATTCCCTTGTGCTGGTGGCATCTGTTGGGTTCTTTTGACAAACACCCTGTAATTTTGTGTCTGAGATCCCTGCTCAACAAAACTTCAGATTACTGAAATCCTGATAAACAGGCTCCAGAGAGAACGTCATGCATGTTATAAAGGTTAAAGCTGCCGGAAGCTATTTGCATGTAATCTTTGCAGCCATAATTTCTCAGTGTCCAGTAACGGGAGATTACTGACAAAGCAATTCAGCTGGTCATGTGATCTCAATGTCAGCGACTCAATGTAAAAAAAAAACGTTTTTATTAGACTGGATATGACTTCATCTTATGAGTTGACAACTACTTTTTGTGTGACACTTTTGTGTGCACTTGTAAACAGAAATGTACAGCATGGTTGTTTGCAAATATATTTTACGTTTTCCCAACTTTGTTTAAATAGCCATACAGCAGCTCGCAAATATCATCGCCTCTGCTCCGTTCAGAGATCCTGTCACAGAATGTTAAAATATTCACTCATTATTTGTTTGCAAATGTTCATTTGCATTTTTATGAGCCATTTGCTGGATATATGTATCAAAGTTCACAATGTTCTCTGTCATTTAGGATCACACATCTGCTCAAAAGTGTAAATGTGATTCAATAACCGCCTCGCTCAGAAAGGCCAGGTATAAGAAACTTTTAGTGGCGCACCTAACAGTGTTATTAGTGAAACACGGGCCATTTAGAGCATCAGGGGAGCTGAGGCTGCCAGTTCACGTCCCGTCTGTTTTAACTTGAACAATAATGTGGCGTTGAAACTGGAACCAATAAAAAATGATTAGCTCGCTTGCCAGCGCTAATTGTGTTGCGAATAATTCTCTGATGCGCAGGCAGTGTAATATTGTACGCTGAGGAAATTACTAGCAATTAACTGAAAGCAATCCAGAAAATTATTTTAAGCAAATATTGGTGGAAAATACCACAAGCCTTTAAATCGGGTTTGTCTTGAAATCTGTCTTTCAGCACAGTTTCTCTACTTTTCCGGGTTGGATGAGAGGTTTTTTTCTAAATCAAGCATGA